>NC_136496.1:14002650-14137650 GCF_053919585.1 Euprymna scolopes | reverse complement strand
TCTGCTTTCATACATTTGCATGTATCTCATTCAACCCGGGTGACTCCGAGTAATCTGCTAATATATATTTGGACCTATGTCGTTGAATCCCATAATTCTTGGATATGTTACTAATTTCAAAAATCATTTTTTATAACTTAACCCACATTATCGCCCCCTCTTACTAAAATAATAACTTTGATACATTGTCTTGGCTGTTTATTTCATTACAAACACACTAATCAAATAACTCACATTTCATCAATTTTCATAATTCTTGGATATGTTAGAAATTTAGACAATCATTTTTTTATTTAACCCACATATTCCCCCCCCCCATTACTAAAATAATAACTTGAGATATTGTCGGAGCTGTTCATTTCATTACAAACGCACCAATCAAATAACTCACTTTTCACAATTTTTCATAATTCTTGGATATGTTACTAATTTTGACAATTATTTTTCACGATTCAACCCACATTATCGCCACCCTCTTACTAAAATAATAACTTGATACATTGTCTGGGCTGTATATTTTATTACAAACGCGCAAATAAAATGACTCACATTTCATCATTTTTCAAAATTTTAGGATATGTTACTAATTTTTACAATAATTTTTAACGATTTAACCCACATTATCGTCCCACTTTTATTGAAATAATAACTTTGATACATTCTGCTAGAATGTATTTACAGCAACGTCATTCAATACCGGACGATGGTGGGTACAAAGCTAGTATATATTTCCAGCAAGCTTATTCAATCCCAGGACATGCAAGGTACTCTACTAATATATATTTTCAGCAAGGTTATTCAATTCCAGGCCATGCCTGTTATGCTTCTAATATATATATATATATATATTACCACCTATTTAATCTAATCAAAGGCGATGTTGGGTATTCTGCTAGTATATATATTCACCTGCCTCATTCTATCCTGAGCAGTGCTATGTATTCTGCTAGTATATAATTCCACCTATCTCATCCAATCTCAGATGACGCCGAGTATTATGCTAGTACATATTTCCACCTATTTAATCTAATCCCGGGCAACACCGAGTAATCTGCTAGTACATATATCCACCTATCTCATCCAATTCTGCGCAATGCCGGGTATTCTGCTAGTCCATATTTCCACCTATCTCATCCAATCCTGGGTAACACCGGGTATTCTGCTAGTACATATTTCCACCTATTTCATCTGATCCCAGGCAATGCTAGGTATTCTGCTAGTACATATATTCACCTATCTCATCCAATCCCAGGCAACGCCGGTATTCTGCTAGTAGATATATCAACCTATTTCATCCAATCCTGGACAACGCCGGGTATTCACCTAGTACATATATCAAACAATTTAATCAAATCCTGGGCAACGCCAGGTATTCTGCTAGTACATATATCAACCTATGTCATTCAACCTATTTCGTCCAATCCTGGGCAACGCCAGGTATTCTGCTAGTACATATATCCACCTGTTTCATCCAACCTATTTCATCCAACCCCAGGCAATGCCGGGTATTCTGCTAGTACATATATCCACCTATCTCATCCAATCCCATGCAACGCTGGGTATTCTTCTAGTATATATATCCACATATCTCATTAAATGCTGGGCAACGATGGGTATTCTGCTAGTACATATATCAACCTATCTTATCCAATGCCAAGCAATGCTGGGTATTCTGCTAGTACATATATCCACCTATCTCATCCAATCCCGTGCAATGCCGGGTATTCTGCTAGTATATATATCCACCTATCTCATCCAATCCCATGCAATGCCGGGTATTCTGCTAGTATATATATCCACCTATCTCATACAATCCCATGCAATGCCGGGTATTCTGCTAGTATATATATCCACCTATCTCATCCAATCCCAGGCGACGCCGGGTATGCTGCTAGTACATATATCCACCCATCTCATCCAATCCTGGGCAATGCCGAGTATTCTGCTAGTACATATATCCACTTATCTCATCCAATTCTGGGCGACATTGGGTATTCTGCTAGTACATATATACACCTATCTCATCCAATCCCGTGCAACGCCAGGTATTCTGCTAGTACATATTACTTCAACATGAATTCTTTAGTGTAGTATCAGTCTATATATAATTTTATACTTTGTGCGAGATCGTGATTTCCACTCACTCGATCACCTTATATTGCCTTAACAACGTTATGCCTGTATTCATGGCGGGGTTTTAATCCTTCAATCAGCAACAATCGTCACTTCCTACCCTCATGACACCGAAAGCTACGTATAAAAATAATTATAATTATATATAAAGTATATATGAGTATATGTATACTTATAGATATGTGTGTAGATATGTATACACGTGTGTGTGTGTGTGTGTGTGTGTGTGTGTGTGTGTGTGTGTGTGTGTGTGTGTGTGTGTCAGTGGTGGGACGGTTAATCGGAGTCGAGAATATTTCGGAGTATCGGAATCAGAAAAATGTGCTTCTATTTCCGATGACAAAAAAAACGATTCCTTTTACTGTTACTATTTCCTTGTTTTTGTTTGAAACTTAATTTTTCTCGTATTAATGATAAAATGATAAATATTTATTGGTTTTAAACTAAAATCGACAGGTTACACCCATAGTTGTATTTTTACATTTGCATATATATATATATATATATATATATATATATATATATATATATATATATATATATATATATATATATATATATATAAGAAAACAAAAAAACGGGCAGGTGAAATTATTAAAATTTTCCTTAAGGCCTTATCGTCTGACCCTCTAAGAGGAAACGTCAGAATGATAAATTAAAAACTAAGAAACGAATGAGGAAAGAAGGGAATTTGGTTTCAGTTGGAAGACCAGTGAGAAAAAAAAAAAAAACATTTGTGCTGACTATCTATACCGTGGCCCCTCAAAATTTGTGCTGACTATCTATACCGTGGCCCCTCAAAATCTCCACAATTTCCTGAACGAATTTTCGTTGAACTGATGGAACTTGCTACTAAATCAGTCTCCTTCAGTTTCAACAACATTATGTACCGGCAAATTGACGGGATATCTATGGGTAGCCCTCTTGGTCCTTCGCTAGCCAACATTTTCGTTGGATTTTTGCAAAACGAATTATTTTCCAAAATTACTAAGCCAACATTCTATACACGCTAGGTTGATGACACTTTTGTATGCTTTCCCTCACGGAGTGAAGCTGAACAGTTTCTTCGTCTTCTTTGCAACTTGCATCCATCGTTACAATTTACTATGGAGGTCGAGGACTGTGGCTCTCTCCCATTCCTCGATGTTCGTGTTTCTAAAGTTGGTTCTACGTTTGAGACCTCTGTATACAGAAAACCTACATTTACAGGGCTCTATCTTAATTGGTTTTTCTTTGCCCCTCAGTCTAGAAAAATAAACCTCATTAGCGCTCTTACACATCGTGCACTTATGATTTGTTCACCAAACCGTCTTGATACGGAACTTGGTGAAATCACAAATATTTTTCTTAGCAATGGATATCCCATAAATATAATAAAAACTACTATTGAACGTAAAATTGCTACATTTAATAGTGTTAAACGTATTGGTCCATCACGTTGTCCCATTTATTTAAAATTACCATGGTTAGGTCCTGTTGGCCTTCATATTGTTAAAAGGATTTCTTCTGCTACTCAACGTTGTTTTCCAGCTACTATGCTTAGAGTAGTTTACACAACATTTCGTAAAGATGTTTTGCCAACCATTCAAAAGAATTCTGTTGTTTATAAATTTGTTTGTCAGTGTGGAGCTGACTACATTGGCAAAACATCCCAAAGATTGGAAATGAGAATATCCCAACATATCCCTCGGGATATTCGACTACACCAGGTTTCGAGAACATCCGGGCACTCCCAAGCTCATGAGTCCGCCATTGGTAATCACCTGATGAGTATAAATAGGTGTTCTGATCAATATTCCGATGGGTGGTTTTCTGTTTTATACAGTGCGAGGTCGAACTATCATCTCAATATCATTGAGGCGTTAGTCATTAATAACTCTCGACCTAGCCTGTGTACACAAAAGATTTTGAAACATCAGTTGGAAATATTTATTGATTTAAAACCACCTGAACAGTGAGATTTTTTTTTCTCTCTCACTGGTCTTCCAACTGAAACCAAATTCCCTTCTTTCCTCATTCGTTTTCTTAGTTTTTAATTTATCATTATGACGTTTCCTCTTAGAGGGTCAGACGATAAGGCCTTAAGGAAAATTTTAATAATTTCACCTTCCCGTTTTTTTTGTTTTTTCTTTTGTTTTCTTTGGTATTTAAATTAAATTATGTTTCCTCTGAAATTTCTCCTTCCATTTTGCTGTACCAAAAATTTACTTACATATACATATATATATATGTATATATATGTATATATGTGTATATGCATATATATATATATATATATATATATATATATATATATATCAAATGCCGAATTATTCACAAAATGCAAAATATCTGGCATTGAATTATTCCTTATTCAATCGCAATTGCAATGGGCTGGTCATGTATTGAGGATGCCCGATGACAGAATTCCAAAAATTGCGATGTACAGTCAATTTGAGGGTGGTAAAAGAATTGTCGGACGTCCTTGGCTTAGGTACAAGGACAAGTTGGAGAGTAACTTGTCTGCAGTGAACATAGCATACAGGAGTCTTGAAGATGAGGTGAATGACCGAAAAGGATGGAGATCAAGGTGTTTTGAAGGTCTCCAGAGGTTACAATCTGAAAGGTTAAGGCAACTGAAAGAAAACAGAGTAAGAGCAAAACGACTACCAGCCGAACCAATATCTGTAGCATTAAATCCACATTCATGTTCTATTTGTGGCCTTGTCTGCAAGTCCCTTGCTGGACTAAAAAGTCATCAGAGGCAAAAGCATAAATGAGTTTTAGAAATATTGGTTGTCCGAACCTCATACGTCGAAATCGACGGGTGAGTCCATCATATATATATACATATATATATGACCATATATGTACATATATATATATATATATATCTATATACATATATATATATATATGTATATATATATATATGTACATATATATATATGTACATATATATATATATGTACATATATATATATATATATATACATATATATATATATGTACATATATATATATATATATATATATGTACATATATATATATATATGTACATATATATATATATGTACATATATATATATATATATATATATGTACATATATATATATATATATATATATATATATATATATATATATATATGTTTCAAGGTTTTTGTTTTAACTGGCGAAGTTCGCCTTATTTAAAAGTTCCATGAGGAAAGTAGTCCGTTGTTAGTAATTCTTATAGAAAATATACGGAATGGGTGCGTGTGTGCATAACTGTGGTTTTTTGGATGCCCGTATGGCGTGTGTAATTATGGTTTCGACAGATTTGAAAACGACGATGAGATGAAGACAAGAGACATGTTCTCGTGTCCAGTTGGAGAGAAAAGAGAGATAGAAAGAATGTCTGTTGCGTTTAAATGCTTTTTAAATCGGATTCCAGCACGAGATTGCTGCTGCTGATATTTGGTTTGGGAAAGCGTTAAAAAACAATCTTCTAAAATTTCTCATTGGTCGATATTGTCACGTGGTTTTGTCTTCGCCTACGTCCGTCAGAAATATGTCCATTTTGCTTTTGTTGTTGTGAGAAAAGCGCGTGGGCGTATTTGAAATTATGTTGTTGCAAGAAGAACTTATTTTTGTGCAAAGGTGCGGAGAAATTAAAATCAATGAACGTTCGTTTATTTGTGCACGAGCGTGTGTGTGTGTGTGTGTGTGTGTGTGTGTGTGTGTGTGTGTGTGTGTGTGTGTGTGTGTGTGTGTGTGTGACAGCACAGTATTTATGACAATTTTTATATATTATAAATGTGATAAAACCAGTTGGTATATAAATAAACATAAATCCGACATACAAAAGTTAGCAGATAAAAACGATTTTATTTCTATCTAACTATTTCTGATAGTGAGAGAAAGGAATTAAATACAAATCAGACAGGGAACTGATTTTGTATGCTGAGCCATTCGGCTTATGTGGTAATATAAACCTCTCAAATACACTTGCGATGTTAGATTGTGTAAGGTGTTAACTTTTTTCTTGTTTTTACACAGGAATACCACTTATCAAGGCCCGGGGGGGGGCACTCCAGGATAAGGGTTAATGGGTATACATTAGTCAATATGATTATAGCGTAGTAAACATAAGTAGTTGAAATTTTGTAGATTGGATTACTTAGAGGGACGGTTCATCAAAAACTTGTTTTCATTTGACTTGAAGACAATCAGACTGTAGTCAGCTGGAAAGATGTTCATGGAATCTACATTTAGGTTTAGGCACAGATAAAGAGTGGGGAAAATTATTGATAGTGGTTTTGGCTAGACGAGTGTTTTTCGTGAAAGTTTGGCTAGGGGAGACCATAGATTGAAGCTCAGACGAGCATTTGTCATGAAAATGACGATAAAGCAGAGACAGGGACAAGAGAGAGGCTCGAAACGTCTCTTCTGGGGGAAAGAGGTCGCGGGAAAAAGAAAAGGGCATCCCCTACTAAGCTACGAAGTCTATTTTGAACTCTGTCAAGGCAAGATAAGCTGCTTCTAGCAACTCTTATCCTATCCAGATGTTCATATTGCTAGTCATTGGGCAGACTATCATTGCTTCATCACAGATTCAAACTACTTACTCATGACGCATAAGAGACTGATTGGTTCGTATTGAAATGTCGATAACCGATCTTTAGCATGCCCAGCGTGATTCTCATTTACTCGAGTGCCAATCGCTCCATTCCGTCCACACAGCGGATCATCCATCAGATATCAAAAGAAATAGAACCACGACACGAAATGATTTTTTTTAATAAAACAATCAGCAAAATGAACTTCAATTAACTGCGCACGATAATCTAGTACTCTATTTTCGAATTGGATTCATTAGTGTTCAATTCAAGCTGAATTTTACTAGAATTTTGTTTTTCGTTGTCCTCCCCCACCCGCTCCAGACTGGGAAGCTATTTCAACTTGACACACAAGATTTTTTTCAATGTCCACGTGAAATCAAGACAAAAGGAAAAAAAGAAAGAAAAGAAGGAAAAAAGGAAGAAAAAAAGGGAAAAAGAACGAAAATATAAAAACGACATAAAAATGCATTTTCTCAATTCTTCCTCTTTTTCTATTTTCCCCTCTCACATTTTATTCGTTCATTTCTGTGTATACAGGGTGGAACGATTAAATTGTCACTCTAGAGAATGATGACATAATTCCATTTTCGTCTAAGAAAAACCAGTTTTCTTTCTTTTTTTTTTTCTTTGTTGTAGATTATCTACTAGTTGGCCAGTTTGTGTACAAATCCCAAGAGCAATAGGAGCCTTCTATCATGTCTGAAAGTGACACAATGTTCAACGAGTGAGATCGGAGATGCGCCGCTGTACAACACATGCTCTCTACCAATGCAAGTTATGACAACAAGACCATTGCCAGCACCCTCAAAATGCATCGCTCTATTGCCACGGATAACAGAGATGCGTCTAGGATGATGAAAACAAAGTTTCTAGCCACGGTTATCGTCTTTGGTGTGGTTTCAAGGGAGGGCCATATCATGCCACCTCAAATCTTCGAAGTCGGCTTGAAAGTCAATACCAGAGTGAACCTGGATGTGGTGAAGAGCGTGGTGATTCCCTGGTGCAATCAGGTGGTCGCTAGAACTTGATGCCAACCCACAAGTCTAAAGAGACCCAGGCTTGGCTTCAGAAGGAGTGTTATGACTTTGTATGCTTCTCTCACTGGCCCTCTCCTTCTCCGACCTGAACCCGCTGGACTATTTCAGTTGGTCATACGTCGAGAACATCACCAACATGACCTCCCTTAATGCCAAAGCCAGTCTGATCGCCATCATTTGCGGAGTATTTGCTGAGTTCCCGCCGCCGCTTGTTGAAAAGGCATGCGCCCAGTTTCAGACCCATATCGAAACAGTGATTGAGGCTGAAGGCGGCTACATTGAATAGATGTCAGCTCTACTACATAATCAAGTTACCTGAATTGATTTTTTTCGATACAAGTTTTAAAATAAAAGTGTAGTGTTGTTTTCTTTAGGGCGACAACTTTATCGCTCCACCTTGTATATCCTAACCACATTTTTTTTTCTGTAGACTTTCTCTTAAGTAAAAACATAATTTGGGAAAAATAGATTGCCCTCGTTTTTCCAATACAATAAAATTAAACACAGAATACCTCGGTGAAAAAAAAAGCTTAAAAACATTTTAATAATTATATTAATCTTAAGATGCAAACTAATTAAATAAAAACGAATTATCTATTTATTTTTTTAAGTTATTTGTTTATTCATAACTGCATTTTCCCACGCGCTCATACGTATTCTGTTACACAATCAACACATTAAAGATCAGTTTCAGAAACGGATTAGTAACAGAAGACCTCTTTATTCATCTCTCGGCCAGGCATGACCCTGTAAACCATTGCCTTATTCTGAAAAAGATCTTAGAGGTGACAAAAGACCCGGCACTCACAGACATCATCTGAACAATTTTGAAAATTACTATACACAAAAAAAAATCTTTGGTGTCAACAAAAAAATGAATTACCTCAAGGTAGTGTGCTGGCACCATTACTGTATAATGACTAGACTATGACAACAGCATATTCTTTTCATTGTTTTGAGTCACAAGTGTGTATCCATTGATATCTTATATGCTTTTATATAGAATGATGTGGTTCTCGGTTGATTAACTGTGTCGGATATAGACTCGAGAGTCAAAACAATAAGAATATCCTGTTGTCATAGTCTTAATAATGATCAACCAAGCAAACAGAACACTGTGTACCGTGGCCATTAATCTTTAACTGTGTTAGTTACACTTCAAACCTCTCGGACCTACACATTGTCTGGTACCGTCGCAAAGGAAAAAACAAATAAAAAAAATAAATAAATAAAAAACCGACTCGGCATTTTTTTTAATACAAATAAAACACATTTATTCATGGTTTTTCTAAAACAACGCCTTTCATTATCTTTCCAACGTCATTTTTGTACACACGTTTTACAACGCCATGTTATATAGCATGTGCTTTTTAAAAGCCTCTGTCCCCGCCACTTGATGACGACCTTTTTTTTCTTTTTCTCTCCTTCGTCTTCCTATGACATCAGCGTGTGCAACACTTGCCAATTTGCATACGCACGTTAACGGCTAATATTTTCACTAGCCAGTTATCCTTCAGCTGCTGCTGATTTTCTCACACACGTCAATACACACTATGTTACCTAGAGAGCGCATTGCTTTGTTACAACTGAACAGTTCATCTATTCCATGTAATGTTACTAGGACTTATCTTCTCTAAATATATAGAGAGGTCTTATCTGCCATTTCCCTTCCACAGAAATTTACAATAGCAGAGAAATAGAAAGACTTAGAAAAATCTAGAACATCTTAGAACCTTCAAGAAAATCGAGGGGGTTCCAGAATACTCTAATACTGAGTGGTCATCATCAACCATTACACCCAGTGGTGTGTTGGACAGCAACAAATCCCCTCCACCTCCGTCTATCCTGAGCCAGCCTAGCCAGTCAACTCCAAGAATGCTGCATAGCTTTCCTCTCCCTTTCCATCATTTTTTTCCAAGTTGCCCCCGGCCTTCCTCTCTTCCTTTTACAAATTCCCATTTGGAATCCAGTGCAATGCTGTTCTTGTGATTGATTGTGGGTCTTTTTTGAGAACATGCCCAAATCCATCTCCATCACCGTTTTCTGATGATTAGGCCCCCATCTTCTTGATGGCACTTCCTTAGTAGGTCTTCTTTGGAGATCTTAAGCCAGAATATTGAAATTGAAGAGATTTTTGTGCTGACTCGTCAGTTGTTGGTTTGTCTACATCAGGGGTTCTCAACCGGAGTCCACATGGACCCTAAGGGTCCATGGAATATTTGTGGGAGTCCACAGGTAAAGAATTATTATCACTCTAATTTAGATTATTATTATTATTATTATTATTATTATTATTACTTATTATCATTATTATCATAATTATTATAGTTGTTGTAGAATACTTTATTTGCATTAAATTAGTTTTCATTTCAAAATAAAGCTTAATTATATAATATTTCTTTGATTATTAAAACCTCAAAATTTCTGTTAGTAAAAAATAGAAGATTGTCTTATGACCAATAGTCATGAAGGGGTCCACCAAGACAAGAAGAAGGGAAAAGGGGTCCATGAGTAAAAAGGTTGAGAACCACTGGTCTATATGATGAGTTCAATCTTAGCTCTTATGCGATTCCAGAATTATAAATCCAGTCAAAAGAATCCTCTTTAAAACCTTCTGACAACAAAATGTAACTTTTGGGGGGAAATATTTCACTGGCCGAAGATAAAAATTACAAAATTTTGAGATTCCTTTTGTGTGAATAATTAAACTACTCAGCATCCTTTGATCTCTTCCTCCTTCTCCTCCTCCTCCTCCTAATGTCCTCATCCACTTCCCCTGCTATTAGGTTTTCTGACTTCGTCATCAACTTAAGTTACAGTGTTTTTTGCTGTTGTTTTTATTTAAGTAAAAATTATATTTAACTTTATTGCCTTGTTATTCTAATTTAATTTCTTATTTCTTTACACATTTAATCACGTGACAATAATGACCCCCCCCCTCAACAGCCATCAGTTACAAGAGTGACTATATAAGGTCATTTAAACACCTTATTGCACTAATCATTTTTGCTAATCATTATTATTATTATTCGACATGAACCACAGCTCTTGTGCGATTTCAGATTTATAAATCCAGTCGGAAGAATCCTCTTTAAAACCTTCTGACAACAAAAGGTAACTTTTTTTTAAACATTTCTCTGGCCGAAGATATTTACAAATTTTGAGATTCCCTTTATGTGAATAATTTAACTACTCAGCATCCTTTGATCTCTTCCTCCTCCTCCTAGTGCCCTCATCCACTTCCCCTGCCACCAGGTTTTCTGACTTTGTTGTTAACTTAGGTTGCAATGTTTTTTGTTGTTTTTACTTATGATAAATGTTTTTTGTTAAGTAAAAGTTATATTCAAATTTATCCTCGTTCACGTTTTTTTTCTTATACTTATACCATTATCCCGCCCCAATTGGAATTATTGGCTCTCGTTCCATGTCTTGAAAAGCTTCTGGGACTTAAATTTTGTAACATAATAAAAGATTCAGACGACCTCGTTTCGTAAATCAGACATATTATAATCTAGACAGTATATAAAAAATTGTACGATTTAGTGCCCCGCCAAGCGCCCCCCCCCCCGCCGCCAAAAGCCTTTAGTGGACATACAAAAGAAAATGCACACAAACACACACATTTTCACTTTTATATTATAGATAAGTAAAAATAAAACAATACAATGTCTTCATATTTAACAATCCTTTTTCAAAATGGCAAGATGAATAGTCAATTATAAACGATTTCTGATCTGAAATGAAACACTTACATCAAACCTGTTGCCAAGATGGCTGGAAAAATTGTTGGATCACTCTACCATTCCAGTAGATATTTCACTGCCGATGCAATCCTCTATCTCTATATGTTGTAATAGTAATGTTGCCACATTTGGGCAGGAGCTACTCGGTGCACTTTATCCTGCCTTGACAGAGTTCAAAACCACCTTCAAAACCTAGCAGGTGATGCCCTTTTCTCTTCTTTACAACTTCTTTCCCACAGAAGAGACGTTGCGAGCCTATCTTTGCCCTATCGTTATTTTCATGGCAAGTGCTCGACTAAACTCCAATCTATGATCCTCCTTTGCCAAACTTTCCCAAAACACTCGACTAGTTACAACCACTACATATACAATTTCCTCCACTCTCTATCTGTGCCTAAATCTAAATGCAAATTCCATGAACAAAGCTTATTTACCTTTGGAGCACTGTTCCACTGGCCTGCTTCCCGGTTGAATACAACATAGTAACCTTCAAATCCAATGTAAACAAGTTTTTGTTGAGCCGTTCCCATAGATAATCAAATTCTACCCAATTTACACTATTAACGATTATTACACTACCACCTTACATTCAGTAACCCTTATCCTTGAGTGGCCTTCAGGCCTTGATAAATAGTGATTCCCAGGTAAAAAAAAAAGTGAGCATGTGAAGTTTTCATCAACAAGAAGTCTTTGTGCATTCGTTTTTATGCAAGGTTTTTTATTTCTCACAGTAGACTTGACATAAACATTTTATTTACAAACGAGGCAACACATAACATGATACAAATTACATCAGTCTCAGTTTATCCTCAAGTGGTCTTCGGGCCTTTATAAGTAGTGACTCCCAAGTAAAAAAAACAAAACCTTTTAACACGTAGTAGTAATAAAATAAAAGATTTCAAGCAAAACTCAACTCAACCCTAACTGAGCTATTCCTCAACTATAAGAGTAATAACTAGGGTTATGACAACAGCATATTATTTTCCTTGTTTTGATTCTCGAGTATACATTCCTTGATATCTTATATGATTTTATGCAGAGTGATGTGATCCTCGGTTGATTAATTGTGTCTGTGCTGGATATATATCAAAACAATGAAAAGAATATGCTGTTGTCCTAGCTCTAGTAATAACTCAAATCATATATTTTTTATTCTTCCAACTACTGTTCCAATCTTGAGTGCCATTTTCAAATAATTTAAAACGGAACCCTTTATTTAATTCATAGGGGTAGCATGCTCTTGTTCTATCAGCCATGACTGGATAGAAGTCCTAAGTAATCTGTAATTGTATTTTCTTTTGCCAACACTAAGGATTGAACCTTCATTCTTCAGAAGCAGGTCATTTTTACAACTGAAGTTTTCCAATTACGCTAACCACTGCAGCATGGATCCTTGCGGATTCCCAAATTGAACAGAAAGATTTTTGAGTTCAACAAGATACACCTGGAGATGGTCAGCGTTTACATCGATTGAAACATTATGATAATGACATTCAAGATGAGAACCTTGCAAATGAAACACAATTATTTATAAGTCGTTCAGCATAATCTGTGTTAAGAATGAGCGTCTCTTTTGTTTTTCAGTTTCTTATTAAATACTAGCCTGGGTGCCCGGCATTGCCCGAGTGTTTAGAGGTGTGTGTTGAGCAAAAAAAAAAAAAAAAAATTGGTAGTAGGCAGGCAGGCTCGGACCCATACTGTAAAGGAGGAAAAGAACATGAAAAAAAAAAAATGTTACATCTTTGCTGTTGCATCCATTGCCAAACCGGAAATGACAAATGTCTGGTCAATCGAAAAGAGGGGATGACTTTTGAAAATATCGATGAAAAAAAGTGTAGGAAAGTGGCCAGTTGAGGGTGAAGGAATTAATATTTTTAGCCAATTTTTCGATATTTGTCATCTGAAAGGTTGACCTTCAAAACGATACTGATCTTGTGAAAATCTGTCGTCTCTGTCGAAAGTTTTAGGCAGACATGCAAACATACATACATTTAAACAGACAGGTGAGATTTATATTATAGACTTGCTGGAGTGCCCGGTGTTGCCCGGATGCCAAAGAACAAAAAAAATATTTGGTAGGGAGGTAGGCTCGAACCCAAAGCCTTGAGACGATAGCCTGACAACTTACCATGACACTACGCAAGTAGAGAAGTGAGGAAGAGTGAAATTAAATGTTTAAAAAAGCAGGTGGGTAAACGAACGTGAATGTGTGGCTTTCTAGGTCCAACATCATGCTATAGTAGTAGAGAAAATGAAATCACAGCGCGAATTTTGTAACATAATAAAAGATTCAGATGACCTCGTTTCGTAAATCGGACATATTATAATCTAGACAGTATATAAAAAGTTGTAAGATTTAGTGACCCCCTCCGAGCACCCCCCCCAAAGCCTTTGGCGGACATACAAAAGAAAACGCACACGTACAAACATTTTCACTTTTATATTATAGATAAGTAAGAATAAAACAATACAATGTCTTCATATTTAACAATCCTTTTTCAAAATGGCAGGATGAATAGTCAATTATAAACGATCCATAAGCTGAAGAATCCAAATAATTTGCATAATACTCATCTCAACAAATCAGAAACGCAATATCAAATCATCCCAACAAGGAAATCAACCGATCCCTTAACATCATATTGTCTGAAATATAACTTGAGAATAAGAAAGTAAATTATTTTTTGAACCCCCTGGTCAAACTTTAAGGATTTTTGGTTAAAATTTGAGTCCAAAACCTCCTAGATTCCTGATTTTTTTTTTTTTTTTTTTTTACTCCTATTCACTCCTAACTAGAAATATCGCCACTTGGACGTAACAGGCTACTCTTTGGGACCATGCTTATAAAAGATTAACATGATGTTGGTTTATGTTACATTTAAACTTCTGCATATCAGTACAGCTAAGGAAGCAGGTAACAGGAAGGGAATTCCAAAGTCTAGCTGTTCAAGGGAAGAAACTATTAGAATAAAAAGCTTTCTGGCATTTAGGGATCTCAACAATGAAGGGGTGAGATTTTGTTGTTTAGCGGGTTTGTTGGGGATATGTACATTGGGAGGGCACAAGTGAAACGAGTCCATCAGAGAACATTCCATTAAAATACTTGTAAAACAGGCAAAGATGCAACAGTGCAGCGATGAGTTAGGGGTTGGAGCTGAGTTGACAAAGTGGGCCCTATTAGATTGAAGACTCCTTTTTTTTTTAACCTATCCAAGAGGGAGAGATGAGTGGTAGATGCACCAGTCCAGATGTGGCAACAATACTCCATGCATGGCCTTGTAGAGATACAGGATACTCTCAGGTGTGAGTAGTTTTCTAGCTCGATAGAGAGAATCCACCTTCTTTGCAGCAGCCTTTGCAATGTCTTTAAAATATTTGTTTCAGTTCATATTTCCCGCAAAAGTAAGCCCAAAGAGTTTGAAGAAAGAATTCTCAAGTAGGGTGTTATTTGTCATGGATAGCAATAGTTGGAGAGATGTCGTGTAATTGTTAAAATAGAGCAACTTAGTCTTATTAGCATTAAATGTTACCATCCATTTGCGACCCCATTCAATTATGGTCTGAAGGTCACTTTTTTATGATTCTGTCATTATCCTAGATTTATGTACATCCGTTCTTCCCTCATGCATGTTATAGAGTGTTGTATTATCAGCAAACATACCCATCTCGGACACAATATTATCAGGGAGGTCGTTTATGAATATCAGGAATAATAGTGGTCCAAGGATCGCCCCCTCAGGCACTCCCGCATTAATGTTATGCTGCTTGGATGTACATCTATCAATGACAACCTGGATGGTCCCATTGTCTAAGAAGAATCAAATTATATTTAATATTCACCCATTATACCGCATGGTATAATGGTCTTGGATTATGCTGAAGATTATTGCAGAAAAGTTTCTATTAGGAACTCCATCAGTTGATCCTGTAAATTCTTCAAGAAACATCAAAAGAAAAAAAAAAAACATTTTACTTATTTTTTTAATAAGATGGTATTGATCTTCCTTTATTTTCAAATACAAGAAATTGCATCATCATCATTTTGCTTTTTATATATAATTGATATATAAAAGTTTAAAAGTCTCTCGTATGAGAACATATAAATTTCGAAATGAAGTTGGCATTGTGTAACCAAATTTTAAGAATTACATTAAAAATAACGAGGAAAAGAAAAAGCCGGAAGTAGATTTTTATTTTATTTTCTTTTTTTTTTTTTTTATTCACTTTTTTTTTAATCTTTGGATTATTATTGAGTGAGCACCAAATTTTTAGATTTAAAAAAAAAAAAAAACTTTGAAATAATAACTTGTTTAATTTTTAGAAGGGTGTTCAGTGATAATGTCAGTGTTTTTGTTTTTTTTTTTTTTTTTTAGATTGTTGTTTGGCTTCGAAAATCAGGTAAGATAACTTTAAATTTGTTGAGAGGAAGTAGATTTCAGATTTACATACAAAATTTAACCTTGAGAAAAATTTATGAAGTTGGTTTATGTTTATCTATATAATTATAAAGCTCTGAGGACCGTCCGGCCATCCTTTCTTGCTTTATGCTTGAATCTTTTCTTCAATGATTCCATCTTTCATCTTTTAAAAAAAAAAGGTGAATTTATATAAAAAAACACAAATTTAAGACTGTAAATTATATTTTGCATTATTTCGCTCGAGAGGATACTCAAATAAGATATATTTAAATTTCTTTGATCTGCAGAATTTCAAAGAAAAGCATTCTTCTCATCAGAGGAAAGATATTAGCAAATGAAATTATAGCGAAGCTGTGACTTTGCTGGTACTGGCATTAATTGAAACAGCATTACGTGAAAACTAATGCAAATAGTTCATAA
Source organism: Euprymna scolopes (assembly GCF_053919585.1). Classification (NCBI taxonomy): domain Eukaryota; kingdom Metazoa; phylum Mollusca; class Cephalopoda; order Sepiida; family Sepiolidae; genus Euprymna; species Euprymna scolopes. Next base: position 14,121,315 of record NC_136496.1, on the reverse strand, counting down.
AATGGGGGGGGGGGAATTGTTTTTAAATAAAAAGATAAATTAAAATGGATAAAAGCAAATTAATATTTACTTTGAGCTTACAGTAGCTTTTGGATTATAAACGTGTGTGCATGGGTGTGGTTCAGAGGTTAAGGAATGAGGGTGAAGAGGGAGAGTTGCATGTTTTGGTTTCGATTCTAGCTGATGGCACTCAAATCATATTTTTTAGTTTTGATCTTACTAATATTAGGTTCAGTATAATAATCGATGGAGAATTGCCTCTATAATAATAACTACATAATCTGCATGAATTAAAACATCATATTTAAGCGTATCTTGCAAGTTATTATTTAAATCTACAAATATGGTGCTTATTTCATCATAATCCGTGATTTTTTTTTACATAGAAATGCTAAAGCCAAAATTTGTAGATTTTTTAATGGCATGATAGAAATAGTAAACACAATAATATAAAAGAAACTAAATAAAAAAAAAATCAAGAAAAAAAACTATAATTCTAAATGAATTTTTGTTTGTTTGTTTGTTTTTACTAATCCCTGCCATGGAAATTTTTTTTTTCAGTTAACTTTTACACATAAAAAAAAAAAATTTTTCAATTAAATTTAAAAAAAAAAAATTTTTCAATTAAATTTTACAAAACAAAAATCTTTTTTTTTTTCATTCTAACCAAATTTGAAAGGAAAAACGTATATTATGCACACAGAATATCTGTTCGAAAATTACAAAAATTAAAATTGTCATAAATTCTTTTTTTTTTAATTAATCATTTTAAAAAGTGAACATTTATTTAATGATTTTTGGATAACTTAATTTTTTTATTCATTGAATTATGGGCATAAAATAAAATGAATTATTTAGAATATGTTCACTGTTATAAATTACTAATAATAATAATATTGAGAATTGTAATATACAACTAAAATATTCGTTTAGAAAATATAAGGAAAAATAATAACTATAGACTTCATTACTAACATTATTACAGAAAATAAACTAGCATATGATTACTTTAACTATGGAACAAATTATTATGAATATACACAAGATTCTATAGAATTTATAAAAAATTACTATAAAACACACAAAATTAGTTGTAAAAAAAAATACATTGCTTATTATTAAAATACTAATAAAAATGTTTATAATTTTATTTCTATAATATTCTGCTTGTTTCTTCTTAAGTTAGTTCATACGTTACGTTTGGTAGGGAGGTAGGCTCGAACCCAAAGCCTTGAATTGCTTCAAACTAGGCAAAATTCACAAAATCTGACTTTTGAAAAAGCCAATCTGGAAACCCTGGACAAGAATATCAGATTGACCTCCCTTTGACATAGCCTCAAACCTTCTAATAATATGATCATTGTTGCAATGGTGCGAGAAAGGAACTCATAGTAATTTTGATTTGCAGTGGTTCTTCAAAGTAAGCAAAACGTTATGTAAAAAAGGGATCATTCAAAAGAAACAGGGGAAAAAAAAAGAACATTGTCTAGTAAAAGGTGCGGGACTGAAGGAGTAAATTAAACATTGTCTCTTACAATGTAATTTTATTATTTGTATTGAACTATGTAGTACAATATTACTTTCTGAGTATTTATTAGTAAATATTAATTTATCTCATTTTAGTTAATTCTATATTTAAAATTACAAGGGACATTATTTTCATAGAAATATTAATAAACTCATATTGGATGTGTGTTATTAGTGTTTCTGTCCAAAAAGTACTTCTTTTATAAAATAATAATTAAAAGTATTACGAATTTTCAAAGAAAAGTATTTATCATAGAAATTCAAATAAACGTGTTTACTACAGAAATTTTCATAAGTTTTTACAATAAATAAAATTATTTATGATAGAAATTTAAATTAAATATAGGAATTTGAACTAACATTATATGCATATAAAAGTGACTCCGTCTGTGTGTGGAGAACGGTCTCTATTAAACTACTGTCACTTTCTGGTCTAGAAACTTGAAACTTGATATATAGGGTATTCATACTCATGGAACAAATTCAAATTGATTTTTAGCTGATAAAAAAAATAGCTGCTAAGGGGTCAAAAATTAAAGTCTGGTAGCTTGGCATGCGTAAGTCAAGGTTAAGTTCTCTTTTACATATGCGTAAATATAGATTTATACATTCAACTGCGTTAATTTTTAGAGTTTTGATATTGTTAGCCCATTTGGTAGCTAATAACGTTGAAGAACTAAATGTAAATGTTTGGGTTTCGATTCTAGCTGATGGTACCCCAGTAATTTTCCTTTTTTTTTTTCAAACTTTTGAAATCACTACTATATAGTGGGTACAATATAATAATCATAGTGAATTGGCTATATAATAAGTACGAAATCTGCATAAATTAAAATATATCATATAAACATATTTTGCGACCGGGTAACGCCAGATGTACTGCCAGTTACTATAGAAAATCATGTGAACGTATTTTCTGCAGACATTCAAATAGCTATATTTATTAAAGGAATAATACTATTCACGATAGAAATTTGAACAAGAGCTTCTACTATAGAAAATCTAATGAATGTATTTAGTTTCCAACCCAATAATATAATGTAAAAAATTTAATTATTTGTGGAAGGGATATTTTAAACTATCATAATTTATTTTATGCATAGTTTTATTATTTAAATATATCACCACAATTAATTTATAACATTTTCTTTCAGATTATTAAACTATCATGATTTTTTCCGCAATTATTTCACCCAAGTTGACCCCAAAACGACGCTTTAATCAACAGAAGGTGACATGCACTATGATAACACTACTGTCTAAGAAAATTTGATTTCGAAATCTTGTCCCACCCTCCATATTCTTCTGACCTAGCTCCCCCAGATTTCACTTTTTTTCAAAGATTCCGAAATCATTTAAACAAGCAGGACCTGTGGAAATTCTATAGCATGATCTTTCATATGTAATATAATGCTACTGGGCATTCTGTGGACATTCAGCGTGAATGGAGACCCTGCTATATTATTGTAGCCCTTTTGTTAAAACTGCAAAAGGATTTTTCAAGTAATCTGGTTAATGTAGTGTTAGAATATATCTGGTTATTACGGTTTATCTCCAATATCCTTATAGGAGTCTATGACATGTTTCCATTGTATGGACGATCGGCATGAATCGAAACTCTATATCATTACTAGGGCTGTGACAACAAAATATCCTTTTCATTCTTTTGACTCTCGGGTATACATTCAACACAGTTAGACACACTTAATCAACCGAGAACCACATCCGTTTATATAAAAAGATATAAGATATTAACGGATATATACTCAAGAGTGAAAACAATGAAAAGAATATGCTGTTGTCATAGCCCTAATCATTATACTATCTTTAGATAGAACAGATACTACTCTTGGATCCTAGTCAGAAGACCAAGTAGGTATGTTTTTAGTTTCACATATGGTCCAAGAATTCTTTATAAGTTTTGGTTTCGATTATAGCAGTGGTTCTCAACCTTTTTTTTTACTCATGAACCCTTTCATAACTATTGGTCATAAGACAATCTTCTATTTTTCACTCATAGAAATTTTGAGGTTTTAATAATCAAAGAAATATTATATAATTAAGCTTTATTTTTAAATGAAAACTAATTTAATGCAAATAAAGTATTCTACAACAACTATAATAATGATGATAATAATGTTATATTTTGCCTGTGGACCCCCCCTCCCAGGGTCCATGTGGACCCCGGTTGAGAACCACTGGATTATAGCTATATACTATACTATATACTGATGGCACTCAAGTCATCTATTTTTTTTTATAAATAATTTTACCAAGAATTCTTCATAAATTTTGGCTTCAGTTTCGAATATAGTTGAAGAAACTAAAGTTTATGTATATATATATATATATATATATATATATATATATATATATATATATATATGCACGTTTCATTGAAGAGCAGCGAGAACTCTTGTTTGTTTCTCTTACAATCCATTTTTTTTTTTTTGACGGAGTAGTTTCCGAACATTCTGTTCAAGTGTAAAACGAAATTTGCCGTATTCGCGAACGTTTTCGACCTCCATAGGTCATCCTCAGGCGAGTGATAAAAAATAAAAAATGAAATAGTGGGTTGATTGGAAGGACAATTAAAATCGTTTACAATACTTAAAATATTTAACAGCATTTAAGCATACCCTCAGTTTCGTATTGAGCCTGGTTAATCGGTTTTTTAATACGGATTAACAAGGCTTCAATAATCGGGAGGCGTACATCACAGTGTGAGACAGCTAAAATGGCAGTGTTTTTTATTAGTATGTCTCTAAATTCAGTTTTGGGGGTGTCGTGTGCTGTGAGGTGCTGATAAATGGAGCTATTCGGGGAAGATAGGTCACATGTCTGCTCTTCAATGAAACGTACATAAAGGAAAAAAAAAATATATATATATATATATATATTATATTTTACTTAATAAGTTTTGGTTTCGATTCAAACTTATGCACCAAAGTCTTATAGATATATTTTTTTTTTATTTCAGAAATCACAACTTTATAATATATAAGAATCGATAGAAAATTGACTCCATAATAATATATACAAAATCTGCATAAATTAAAATATCATATTTAAGCATACTTTGCGACTGGGCTATACTAGGCGTCCCTGCTAGCTTAGATAAATACTTTTGCAGTTTTAACAAAAGGTCTACAATAATATAAAGGTGTCTCCATTTATGCTGAACATCCGCAGAATGCCAACATCTATATATTACATATGAAAGAGTTCGCTGAGGAATTTTCAAGAGGTCCCGCGAGTTATAATTATTTGTACTCACTAGGTGCTCACACATACTATAGAATAAATTAATTTTGAGAGAAAAAATAAAATTAGTTGATGCAGTAAACATTGATTAGATTGAAAAGTATTCAGCAAGAAAAACAAGAAATTGCTACGTAAATAAATATCTATAGATATTGTCAATATAGAAATAATAGTTAGAGTTAAAAATAATTTAATTTAATGTTTCATTTGCTAAGTAAAAGCCAGCTGTATATGGCAGCTGGAAGCAGATTGAAAAATTTTATATTTGCGTTTTATATTCAAATAAAAATGTTCAAGATAATTCCTATAAATTTGGAACTTTTTCTTAAAAAAAAAAAAAAAAAAAAAAAAAAAAATCTGCACTCATGCATTATACGGATGGCGCTATTTATTATTATTTATTTTTTTTTTTTTTGGGGGGGGGTCACTAAAGCCTCACCAGGTGGCGCGTCTCACCCTTCAAATTGTTTATTAATTTAAAAATGAAAACTATGATATATTGCTGACTCTTGCTACAAAAAAAATTAAAACTATATTTTGTTACAGTGACAGTTTTACTTTAATTCAAAAAATGATCCGGAAAATTTTTTTTTAAAAATCCAATCCTGCTTTAATTTGAGAAATGTTCCATTTAAATTATTTGGAAAAAAATCCAATTTTACTTTAATTCAAAAAATCTTCCAAGGGGTGGGGTGGGGGGAAAGAATCAAATTTTATTTTGATTCAAAAACTGTTTTATTAAAATTATATTTTCTTTTGCAGACTTTTCAAGAAATGTCTTTGCATCTTATGTGGATACATTTTTATACAATAAATATTTTTGTGTTCGAAATAACAAAAAAAAAAAAAAAGAAAATTTTGTTATTTATTTGCAGTGTCATTTGACCTAGAAGAAATTGGAGTTATCGTCCCTAACAATGGTGCCGTCCGTGTAATGCAGAAGTGCCAAAAACATATCCATTTTTTAAAAATTCTGTTTACTTTTTACTGTGATGCAAGAAATTTTTTTTTTTCAAATGAAAAATAAAAAAAAGGAAAGAAAACACAAAATAGACAAAGAACAAGAAATTTTTTTTTTTTTTTTTTTTCAAATTTTACAAATTTTGAATTGATTTTCTTTTCATTTTCTTCTATTTTTCGTTTTTTAATTTGTTTTTCATTTTAATAAAATTCCAAAAAACATGCTGCAATGGATGTCTGGATGTAGACATATGACCATGTAATAATAATAATTGTAAATAAAAATTTCACACGCTTCCTGAAAAGAGTCTGTTGCATTTCATTCTGTTTTTCTTTACCCTCCCAAAGAGCCTTGTTAAGTCCATTCTCAGAGTTTTAAACCATAATTTTTTGTCTCAAAACATTTTGAAGGAGTGCAGAGTATGAAAGTCCGGAGCGACCTAATCACAGGTAGGACACACACACATATATATTATAATAATGTACCGCTTTACCAGGAGTAGATACTCATTTTATTGTTCATATAAAAAAGTTAGGGTTTTATTGGCAACATTTGCGTACAACTGTCTATTCTCGGTAAAGCAGTACATTATAACAAATATTTGTAGCTCTAGTATTGCACTACTGAGCTATCTAAATGACAACTTTGTATTTGTTTATATTCCATTTAGTAAAAGAAAAAAAAAGAGAGAGAAAGAGAGTCACGTGTGTGTGTGTGTGTGTGTGTGCATTAAACAAATTCCAATATATTAATAAAATGAACTTAAAACCTATATTTTTTCAAAGTGCTCAATACAATGTAGAGTTTTATAAGAATAAATCATATAAACCTTTAATATAGCCGAAAAGAAAATCAGGTTTCAATATAAAAAAGACTATAATAAAAACAATTTTTCAAAAAGAGTCAAAATTAGAAATTTCAGATCATCATATTCTTCAATCAGCAGTTGCCCAGATGTCAATTCAGTCACCCAATTTACATTATTGATACAGATGAAGGGGTGGGGGTGGAAAATGCTTAAACCTATCATTATCCCCTCTATCTTCAACTTGCAACATCCACTGCCCAATCCATTTTTTATTTATTTATATAATTGCTTCAAACCTTCATCTTGAAAAAAGGGAGAGAGGAAGTTATTTGGTAAATTGAAGGTAGAAAAGAAGGTGGTAAGTTTTGAGATCATAGTCCTTCCCCATTGTGTAGTTGCTGCTGCTGATTGGGAGAATATGATCATCTGGAATTTGTAATTCTGATTCTTTTGGATAAATTGTTTTCAACGTCTTTTGACCTCGATGAGATGCAGATTGCTCTGAAACGTAATTGCATCAATGTAAAACATTTCATGTTTATGTGTGTGCATATATATATATATATATATATATATATATATATATATATATATATATATATATATACACAAGCACGTCAGATTGAACACGACCGAGGTCTTCTTTTCTCCGATTTTGTTGGATATCTTTTCAATTCGCCGAGCGCTCGTTTTTATTTCGGCTGGCATGTTGTATATTATGGTGCCCAGTAGTTGTTGTTCGGCCATATTTTTCTAAAGCGCTTTCAATCGGTACATCCGATTGTCGTCAGGAGCGATTGTTGATGTTGTCATTTTCTTTATTGAGGCTTGGTGTATTTATAGTTAAGTTTTTTTTTTATTATTGGCTATAAAGGTGGGTGTAGGATGGGTAGAGGTGAATTATTTTTATTTAGATTTTCTTATTTTATATTTTATTTAGTTAGTTTATTTATTGTTAGTTACTGAATACAGTTAGTATATTTGTTCCGATATTAAATGAGATCCAGTTAATAAGGGACTGTAGTTTTTTAATTAGTATGGCTTCTAGTAATTTTAGTCTTCCTGTCAATAATTAACTCTCTGTTAACATTGGCTCTGGGATTTGTTTCTTGCTAATCAAGTCAGATTGCTTCGTGGTCAGGTTTGAATCTCCCGATTGGCTGTAATCGTAACTCCCTGCACTGATAATTCCCAAAAGGATGAAACATTAGTGTCCGTAGGTATTTAAAAAAATAATTATAGTAATAATTCCCTTCCCCTCATCCATCTTCCTACCCCCAGCAACACTAACCTAAACACCTAGCTGCAGACCCGAGAGCACATCACCCCGCACACCATCTCTCCTCCTCTTTCACATCCCACCCCTACAGTAGTCGACTGGACACAGCCCAGTAGCGATTTATGTGACCCAGAAAAGCAGAGACACCGCACACATCAGCAGAAAAAAAAAAAATAATAGTAATAATGATAAAGACAATATAACAGAGAATATTAAAAAAAAGCTCAAGCTAAAACAAGTTATAAAGACAATATAACAGAGAATATTAAAAAAAGACTCAAGCTAAAACAAGTTATAAACCAAAAAAAAATAAATAAAGACAAATAAAAATAGCAAAATTATAAACATGTTAATTACCAAATCATACCATACATAAATCCCCTACTCACATTTGCCTCGAGGCCTCACATAGCTACACAACTTCCGCTCCATCATCCAGCATGCTTTGAATCGACCTATTACGCACACCATTTGAAAAGGGAAATTTTCCGAAATTAATAATGGAATACGTCGCAGAGACTTACAAGTAAGACATTTTACCGATACAACTGAATAAATATATATTAAAAAAAATATATATATGTATGTACTTATTGATTTGTAAATCGCAACTTGTTCTCGTCTCCTCTTACCAACAATGACTATAATTCATTCCTCGCATTGTGACAGCCTTCGCAACCTCTATTACATATACATATATATGTGTATATATATATATATATATATATATATATATAAATATATATATATACTAGCAAAAGTACCAGCCGTTGATTGAGTTCAAAAACAGCCTACAGAAAATGGACTCCGATTTATGAAAGTATGATAGGTTATGAAAAGGAAGGGTTGTAAATTTGGGTTGAATTTGGGGTATCAAAACCAAAGCAAAATATGACGAAAGTAAAGATAAAATAGATAAACCTCATAATTTATTATACCATACCTGTTCACACTGAAACACTTATCACAATATTCTGTGTATCTATATTAAAAAACCTTGTTAAACTTTGTGACATATTTCCATTCTATGGAGGTCAGGCGCGAACGAACATACCATAATTTTATTATAGCATATTTCTTCAAACTGAAACATAATTATCAAAGTATACTTATGCAGATAGATATGAAAAGTCTTTATTAAAGTTTGTGCCTATTTCGATTCTATGGAGACCAGACGCGAACGCAGACCCCGCAATTTTATCATACCATCCCTATTTAAGTTAAAACATACTTATCAAAGTATTATTATGTACATCTATATCAAAAACACTTGTCAACATTTTTTTTTTAATTTTTAAATTTTTTATTTCCATACTTTGTGGACCAGATGCGAACGCAGACCCCACAATTTTTATGAACCACCGTTCTGCAGGATCAAACGTACCCATTCCTGTGTCTCGATACATCTTCTATCATTATATGTAATCAGTTTTTTTTTTTAAATAGTCAACCATATAGGAGCCTATTCGTGACCAGACACACACACACACACACACACACACATTTAGCTTTATATATATATATATTCTCTTTTTTCTTAATGGTGACCTTATCTATCATTTATAATTCAACTTCGGAATGTTGAAAAACAACTAGGCTTGAATCTCAGGTGATTAGCCACACTGAAGAGCTGTGATGCAAAGAAATCATGTTTGTGAATTATTACTAATATGCACCCCAAGTCAACATGGGTTGAGCACCGTGATAAGTGTAATTACCAGCTGTCATTAGCGATAATACAAAGCTCATTGCTAAACAAATATGACTGAAGAGGGAGACAGCTTCATTTCAAATAGTAAGTTAGGATTTGCGAGTCACACCTGCCCATAGAATATGCAGCAATGGATCAATCGGAAGATTTGGAAGACCTTTCGACAGCAATGTTTGAATGAGATGACTCGAGGAAATGAGTCAGGAGAACCTGAGATGATCTCAAACCAATGGATTGCAAACCATTATGCAATTTTCTTAAACTAATAATTATTCTATGAAGTCCTAATAAAATAAATATACTTTTAAAAATATCTATTTATGTAAACCTAAGAATTTGTTTAGTTAAAAGTAGCAAGGATGAGTCGCAGTATTTGTATACATACCAGAATGCGCCAAGTATGTTATGTGACCTGACCGAAGCAGCTCAATTCACCGTACAAAGTACTCGTTACAATCGGTACTTTCATGTTATTTGGTCTGCTAACACATTCCACATTCTCCACTCGATGTGTGACTTTAAAGATGCAGATCAAAGATTTGGGAGGTGAAAGATGAAGGTGTCAATGAACATTGTCACTGAACCAGCTCGTACAAGAAATGCTGGGGCAAGAAACAGACTGAAATACATGTAACGTCAGATAGACATACAACCAAGGAGGTATTTAGTTCCCTCCCACTGCAGGAACTTAGACGTCAGGGTCAGAGAGTGGAAAAGGAGAGGCACACTGACCTGCAAAAAGTGCCTGGACAGCCACGTCAGCATTCCCCAGTAAGGGCACCTTAGGCAAGTAGCAATAAACTAACCCCCTTCTTAAAAAGAGAAGGAAAAGCTTGAGAGGGTGGATCACCTAGAAGGCAAATTTGATAAGGATTATCCTGAGAGTATAAGGAAGGATCAATATTTCATTGGCTCTATGCAAGTAGGTACATATTCTGTCAACTAGTATGAATTTCGAAAGTATATATCAGGATGGTCTGGTAGACCCAGTACACCCAGCGAGTGAGTTAGTATGGTTCAGAGGTCAGCTCCCTTGATAAAACACGCTGGAAGCAGGTGTCAGTTTGTTAGATGGAAATTGTCATCTGTCTGACGCAGTTTCAAGGCAGTTTGTGTCAGGAAAGCTGAGAAACAAGTTTGTTCATTGACCAAATTTTAATTAAGAAAAGTAAGAAATTAATAGTAGCATTTCCTTTATAAGGAGTTAATCTTGGTCTCTCCCCTTGTGAACGAATTTCTCTTCCCAATAAAACCTTTAAACCACCTTCTTGAGTCTTCAATGCATGAATTAGATTCATCTTGAGGTAACAGAAGATCAGACAGTACAATACAGATTAGTGGCCAAACACATGGGGAAGTGATAATGGAAAAAAATGAAGAGTGTGCCTATGTAAATAAAAAGTTTTTCTCTTAATTGAATTGTTGCAGTGAGTACACGTTTCTTGCAAAATATGTGTGCTCCCTATGTTTATCATTTGTTCATTTTTAATGAAGGAGAATAGAAAGTGGATGTTAGGTTAACTTTTGGCAGCTGTGTAACTCACTTCCCTTATTTTGTCCTTTAGTCCTCACATTCCAGGAGTGATGTTTCTGACAAAGAGAGAAGAATTGCTGTTGTCTATGTCAGGATCTATTCCATCTAACACTTATTGTTGGCAAGTTTTTGTCCTTAAAGTAGTATTTTTGTTTTAGTTCTTAACATCAAATGGCTTCATGCCTTGTCCGGAGCAATTCCCACAAAAAGCATAAATGTTTTGTTTATTGATGATGATGATGATGATGCATCTATTCAGTACACTAAATGTAAATGCTAATGTACAATGTACCAACATTGATCGGATGGGGTACGAGTCGTCTACTATATATTTATATAAGACAAATTAAAAGATTTCAAAAGATATAATGCACAATGCTATTTGCTTTCGTTGTTGACTAAAAACGAACACCTGAATAGAATGCATTTAATATAGGACATCATGTTTGTGATTATTCTTACATTTTAAATTATTTTGTCATTTTTCGTACAAAGGAAAAAAGACAAGAGAAAAACTAAAACAAATGATGAGATAAAAGGAAAAAAAAATAAGAAAAAAATGAAATAAAAATAAAAATTTTCAAATAAAGTAAAAAAGTTTTAAAAAACGAAATAAAACAGAACAAAAAAGACAAAAAAAAGGAGAAAAAATAACAGAAAGAGGAAAGAAAAAAACGAAGAACATAAAAGAAAAAACAAAGAACATAAAGAAAGAAAAATAAAATAAAAAATGAATATAAATAAAGAAAAACTGAAGACAAAGAAAAAAATGAATATAAAAAGAGAAATGAAAGAAAAAATGAAAAATATAAAGAAAGAAAAAGCAATGAATAAAATTAAAAGGAGAAAAGGTAAATAAATATAGAAAAGATAAAAATGAAAGACAAAATAAAATAATAAACTAAAAGAAAGAAAAATAAGTCTCAAAAAGATTAAAAAAAAAAAAAATCCTGTAAAAAAAAAAAAAAAAATAAAAGCAAACAAAACATAAAATGAAAAAAAAAAAGTAAATAAAATAAACAAAAAAACAAAAAATGGAAAGAGTAAATATTTATATACCGAGATTTTACAAATAACAGACTACTTAAAACGGATCTTTGTCCAAATTTGAAATAATTTTGTTGCTTTCGTTTTCATTCTTTTAATAAAAAAAAAAATTCTATATTTTCTTTTTACCTTCTTTGGTAAATTTTTGATTAAAAAAAAAAGAATTAAAAAAATAAAAGGAAATGTTTACATTTAAGAAATAAGAAGAAAAAAATTACAGGAACCAAAATACTGTTAACCTGGTGGCCTGCTCCGTAACACTCAAATATTTAGTCGCACCTTCAAAAGACTCAATTAGCCGTAATGGTAACACAAATAGATGTAACCAGACGTAACAGCAGCAGCAGTAGTAGTAATAATAATGACGCTGATAATGATAATCAAAAAATCACGATAATGTCATCATGAAATCCCTGGCATTTCCTCCAACATAGATCACCCACCCAATCCCAATTCAAAATCCATTAATTCCGCCTGATGTCGTTACGTCAGGTTTTCTTCCCACGTTGCATTATGCGGGAGATTTTTCAATGTGTTTGGTATCAGGCTCTCTAGTCGCTTGCGGGCTTTTACTTCCTCTTCCAAATCTTTCCGGAGCTTTTTCTGTTCCTGAAAAAGGAAAAAAAAGAATGTTGTAAGTCTAAGCTTCATTTTCAGAAACAAACAAAATAAATAATTGAGGAAAGGAGTAACCTACAAATATCTGGGGGTCTTGAAAGCAGATCAAAAGCAACAACATTGTAAGTTTAAGCTTCACTTTCCAAATAATAAAAATAAAAGAAAAATAATTGGTGAAACGAGTAACCTACAAATATCTGGGAGTTTTGAAAGCAGATCAAAAGAAATGAAAGAAAAGATTGGAAAAAAATAGATGAAAAGCACAAGCAAGCTCTTACAAACAAAATTATATAGTTCAAATCTGATAAAAGGACATTATCCCTAGTAATCAGGTTTGCACAGTTCGAGGTCACCTTCGGGCAAGGTATAGCACAGTCGCGCTCTGATATTTTGGATGGTTACCATACAAGAGCTAGATGGAGTTCCTCTGACATGGTGAAGACAATACATCTACGAAGGGTGGGTGGTGCCCAATTGAAAAACCAAACCAGACAGAGCGATCTCTTTGGCCTTATAAGGCAATTTAATGATAGTGTCACAAACAAAACAGCTGCTTCCAATTCGTAATTAGCCAGCACAGAAGTAATAAGGCTCAGAAAACTGTCATGAGAATGGTCATGTCAAAGTACAATCTCGTCAAACCAAAGATAGCAAAACAAAATCCCTAATAAGATTCTCTGGACCCTTCATATGCTGGGCAAAAGTAGAACTCAAGCACCTGCACAAAAAGGCTAGAAAACTAATGTCTACACACAATACTAAAATACACAAATGATAATACTGAATAACTCTACATTAAAAAGGACTGGTTTTCCTACCTTTCTCTCACTTGAAACAGTGACTCTGATCTTCTTCTGAAATCAAGTTGTCAACCAAATCCAAAATCTATCCTGGAACAGAGGTGCTATAGTGTACTAAAATGTGTTCGATATTTTATAATCTTACTCAAATAATAATCAATATAATATTCTGCTTGTTCCTTTCTTAGTTAGTCCATATGCTACGCTTTGAAAAAGCATAAACATTTCTGAAGGTAAAACTGCTTCAAAAAAGAGGTAAAATTCGAAAAAATTTGACATTAAAAAGGACAAGCTGGAAACCCTGGACAAGAATATTAGAGTGACCTCCCTTGGATGCAGCCTCGTTTTTGAATATTATTATAATAATATATGATCATTGGTGTCACTGTGTAAGAAAGGAACTTGTAGTAATTTTTGGACTGGACTGAAGGAGTAAATTAAAGATTGTCTCTTATAATGTTATGTTATTATTTTGTATTGAACTATGTAACACAATATTATTTTTTGCATACTTATTAATACTTATTAAGTTATCTCATTTGGGTCAGTTCTATATTTAAAATACAATGGACACTATTTTCGTAAAAATATAATTAAACTCATATTTGCTGTATGTTATTAGCTTTTCTGTCCAAAAACCTAATTTTTTATCAAGAAAAATATCAGCTTCATGAAAACATATTTGCTTTCTCATTCTGTGGAATTTCCATGGGTCCTGCCAGGAATTGCAAAACTGAAAACAAAGATGCAAGAACAGAAAAATGGAAAGTGAAACAGTTTCATGAACGATTCATAAGATTGATGAAGAAACGCACTAAAACGCCTATAGATGGCCATAAAAAAGAATTCGGTACCTTGCTGAATTAATTTTATTATTTAGAAAGTCATTCTTAACATGGGGAGGATAGGGTGTTTTGTACCTATTCTGTACTTTCACCTAACAATTTGATAAAAAAAAAAAAAGGATATCATAAAACTCAAAAATACTGTTAAAAATAGTGCCGTACAATAAATGCTAATAAGGATTCTTGAAACGGTATTGCTACTGTCACAGAGGACAGGGCAATCAGAACAAACTATATAAAAGTTAAAATGGACAAAACTGAGGAAAACAGTAAAATATACATCATCATCATCATCAGCATTACCTGAAATGAGTATACGGTTTTCCAGTATCTTCATTTGTGGTTTCTCATAAGAGAAGATAGTCCAATTTGAGATCCTATCACTATTCGAGCATACATTATCATTTGACAATAGTATACATGGCCGATTAAAAAAAAAAAATGGATATGATATTAGCCCCATGTGGGTTTAACAGGCTTCCTCCAACGGAGGAGGTTGCATGGGAATATGAAATTCACAAGCGATTCCCAGTCACATGTATATTCCCATTAGGGAAGATGATGACATTAGGTTTTTGCAACTCTTGCAGGGAGGTGTCAACATCCTTCTAGATACAGCACAAGGAATTCCCAAATTCATCACCCATCTGGAAACGTTCAGGCTCAACGTTGCTTATCTTTGGTGATCTGATGAGAACTGGTGGGTCAACATGTTTATGCCATGTCCACTTAAAAGATGCACAATAATTACTGAACATAATTATTGGTTGAGACATACGAAACAACTGAAAACATGAAGCTCAGTTTTTTTTGGGTTTTTTTTTTTTGGGGGGGGGGGATTTTGGGGGGTAAGTTTTCATTCTCTTAGCTGAACTGCCATGAATGAGACATATATATATATATATATATATATATATATCCCACATATAAGTTTCATTCCTTTGTGGAGAATCATTAGTGTGGAAAAAAGAAAACTATTCAGCTGGTTGCAAATTATATATATATTCATTATTTTTAAAACAGTAATCTAGATACACGCGTGTTTCGTGTTTTAAAAATAATAAATAAATATATATATATACGTCCAAATAAACTATGGGTGACTTTCTAAATAAATACGAGCTTCGAGGCAAAGCCAATATTAACCGTATTCATTGTTTGAAAAAAAAAAATACAATTGTATATATATATATATATATATATATATATATATTCACACCCAAATATAAAAAATATGCTTCGTCGAGTCGCATATTATTCCAAGGCGAAGATGCTGAATATTCTGATGCATGACCTACATCATTTATTCAAAAGAAGGACATAATTACTGAGCGGATGACAGACCAACAAACGCTTCCCCTCCCCCAGAAAGTAGGAGTTAATGTCTGGGAGCATGAGATCATGAGAACAGATTAGACAGTTCACTGCCCTCACCCACAAAAAAATAGAAAAAAGAAAAAGTTAATCCTCGAAGGATAACAAGGTTGTGCCCAAGGTGATGAAAACAAAGTTTCCAGCCACAATTTCAGTCTTTGGTGTGGTTTCAAGTGAGAGCCACATAATGCCACCTCACATCTTCGAAGTCAGCTTGAAAGTTAGCACCAAAATGTACCTGGATGTGCTAAACAAAGTGGCGATCCCCTGATGTAATCAAACAGCCGCTAGGTGGGTGTGGCAGCAGGACTCGGCACCAGCCCACAAATCTAAAGAGACCCAGGCTTGGCTTCAGAAGGAGTGCTATGACTTTGAACCTTTCTCTCACTGCCCTCCCCCTTCCTCCTCCCAATCTGAACCCGCTGGACTACTTCGTTTGGTCATACATCAAGAACATCACCAACATGACTTCCCACAACAACGAAGCCAGTTTGATAGCTGCCATCTGCCAAGCTCCCACCGATGCTTGTGGAAAAGACATGCTCCCAGTTCCAGACGCGTATCGAGGTGGTGATTGAGGCTGAAGGTAGCTACGTTGAATAGATGTATGCTCTACTACATAATCAAGTTATCTAAATTGATTATTTTTTTTCAATAAAAGTTTTAAAATAAAGTTGTAGTGTTGTTTTCTTTAGGGTGACAATTTTATTGTTCCACCCCGTACTTAAGCGTATTTTATGACCGTGCAACACAGGGTGGCCTGCTAGTATTACAGATAAACACCAAGCGTTTGGACAGTTAACTAAAACTTTGGAGCATACAAAAAAAACTTAACTATGACCTTTATTTATATTGTCTTCTTCATTGGGTCTCACGGGAGGCAAGTGTGCCGCCCACGTTAGGACGTTGGAATATGCATTATTGATAGCATAGTAATGCTAGCATTTTTAGAATTTCTTGAACGTCTGCCAAATGTTTTCTGTGAAAAAGAAAACAAAATGTATGCTTTGAAATAAGGATGGAAAATGTCAATTTCTTGAAGGTCTGACATTTCAATGGATTTATGGAGATATACGGGGAGGGGGTGAGAGAGGAAGGGGAGATTTGATTTGAGGTCGGTTCTAAATGTGTAAAAAAAAAATATATATATATATTATTTTCCAATTTAGAAAAATAAAAGGATCCACATTTTATGCTTTCATAGTTATCATGAACCAGGGTGGGGTGGGTGAAATAATTCAATTGCCACATTCCAGAAATGTAAAGGTCACAAATGAGGTAGTGCTTTCTCAGTAAATATAGCATCGTTAGAGTTACCATTTTTTTTTTTTTAATCTATTGTAGAAGCAAATATTCTTAAATTAATATAAATATAAATCCAAATCTCTGTTTCTCTCTCTCTCTCTCTCTCTCTATATATATATATATAGTAATTTATAAAATATATATGGCGATTAATCTACACTAAATTTTCTGCGTTTCATCCACTATAGGATTCGTCAGGCTTATGCGCATAAGCCTGACGAATCCTATAGTGGATGAAACGCAGAATATTCAGTGTAGCTTAATCGCCATATATATTTTATAAATTACTAACTAGCTCTACCTACGTATTGAGCACTTTTGAAGTAAATACTTAAAGTTTACACATAAATCTATACTTTCGTATATTAAATTTATGTGAGTAAATGAAGCAGTTATATATATATATATATATATATATATATATATATATATATATTCATTAGGGATGCACCGATTATCAAATTGGCTGATTACCGAGTAATCGGCCTGTGATAATCGGCCGATTACCGATTAATTGGCTGATTAATAGATTTTCTAATGCTTATTTATCAGCAAATTTTTTTGTCATAAATAATACCAATATTATTCAAATTGGAAAGAAAGACAAGTTAACTCCCTCTTTTGCTTGCCAGTGAAAATTTATCGAAGAGACATACATTGTCTAAACCATATCAAATAACAGGCATGACACCCTGTTAACACGTAGACTTTTACAACTGCACTAAATTTAAAGCAAATAGACTTTTACAACTGCAAAATCTCCCTCCTTTCTCGTCCTATCGAATTAACATTATTTTTTTTTTTTTTTACTTTAAATCATTTGCCCAAGAAAATTATTACTTCATCTTTCAGTTTTTCATGTTGAGCAATTTTACAGTAAATTGCGACGATGTGTGAACCGAAAATAAAGCATTTCTTCATCAGTCATACTCTTGTTCCTCATTTTTGACTCTTGCTACCATTACATGTTTTTATTTTTTTGATTTAGATAATGTATAGTTTATTGAAATAAATTACTAATTAGATATCAGATATAAGTAATTTAAATACATAAAAAATTAACTAAATATTGACAACAACCTTCAACTATTATGGCAATCAGTTTCTGCTGAAAATATTTTGATGTCAATCCCAATTATAAGAATACAGCTGCTTACAAGTCAGGTCAAACCATCACATCAAAGGATGGCAAATCAGCAAAATCTTCTACAACAACTAATATGTTAAACTATCCTAGAAAGGTTCATTCAAAAAACAGCAAAAGTTGTAAATAAGAAAAGAAAGACAATGAATATTCAGGGGCAGACATTCCAGGAACAAGTGGCAGCAACTACGAACATCCAGCGAAACAGCAAACTACTATAGAATCAATATTGGCCAAAAAGAAAGTTTGGGATATTAATGATCATAAGTCACAAAAGATCCATTATCTGATAAGAGAAATGATTGCTATTGATATTCAATCATATTTAGTAACATCTGACATTGGATTTAATAGGCTTGTTGCAAAACTTTGTTCAAATTACAGCATTCCATCAAAAACGTACTTCACTGCAAAATAATTTGATATATTTACAAAAGCTAAAACAAAAATTCAATTGTCTCTTGTTGAAATTAGCAACATTTTATGAACTACAAACATTTGGACAGTTACATCAGATAATGCTTACTTTCTGAGTTTGACAGGTCATTGGTTTTCAAATGACTGAGCAGTGCAGAGCTATGCATAGAGTGGTTCCATTCCCTGGTGCACACACAGGTGCAAAAAGTGAAGAATTGCACAATGTTCTGAATGAGTATAAAATCTTCAATAAAATTTTCTTAGTCTTGCAGGATTCAGTACCAAATATGGTTGCTCATGTCAGAGAATGTGATTTAGAATAACTATCATACATTGTAGCTCAGACTGTGAAGACAACCATTACAGCTAACAGAAATACAGTTTCTCACTTTCTAATAGCAATTAGTAAATTAACTGAAACATAGGATCAGTTTAATTTGGAAAAACAAACTTATTCAAGATGTGACCGCATGTTGGAATTCAACATATTATACATGTAAAATAAATTAAGAACAATGAAAAGTTCTTGAATTGTGTGCTGTTGATGATAATTTATCAATGGGGACTTGTTTGAAAAAATATCCAGTTCCTTAGTCTATTTGAAGAAATCGCTAAAGAAGCAAGTTACAGAACATCAACCATATCAATAATACCTACAAATTTAGCTGTGAGGTTATTTCTGTCAAAAGCTCTCCAATCTAATTCTAGTATTTCTGACTTTAGTGGAATTCTTGTTGAATAATTCAAGTTATCAATGGAAACAAGATTTTCATCCTATCTAAATGATAAAAACTTGTGTATATCTACTTTCTTAGACCAATGATTCAATTAATTATTTTAAAAGATTGGCATAGAAAACACATTTAGAATTGGATTCGACATCTACTTTTCACTGATGATCCTGCTGAGGGTGAAGAAGCACGAGCATGCGTAAATTAAAACATGGCAACTTTGAAATCAACTGACAAAAAAGTAACCAGTAAAAATGTCACAAAAGATGCTTTCATCACTCCTAAGAAGGTAATGGAAGTAAAGGTACCATTATTTCTAATTTAATTTCAGTCTTCATTTTTGAAGTGTGAAAAGTGAATATTGCATCAGTCATAATAGCAAAATTGCACTGATGGACAATTTTTAAAGTATCATCAAATAAAACTGCATTTAATGACAGTAAATATGAACATTCAATATAATTCTATACATAATGATTATTATACCTATTTTTTTAAACAATTCCAGCTGCAACTTACTTCATTATAACTCGATAAAAATGCTGATAAAGTACCATATGCCATAAACATATACTAATTTCAAAATAATATATCACAAAAACTATTAAAAGATCTGGAATACTGCATGCCCAATCAATACATATTGTAGAATACTAGATTCAAATGTTAGCTCCTTACATCATGTACTTCTTAAATAGTATTCTCAAGAAAATGTAATCATTTTATGTAGTACTAGCCTGGGTGCCCAGTGTTGTCCGGGTGTTTGGAGGTGTGTGTTGAGCAAAAAAAAAAAGTGGTAGTAAGTAGGCTCTAACCCGTACCGCAAAAGAGGAAAAGAACATGAAAAAAAAAAAAGTGATGTCTTTGCTGTTGCACCGATCGTCAAACCGGAAGTAATGTATGTTTAAATTAATGGTAGTCAATCGAAAAGAGAAGATGGCTTTCGAAAATATCAGCGAAAAAAGCGACCCCTGTAGAAAAGTACTCAGTTGAGGGTGATTTCATTAATGTTTTGGGCCAATTTTTCGATATTTGTCGTCCGAAGGGTCGAGTTTCAAAACGATACCAATCTTGTGAAAATCTGTTGCCTCTGCCGAAAGTTTAAGACAGACAAACATGCATACATACATACATACATTTAAACAGACAGGTGAGATTCATATTATAGATTATACTGGACAAAATATATAGTAATGATTTAAAATGTTTAAAAAAAAAAAAAAAAAAAAAAGACTTGTGCGCCACCACCGAGAATCGAAACAATAGGTTCAGCTCATGATTTATTTTTGGTTCTGCCGTCAATGACTGGGGCTATGAAGACTTGCTTACTGCAAGGCTAAAAATTAAAACATGAACCAATAGCTACTACGTTATGCATTTGTAATGCTGGCGTTCAACCTTCATCTGGCAAATTTCTTCTTTTTTTTTTTTTTTTTTTTTTTTTTAATTTTCACACTTTTGCACCGATTTTTTGGGGCTAAAACCCAAATATAAAGTTTCACATGGATTCAAATATCTTATATATGAAGTTTCATGTCTGTAGACCAAAAACTCTAGGAGGAGTTTGGTAGGCAATTTTTTTTTAAAACAAAACTATATACATATACATAAATATGGAAACAATTTTATGGTCACTATAAGCTTTTTACGCAAATATTATGCAAGTATAAATCATGTAGATAGAATATCTGCATTAATATAATTACACGTAATACTTAACTAAAGATGATCATCTCATTAGAAAACCGAAGAAACTAATAGCGAATTAATTAAAATGCACGTTTAAAAGAATATGCAAATTAGCTAGATCTTTTGCTAGTGAATCCAATTCCACGACCCATATATAAAAAAGTTGTATTTTCTTTTTAAATAAATAGAGAAAGGGATTTTAATATGAATATCAATACATACACAAAAACATCGAATTTATAGCAGTATAGATTTTTCACTTTTTTTTTATCATGATGATATAATTAAGTAAGCCTACGTTTTCAACATCAATTTAATTTTTATAAAAGAGATAAACTACATGTTATCAACGATAGAGTTCTTTATACAATTGATATTTCTTTGCAATTCTGTTGAATTCATTGGTTGGCACTGATCACATTTATCCATTTGAGATGGTTCCCTCAACCCCTTCCCCAGTCAAACACATACAGAGAAAAAACTTCCGTCGTCCTTCTTCAATGCTTGTAACAGAAATCACTTGTTTTGTATCATTTATTAAATTGTTAGATGAAAGTACAAACTAGTTAGAAAAAACACCCTCTCCTCCACCTGTTAAGAAATGGGTTTCCAGAAAGTTCTCTGCATAAGTACTATTGTTTTTTTTTGTTTTTTTTTTATTGTTTTAACATCTTTATTTTATTTTTGTATTGGCTTTGTTCAAGTTAACGCTGTGATTGTTTACAAATTATTTATTTCTGTTGTTTGTGCGGACCATTCTGCTTTACATTGAATGCCCAGAAAAAAGTCCCTTCTTATTAACGTTTACCAGTTTTAAAATAAGCACACGAACTTGGCTGTTTTTCAGAATAACAGATCATTTTTTATCTGGTAAACATTAATCAGAAAGGATTTATCTGGTAAACATTAATCAGAAAGGATTTATCTGGTAAACATTATCAGAAAGGATTTATCTGGTAAACATTAATCAGAAAGGATTTATCTGGTAAACATTAATCAGAAAGGATTTATCTGGTAAACATTAATCAGAAAGGATTTATCTGGTAAACATTAATCAGAAAGGATTTATCTGGTAAACATTAATCAGAAAGGATTTATCTGGTAAACATTATCAGAAAGGATTTATCTGGTAAACATTAATCAGAAAGGATTTATCTGGTAAACATTAATCAGAAAGGATTTATCTGGTAAACATTAATCAGAAAGGATTTATCTGATAAACATTAATCAGAAAGGATTTATCTGATAAACATTAATCAGAAAGGATTTATCTGGTAAACATTAATCAGAAAGGATTTATCTGGTAAACATTAATCAGAAAGGATTTATCTGGTAAACATTAATCAGAAAGGATTTATCTGGTAAACATTAATCAGAAAGGATTTATCTGATAAACATTAATCAGAAAGGATTTATCTGGTAAACATTAATCAGAAAGGATTTATCTGGTAAACATTATCAGAAAGGATTTATCTGGTAAACATTAATCAGAAAGGATTTATCTGGTAAACATTAATCAGAAAGGATTTATCTGGTAAACATTATCAGAAAGGACTTTTTCATGGCATATATATGAAACAGAATGATTCGCACAAACCGGGAGTTTTTAACAATAAATTTGTTCATTTTTTTTTTTTTTTCATACAAGCATTTGTCACGTTATAAAATTCCTACAGTAACAACTTACCATTGGGGACTTGCTGAAAAAATTTTCCAGTTACTGAATCCATTTGGAAAAAAAAAAAAAAAAAAAAAAAACACCAAAGAAGCAAGTCACAGAATTTCAACCATATCGATAATAATACCTACAATTTTAGCTTTGAGGTTATTTCTTTCAAAACTTGTCCAATCTAATTCTGATATTTCTGACTTTAGTGGAATCCTTACCACTGTTGAACAATTCGATGAATTAATGGAGACAAGATTTTCATCCTATTTAAATGATGAAAAACAAGATTCAAATTTCAAAAGAATGACCTGGAAAACTATTAAAAATTGGATTCTACATCTTCAACATTCTACTGATGATAATGAAGCAGAATCAGCAAGATACATTTCTTCAAGTTTTGTCAAGAAGATCAAAGTGAAAGTAAAACTATACCTCTTTCAAGCCCGTTTGATGAATTAGCTTCGAATGAGCCTACAGTAACAAATCAAAACTTAAAGTAGACGCGGAGCTAAACCTGGAAACTGCAACTACAACAGAAATACAAGAATCACAATCTAAACTCAAAAAGACTAAATCCCTAATGGTTAAGTTCACAAAAAAAAACTTGATTATTACGTAGCTTTGCAACTACTCACAAGAGGTGATAATCTATTTCAGTGGTGAAAGAAAAAGGAGGAGATATTTCATCATGCCATCTTCATCTTGGAAGGTGGTAATGTGTATGAACCTACGAGGAACAGGCTGTGTTATGAGATTAGAGAAACTCTAATGTTTCTAAATACAACTTAAAAGTATTTAAATACTGCGGAGACTATGAGAGCAGAGGAGGCAGGCAACAAGAATAGAAGAGACAGTAGAGTGCAGCAGGTGCAAAACTTCAGCTTATAACTATTCACTTAAAAAATTGCAATTTGTACTTTGTAGTTGGTTTGTAATTTCTTTTTCTTATCTAATTGTTTAATTATATTCATTTAAGAATTAGAAATTATGTTTTGTAATTTTATTTAATAAAGACAAAAAGCCATAATAGTGGCCAGACACTTAATTAAATGTTAGGTTAAATTAGCAGTTAATGTGACAAAGCTATCTGATGAGACACTTGGCAGTGATGGAATGATTAAAATTAAATAGGAAAGAGAAAAGTAATTAATCGGCCGATTAATCGACAAATTGGTTGATTACTGATTACTTGCCAATTAATCGGTACACCCTCATTTTACTTTTTTTTTTTTTTAATTTATATAATTGCAATTTTGTAAATCATAACATATAAAGCTATCTGATCAGATTTTCAATATCAATCCGATACAGCAATCTGTCTGATATAGCAATACTAGATTCAGGCTAGCCTTTTGTTGTTTTTTTTTTGTTTGTTTTTTTTTGTGTTTGTTTTTTTTTTTCATTTCATTATGCTATTGAATGAATATATTTTATTTCGCTTTAGATATTTTTGAAAATATTTATTCTGGCTTAGAAACTGTTGGTAGAGACATTTTTTGTTCACTCAACGAAAGAGATTAAAGCTATCATATGCTATTATATCAAATTCTCTTTTTTTAGTTTCTCAAAAATAAAAAATATATATATATATATGTCGGGTTTCAATCCTGGCTTGAGGTAGTTGCCTGTCTAGCCGCACTGATGAGCTGTGAAACAGCGAAACAGTACTGTATGTGGATGACTATAGTGCTCCTCACCTTGAGTTGAGCATATTGAGAAGTGAAACACGAATTACCATTAGCATATAAGCGACGCTCTTTGTGTAAACAAATCGAGCGGAGGTATTTCGAACGATATCAAAACATCGTTAAACTCACTACTCGTTCAAGCAGCCACCAATAGCGTAATGGTTAGGAGCCTTGACTGCCGTACAAACGGTCGGGTTTCAATCCTGGCTTGAGGTAGTTGCCTGTCTAGCCGCACTGATGAGCTGTGAAACAGCGAAACAGTACTGTATGTGGATGACTATATATATATATATATATATATATATATATATATATATATACACACACACACACACACAAACACACACATATATACTAGCAGAAAGACCAGACGTTGCCCAGGATAGAATTAGGATTAATGAATGTTTTATACTTCAAATCCTTTTATCGTCTTATAAAAAGAACCTACTGTTGCTTTCATACACCGAAGGGTTATTCCAGCCCAATTCATCCAGCCCCGACACACCCCCTCTTGGATTTTTTTCATATTTACACCATACAAACTTTGGGTTAAAACTAAGAGAAATCTGCAATTTCAGCCCAGTTGGATTTCAGGAACATATTTTTTTTCACAGTTGGTTTCGGCCTGGAAATCAAAAATTGCTATCTCATGACGTAGAATTTTCGACTCCCGGCGTTTTACAAAATTTGCATTTTTGTTGCAAAAAATAAAGCTCTGGAGCTAAATATTCACACATATAAGGTTTTGAGGGCAAGGAATCCAAAAATCATGGTTAGAAAGATGGCAAATGAGAGGAAGTACCTTATTTTTACCATTTTAGGTGGTGCCGCAGCACTTTTTTAGAGCTTGTTTGGGGCGATATTTTATTGAGAAAAAAACATAACTGTGGTGCTTTGCCAGACTTCTCCTTTGGATTTTTAAAGTGACAATGGGTTGGAAATTACAAAAATCAAATAAAACCTTTCGGCATATTTGACATTTCCAGACACTAAAGCCTCAAAATTGGCATTTTTATAAAAATTTAAGGATTTTTTGGTGAATTTGGCAACAATCTAATCTTAAGTTATGATCAATATCTAGAGCTGAAAAAAGACTTGGATCGGCTCATTATAGCCCATTTTCATAATATAATGTCAAATTACATCATATAAAAGGATATGGACCCCTACTTCACAGTCAAAATGGACAAAAAAATAGTCGAAAATAAAAGACTGATGCATAATCTAGTTTATCATAAGAAAAACTGTCAAACAAATATAAAACAGACATTTGTTATAACTCCAACTATCGACTTAATCTGTCAAAATAGTTCTGAGTCTTATTTTTCTCCTCCTTGGTGATGAAATATGTTCTACCATTCACTGAAATACTTGGGGTCTGCACTCTCATAACGACCTTGCTTAGTGGAATATAGCGTCTATCCCTATTAGTTGGCCAGTGGAATTGATGTGATGGTCCATGTGGATGCAGGAATTTGCAAGTAAGATCTTTCTCTTCCCTGTTGACACTCTCAATCAATGCTAACCACCAATACCCATCAAAAATGCAAGTAATGTAGTCATTGCATTTGAGCAACTCCAGAGTTTCATCTAGCGGCGTAGGCATGTCCAGGAAAGAATGGTCGATAAAGATCGTTGTGTCAGCACTCAGTTGCTTGCCCTGAATAGTAAACTGAGAAGTTGGTTTGAAATAGTGACAGCTCCTTGTACCAGGCACAGTATCTCCCAGTTTATATCTCATTTGAAGTTTCTCTCGAACTGAAACCATGTCTTCTTTGTCGATCTTTAGAAACATGATACCAGTGATCGATGATCTGCAAAAGTCTGCAACAGCATGAAAAGTGAGTATTTGGTCTTTTATTGGCCTTTGCAAGCTGGCACGGAGAACTTTGCGTTTGACAGCCCCACCAATTCCATCACAGGGTGATTTGCCATGGCTAGTTGCAAAAAATGCCCAAGTTGCATCAATTCCAAAATCTGATGAGTGATGGCAAAGGTTAATAAATGCTTTGAAGTTTTTATATTGGGCAGCACAGCCATCGCTGAAGTACTCTACACTCTTGATCCAGGGAAATTTCTCTTTGATGTACAACATCACCATTCTTTGCAGTTCATGCACAAAACAGGTGTCATGCTCAAGGTCATCTGAAATGATGCATAATGAGATCTGTTGAAGTTTACCATTGTTATCTTTGTAATAAATTACCACTGGATGTATGGTACACTGGTCTTTGTTCCAGTGATATCCCTGGATCTCATCTTGCACCACGTAGTGATAATTTTCCGCAAAGTCCAAGAGAAGTATACATTCGGTCTCAGTTATTTCTTCTCTTCTCTTTTTTAGATACTGCGCTTGGCTCTTTGCTGTGAAGGAATGGGTCGTTAGATTATCAACATTGTATACCAATATCTCTATGAAGTAATCTACATCAGCCATCTGTGTCCGTAGCATTGTCCTATCCACACTCTCCCACTGACTATATGACATCTCACTGTCAATTTCCAATTCAGTAAATTTATCTCTGATATACTTCTCTAGAGCAGGGAAACCTGGGCATTTAGGACAACGGTGGACCATACATTCAAGACTATTGGTGTCGCAAACTACCAAGGCCATCAAATCTTTGTAAGTGATATTAAAATTGGGATTTTCAGTTGGTACATTAGCAGCACTCTCATCTCTGGATTCTTCAGCTTTCCTTCTGAGCTGAGTCTTGACAGTTGAAACAAAGCAGTCAACAAGCAATTTGGTATTTTGATGGTGGGTGCAAACACAAACTGAATGAGAACCTGATGTCAAGACGGTGACGCACCATTTTGGACGGAGCTCACAGAACTTTGAAAGACCTATTTTGTGTTCAGGATAGCTTTCTTTGTAAGCTACATAAAGCTCCTTAAGATTGCATAATAGGAGCCGTTTCTGGACATGAACTTTATTACCAATGCTCACAAAATCTTTCCCTCCAGGCATTAACCGTGAAAATTCATTGTCCTCATAGAAAGCCAAGACAGAATTGATAACCTCTTTTGAGAGACCTCTCCCCTTCTTTTTCTGTGGCAATGAAAGAATACCTCGATCCTTTTTCAGTTGCCGTGCTTCACGTACTATATATTTAGAGACATTGAAATATTCAGACACCTCTTTTCGAGACCAACTTTCCGGAGCTAAAGTCATCAACTGGATCCTCTCACTGGTTTTCATTTCTTTATTCTCAAGTTTGTCCTTCATTGCATCCAACAAACAATCATAATCTTTTGCCTTTGCCACTAAATCCGTTTTACTCGTTTGGCTGCTAATAGGGCTTCCTAATTCAGGGCTAGAGATGTTAAGGACTTTGGCAGCTGCCTCTACTTGCATTTCATAGTTTCTTTCTAATTTCTCTCTGACAATATTGATTTTTGTGTGCTTCTGCATTCTACCGGTTTTTATAGGGGATATATCAAACATCATTAGACTGTCATTCAGTTTCTCTCTCTTTTGTTCAATTTGCGACTCATTTTCAAGGTCTTGGTTGTCACTTCCTTCTGTTTCACTTGTATCTTCTAACTTCTTGGCAGCTACTTCACAGTGACGGCAAAGCTTCCAGCCAGGAACAACATGGTAGCCCTTCTGCTTTAGCATCTCAGCCATGTCTAACTTGATAGCACGATCACCCTTTACCTTTCTTTTGTGCTTCAAAAAGATGTTGCAGCACTTTGTATATTTTTTCTCAAAGTAATGCCCCAAATGAAATTCGTGATACCTGCAAATGTTAGCAACGGTTTCATCAGTGAGTGTGACACCAGCTCTTAATTTGAGCACAGTTCTTACATCATGCTCTAATGCAGTTATTGGTGTTGAAGATGGCTTCAGATTGCGGTGACATGCACTCTTCATTAGTAATCCAAAAGAACATTGAGGAGCACTTGTCATCAATGATGTATCTCCTCCCTCTCGTTTCCTTGGTTCAGAAGACATTCTTAATTTATTGCTCTGGAAGAAAGATGTGAAATAATAATTCACAATGAGCAGAATATGCAATACTCAACTGAATCAGAACTTTTTGAGATATTGGAATCAGAAAAATTTTAACCTAATTTCTGATTCCAAAAACAATTCTTTTAATATCATTTTAAACTTAATTTTCCACTGCTGGTACTGATAAATATTTATTGTTTTTAAACTATTAGTAAAAATAAACTTTAGATCATAATAACATCAAAATAAGGTGTAAATTTAATTTACTTGCATAAAATAAACAAAACAGAAATTGAAACTTCATGAAAATTCGTTCTTAACCTTTAGAAAATGCAGTTTATTTACAAGTTTATAAAAAAAATGGTTTTCAAGAAAAATAATATCAACTTTATTGTCAATTAAATCAAACGTAGAATATAAAACGTGCCTTTTTTATAATTTATTTATTTTATGCTTTTGTCCTCTATGACAAGGCAAAAGATGTGAAAAAGAACATCTTACCAAGTTTGTTTAATCTTGGCCATGTTAATGTTACTGATAAAACTTCATAAAATCAGTAAAACCACGTCCCTTTCCTCCTAACCTTAAGTCCTGATGGTAATACGAATAATGAAAGATTTTTACCATCCTATTACTAGTTTCTTATTAAAAAAATAGCATACTTTTATCATAACTTGGTGTTTTCAACCCTTATCAATTAATTTTGAAGACTGTAGGCCTGTGAAATTGTTGAAATTGTTATCAGAACTTTTTAGTATCTGGCTTACTTGCAAATTTATTCCAAAATTAAGGTATGATGTCAGTTTAGCAAATGTCTAAATTAATTATTACATCTAATAGGGAAGGGAATATTTTTCATTATCATCGAAAATAGACCTGACTTTCAACAGAAACTGTGAGTGAACGGAACAAGAACTTTTTAACATTTTTGGTCCAGCGGTAATTTATTGTGTCTAGAAAAAATATATGAAAAAAAAAATGCATTACCATATCAGCCACACCCTTTTTTATTGGATTTTGGGGCATGTGGGTAAAAAATCCAAAAACCCTTAATATCTCTATAAGGATTCACTTTTTAGCAAATCTGATGCCATTTTTGGATTCCTTGGGTCAAAATACTTACCTGTGCAAATTTTCAGAGCCATAGGATCTTTCAATCAGAAAATATTCAAAGAAATGACATCACAAAATTTATCCCGGGCGCCACATTATGCAGCAAAAACGAAAACAAAAAATGCTCTAAATCGGAAACCGCTTGGAATTAGATGCTCAAATTTTCAGGATTTCTTAGTTTCTATATTGTCTATCTGCACAGCAAATTACAGCCAAATCTGAGGGTATGGGTATTTTTTGTCCATTTTGACTGTGAAGTAGGGGTCCATATCCTTTTATATGATGTAATTTGACATTATATTATGAAAATGGGCTATAATGAGCCGATCCAAGTCTTTTTTCAGCTCTAGATATTGATCATAACTTAAGATTAGATTGTTGCCAAATTCACCAAAAAATCCTTAAATTTTTATAAAAATGCCAATTTTGAGGCTTTAGTGTCTGGAAATGTCAAATATGCCGAAAGGTTTTATTTGATTTTTGTAATTTCCAACCCATTGTCACTTTAAAAATCCAAAGGAGAAGTCTGGCAAAGCACCACAGTTATGTTTTTTTCTCAATAAAATATCGCCCCAAACAAGCTCTAAAAAAGTGCTGCGGCACCACCTAAAATGGTAAAAATAAGGTACTTCCTCTCATTTGCCATCTTTCTAACCATGATTTTTGGATTCCTTGCCCTCAAAACCTTATATGTGTGAATATTTAGCTCCAGAGCTTTATTTTTTGCAACAAAAATGCAAATTTTGTAAAACGCCGGGGGTCGAAAATTCTACGTCATGAGATAGCAATTTTTGATTTCCAGGCCGAAACCAACTGTGAAAAAAAATATGTTCCTGAAATCCAACTGGGCTGAAATTGCAGATTTCTCTTAGTTTTAACCCAAAGTTTGTATGGTGTAAATATGAAAAAAATCCAAGAGGGGGTGTGTCGGGGCTGGATGAATTGGGCTGGAATAACCCCGATCCTTTCTGCTTGAACGATAATAAGACTTATAAAACATCCACTTGTAATGTTAAGCTGTATCAGTGTTAACTTTGGTCAAAATCGGACTATTTCTTTTCTAATCAGATTTGTGTGAAATTTCAAATTAATCAGCCCAGCCGCTCTGGACTCCATAGATAACTATCTCTCACAGACACACACACAAAGTGCCTTTTATATAGAAGTAGATTGCAAACACATGCACACATTATATATATATGTGTGTGTGTGTGTGTGAGAGAGAGAGAGAGTTCCCTATGAGTTTCTGATGAGCCGTTCCACTTAAGTTAACAAATTTACCGAACTTCCATTACTATTGATTACTATATTGTCCTTTTGACTACTCTACACTCTTTAACCCTTATCCTTGAGTGGCCGATCGGCCTTGATAAGTGGTGACGCCTATGTAAAAAAAAAAAAAAAAAAAGTCCAGAACGGCTGGGCTGATTATTTTGAAATTTCATACAAATGTAGTATGTGTGTGCGTCTGTGTATATATATATATATATATATATATATATATATATATATATATATATATATATATATATATATATACAGGTAGAAATACATGCTTTTGCATAGCCCAGGAATAGCATGACTCACTCTAGCCTTTTTTGTTGTTTTTTCATTCCATTCTGTTATTGGGATCAATATATTAACTTTAGTTTTAATTATTTTTTAAAATACTTATTCTGGTTAAGAAATTGTACAGACCTTTTCCTTCACTCGGTGAAAGACATTTAAGTTATCATGTGCAATTATATCGAGTTCTCTTTTTTTTGGTTTCGTGTGTGTGTGTGTGTGTGTGTGTGTGTATAAAGATATTAACACTCAGATTTTAATAGACTTTATTTTTTTTAACCTGTCACTACTGACTACAATTTATTAAGAATTTAATTTGATGTTGAATATACTTAATTTGATTTTAAATATATTTAATTTGATATAGAATGAAATAATATTAATTACTACAACGCACAGATTTAAAAAAAAAAAAAAAAAAAAGATAAGATCAATCTAGTCGAGTTTAAAAGCCATTTTAATTAATTTAATTGTTTAAAATCCACCGTCGACTTTTTCTTTCATAATAATATAAACACCTTTTAACTTAAATCTAATGTTAAGAAATTAAACGATTGGTTTTTTTTTTCAGCTTTCGATTTTAAATAAACGAGAATTATAAAGAAAAAAGCTCTTAAAAAGTAAAAAAAATTTATATTTTACCTGGGAGTAACCACTTATCAAGGCACGAAGGTCACTCGAGGATAAGGGTTAATGAATGTAAGGTGGTAGCATAGTAATCGTTAATGGTGTAAATTGGGTAGAATTTGATTATGTAAGAGGACGACTCAACAAGAACGTGTTTACATTAGATTTGAAGGCTACCATGTTGCATTAAACCAGGAAGCAGAACAGAGGAACAGTGTTCCACAGGCAGGCAGTTCTGGGAAAGAATCTTTATTTGTGGAATCTGTATGTAGATTTAGGCACAGATAGAGAGTAAGGGAAATCATTTATGGTGGTTTTAGCTAGTCGAGTGTTTTCTGTGAAAGTTTGGCAAGGGGAGACAATAGATTGGAGTTCAGTCGAGCATTGCTCTGAAAATAACAACAGAGCAGAGACAGATTTGCAATGTCTCTTTTGCGAGGAAGAGAAAAGTGCATTATCTACTAGGTTTCAAAACCGGTTTTGAACTCTAGCAAGGCTGGATAGGGTGCACCAGGCAGATACTGCCCAGCTATGGCAACAGTACACCATTTTAGGGTGCACCTGGCTCTTATACAGATAGAGGATGGCATCGGCAGTGGGATGAGTGATAGAGTTATAGATGCAACTATTATTCCAGCGATCTTGGCCACAGATTTGATGTATGTGTTCCATTTTAGATCAATGCTCCTTGAAGACTGAGATATGATCCAAAGATATGGAATCAGTGGCTAGCAAGAAAAATCATATTCGGTAAGATCTGGGCAAGCTGATTTGGGGAATGTTCTTTTAATGTGCATGAAGAAAGCAAAGACAGATGGTGGACGGATATCATTTTTAAATCATGTACATGTAGCATCCCAGACTCATCTTTCAAATTGGTACAGTTCTAATATTTTAGAACCCCCAATTTTTTTTTTTTTTTTTTAGATAAAGATGTTTAGTTTCGATTTAAGCATACTTTACGGCCGGGTTTTGTTGGGTATTCGTGCTAGCTTAGATAAATATTTTTTGCGATATATTACATATGAATGAGTGTCCTGTGGATTTTCCACAGGTTCCGCTAGTATTAATTACTGCAATGCACAGATCTTAAAAAAACAAAAAGATAAGATCAATCTAGTCGAATTTAAAAGCCATTTTAATTACTTTAATTGTTTAAAATTCACAGTCGACTTTTTCTTTCATAATAATAATACAAACACCTTTTAACTTAAGTCTAATGTTAAGAAATTAAACGACTGTTTTTTTTGTTTTTTTTTTGGGGGGGGTCTCAAATTCATCTTTCAAATTGGTTCGATTTAGAAAGACATGCTATTTGGAAGACATCAAATGTAATGTCATACTGGATAAATTTTTTTTTTCAGCTGTTAGTATCACTGGAGTGCTAAATCTCAATTTGATCCAACAATAAAAATAGGAAAATTGATCGCTGTTGAATATACATGGATTAAGCATTGCAGCATGATTTTGTAAAACCAAATATAAATATGTCAGATGCACAGAAATGTGAAAAGCGTCCACAAAATTATTAAAAGCAGACAAAAATTAATGAAAATTATTTTTAAAAATTAGTTTGTTTTTTATTTTTGTTAAACTAAAAAGCAAACTTATTTCAAACATTAGCACCCAGAATATTTTACATGAAGATGTTCTGTTTCAAATGTCACGTGTAAAATCAAGTTCATGCTGAATACGTTCCTTCCAACTGTTAGTATAATGAGATTCAATTTGATCCAATAATAAAAATAAGAAAATCATTGATTGCCTTCGAATATACACGAATTAAGCATAGCAGCAGCTTTTTTGTAAAAACAAATATAAATATGTGGAATGCACCCAAATATCAAAAGCGTCCGCAAAATTATTAAAAGCAAATAAAAATTAATGAAAATAAAAAAATAAAAATTTCTGATTTTTTTCAGATGAGGATAAATTATTTGGATTCTTCAGACTACTCTTGTTTGGTCGATGTAACCTCCAACCTTCTTCAGGTGTATCTTATTAAACTCTGGAATCAAACTCTAAAATCTGTTGAACGGAACCCTCTATTTAGTTCATGGGGGTAGCATGCTCTTGTTTTGTCTAAAGTAATTTTATTGTTGGGACGCACCCCTATTACTAGGAACAATGAACTATTCCATGACATCACTTTCATTGATGACATTGTTTCTGGGTGATGAGAAGCAGTTTGCAACAGAGTCTGTGACAGACACGCAAAGCAGGTGGTTTTTCACAACTAGTCCTGCCATGAGCAAATATTTTGTTCAATTCCCATTTTTTATGTATTTTTTGTTCAGCATATTTATTTAATTGTTACTGTGTCTTTCTCGTCAATTATTCAACCACTAACACCACAATAGTTATATATTCGTTGCAGATGATCGTCCAATGTGTTTTTCAGTCTATATAATTTCTAAAGATCAACTTTTGTTTTTGTCCTGATATATATACTTGGCAGCGAAATGAAACACACAAAGCTGGTTATAAAATATTTTCTGTTCAAATCAACCTTTTGATTTTAGTTTAGAATGACAGTTATGACGTCAGGGAAGGCGTACATGGCAACATGAGGGTCGGTGAGTGAAGAAAGATGTGTCACTTGTCCTGCCCATTGAAGTCAATCTCTGCTCTCTCCTGTTGTTTGCCCCTCTATTTTATTGGCAGAGATCACGTCAAACATTCCACCATGCATTGTCTTGAAATGTCGGTCAGTCTTGCTGACTTAATCGTCGGGGAGTCTACATTCCCCCATTTTGACTTCTTTGATGTCATTCCTGGGGCACCTACCAAATATCCAACAGTAATTTGAACACGTGGCACAGTGGATAAAGTATTTGGTAACATTACATCATAAAGTCACACACTTCTAGAGGATGAAGAATCAATCCTCAGTGCGAACCACATTCAAAATACTATCGTAAATGACTAAGGACCTCCACCCGGTCATGATTAATGAAACAAGAGCATGTAATCATCATGGATTAAATAAAGTTTCGTTCGAAAATCTGTGCAGATTCCAGAGTTTGACAGAAAGGTTCACAAGTTCAACAAGATACACCTGAAGAAGGTTGGAGGTTACATCAGCCAAAACGTTGTAAAAAAAACATAATGCTCAAGCTACGGATAGTAGTTTGAAGAATTCAAATAATAGAAAAAAAAAAAATTTTAACTTAAAATTAAAGTACACACTTATTTTTAATTAATTAATGTTTTATAAGTAAAGAAAATTAGTTTTATAGAATTTAAAAGAACAGAAATTTGCAGAAACACGGCCATGACGACTCGTAAGATTAAACTGATCATCACACAGAGATATACAGACTTGGATATTTTGCTCACCAAACTTAATTCTTTCAGGTGATCTTTCAAGGCATAAACGGTGTCGACCAGCCCCCTAAAAATAAGAATAAATGCAATAAAAATATAAAGGTGACGTGTGGGTTATTAATTATTTTGTTTTTAGCAAAAAGACTTAGTATTTAAAAAAAAAAAAAAAAAAAATCATTTTTCTTTCAAAAGTTAAAACAAATCAGAAACAGAAACAATCCAATAGAGAAACAGACGGAAACAGAGAAGCAAAAAAGATGTTCAAATACATGGGGCACAGTTAGAAAATAGTACTATTTACAAGTTTAACAGCACAAATGAACTTTGATACTTGACTTTTGCCTTTGAAACTTTCAAACTGTAACCAAGGAAAAATTGTCAGCATAAAGGCCTAAAAGTCAATTTCAAATTCTGAAGAGTCTCAGGGTTCCTGTTTGAATTTTTCAAATGAGGATTGCTTCTTCAATTCATTTGGATTGGTCTGACTACTGTTCTCATCTTGAGTGTTATGTTCAGCATGGATTCATGGCATAGCGAAAAAATTCAATTGTAGTATTACACATTTTTGGAGGTTGAAGGTGCAGTCCTCAGTGCGGTTGACACTCAAAATACAATTGCAAATTACTTAGGATTTCTACCCAGTCATGGCTTATAGTACAAGAGCATGCTACTTTCGTTCAAAATTCACTGCAGATTCCAGAGTTTGATAGAAATATTCCTGAGGTCGACAAGATACACCTGAAAAAGGTCAGATGTTACATCGACCGAAATGTTGTGAAAATAAGTAGTCCAAATAATCCAAATAATATGAAGAGTCACAGTTTAATTAGTGTCTGATTTTTTTTTTTTATGTAGTGGTCGGATATATACAAACGATCATTGTCATCCGAAATTTAAAAAAAAAAAAACATGATTTGAAGCCGTTTAAATATGAAGCTGTTTAGCCTTTTAATTAGATTAGACTGTGACTAGGTATAACTGAACAGATAGCCGAAAACACCTGCGTAACAGAACAACAGTCTGTTATCAATTAAATACATAGCAAATATATTTTATACACTTGGATATAATGTTTACTCACAGCATTTCCAAATCATCACATCGCGAAGTAGTGACAAACAAACAAATCATTTGTTGGTTTAGATTCAAGTTTAAAATGGCAAAACATCAATCGTTGTCCATAAGAATTGTAGGCGATATTACATATTAACTCATCCAAATAAGCTTTGGTTTTGAAAGTCTTGAGAAGTAAAAACGGTATTAAGTCGAAGATCCTGCCAACAACAATCCTTTACTCGATCTCAAAACTCTACTAATATTTTGTGTTCTTTACTTAATCTATTGCACATCTATTTATTATTAATTAGATTTATTTTATTTTATTGATGTAAAAAATTAATACTTTTAGAACTTTGTTAACATTCATTTATTTTCATTTCCATATATTATTTAATATATTATATGTGAAAAATTTATAGTTTTGGAACTATGTCAACATTTATTTTCTTTTGGGCATTTCATTTAAAATATTGCCTGTAAACAAAATTTATATTTTTGGAACTATGTCAACATTAATTTTCTTTGGAATATTTCATTTAAAATATTGCATGTAGAAAATTTTATAATTTTGGAATTATGTCAATACTCATTTTCTTTTGAACATTTTATTTAAAATATTGCATGTAGAAAATTTAAATTTTTGGAACTATGTGAACACTCATTTTCTTTTGAACATTTTATTTAAAATATTGCATGTAGAAAATTTAAATTTTTGGAACTATGTGAACACTCATTTTCTTTTGAACATTTTATTTAAAATATTGCATGTAAAAAAATTTAAATTTTTGGAACTATGTGAACACTCATTTTCTTTTGAACATTTTATTTAAAATATTGCATGTAAAAAAATTTAAATTTTTGGAACTATGTGAACACTCATTTTCTTTTGGGCATTTCATTTAAAATATTGCATGTAAAAAAATTATAGTTTAAGAACTATGCCAACATTCATTTTCTTTTTCCATGTTTTATTTAAAACATTGTATGATAATTCATATATTTGGAACTGTGTCAACATTCATTCACTGTTTTTCATTTATTTAAAAATACATCTAATTTATTTTATATTGAAAAATATTTTATATTCAATTTTCTGTTATTTCTATAAACATGTCTCTGTAAATAAACATATTTTAAACATTTTTTGTTTTTATAAATCAGTACACGGATATCTTTATTTTTTAAAAACAATTTTCTTTTGACCTACAATTTATGCGCAGTCTTGAAAAGAACTAACATTGTTTCCTTTCAAAACCGTAACTCATTTGGATGCGTTCATATGTGCTATCGCTGATTTGTGCTGTTAAATCAGAGAAAATTGGTATTTCCTGACTGTGCCCCTGTCGTATCATTGAACCAACATGTGAGCTTGGTCAAAAGATGGACTGAGAGTTTTGAAAAAAAGGCAGAGGAAAAAAATTAGCAAAAGACCAACACCACATTTGTTAGAGGGCGAAAAGCGTTATCGATCAGGGGATTTGTGAGAAAAAAGACAGCTCCAAGCAATTGAAAGAGCAGAAAAAAAGGGGAAGAAATTATATTGACACAGGACAAGATTAGATACAGTTCCTCTTAAGATCTTTTGTGAATCACCAAAGACATGCTCGTTGTCATTAAGAACAAAAGGTTCTTGTCAAGAATTTTTCCTATATTAAAAAACAAAAATAAAGCAGTATTTGTATGATAAGCATACCCATGATAAAACGAAAATCTCACATTCCAAAAATCACATAAATTGATTGTTTAGGCCTCTTGATTCCTTGGGGAACATGGGGCTGCAATGACACTTCTTCAATGAACCCGGTTATTACTAATCCTCTTCATTTTGGCCCATGTCATTTTGGCAGCTCTGGTCTCAGTCTCAAAGCTCACACTGGCTTCACCTATTATGAACTCTACTAGAGAGGATCCTTCTCGGACCAAGAAGTTCACAGATGATGTTGTTGCGGTTTCTGTAACTTTCTTTTACAAAATTGGGGTGCTGGCCCCATTCTAACCCCCAACCTGGAGGACCAGTGAGTGCTCTTAGTATGATCTCTACCCTTCAACCAGGAGACAAATCTCCCGCCAGCATAGCTATTCAGGTCTTGGAGACACCCAAGCCCTCTAACCATGCTAAGGTTGCACTCATTAGGGGGCATGAATTGATTAAGTAGTTTTATTTTTAAATAAGTAAATAAAATTTTATGGGTAACTAAAGAAAGAGACTAAAGTCTTGCCTGTTATTTCAAAAACAATCTACAAAAAAGAAGTGAGATAACTAAATATAATTCAAACTTTCAAGATTTAAGCTGTCATGCATACAAATTCTCATTAATCAGATAAAAATAAAACTACCTGATCAATTTACGTAACTTTTGGAATATGATATTTTCATTCCATCATGGATACATACATCAGAATTTTCTTTATTTTTGTTTTTTTTTTAATATCGCGAGAATTCTGGACAAAGACCAAACAAAAAAATAAACAAATGCTTATCCAAAAATCATCAATTTATAAAGTCAACCTTTGTTCTTCTGTTATATGAACACAATAACCTGAACGATCAACATAAAAATATAAAAAGAATTGATTACTGTATGTCAGGGTTTCCCAACAGGGTCCGTATTGCTCATCCGAAGGGCGGGGATGCCAAATTTATCATATAGGGGGTCCTGGAGATCCTTCCAGTAGGAGGGGGGTGAAAGACAGAGCTTCTAGTAACATTACTAGGTGTTTCTCAACCCATTTTCTTTGGGATTTACAATTCATGTGGAAATTGATTGCATCACACTTGTTTTCAATTGGAAAAATTAATTCAAGAATTAAACCTCAAACAAAAATCTTCATATTGATCGGGGATTCTTGCAATTATTATTCTGATTTTTATCCCAGTGATGATTGTATAATCAATTTTTATTGATTATTGTATTAGCAATTTTTATTGATGATTCAATTATCAATTTTTATTGATTATTGTATTAGCAATTTTTATTGATTATTGTATTAGCAATTTTTATTGATTATTGTATTGGCAATTTTTATTGATTATTGTATTAGCAATTTTTATTGATTATTGTATTAGCAATTTTTATTGATTATTGAATTAGCAATTTTTTTTTTATTAAATTAGCAATTTTTTTATGATTAAATTAGCAATTTTTTTATGATTAAATTAGCAATTTTTTTATGATTAAATTAGCAATTTTTTTATGATTAAATTAGCAATTTTTTTATGATTAAATTAGCAATTTTTTTATGATTAAATTAGCAATTTTTTTATGATTAAATTAGCAATTTTTTTATGATTAAATTAGCAATTTTTATCGATGATTAAATTAGCAATTTTTATCGATGATTAAATTAGCAATTTTTATCGATTATTAAATTAGCAATTTTTATCGATTATTAAATTAGCAATTTTTATCGATGATTAAATTAGCAATTTTTATCGATGATTAAATTAGCAATTTTTATCGATTATTAAATTAGCAATTTTTATCGATTATTAAATTAGCAATTTTTATCGATTATTAAATTAGCAATTTTTATCGATTATTAAATTAGCAATTTTTATCGATTATTAAATTAGCAATTTTTATCAATTATTAAATTAGCAATTTTTATCGATTATTAAATTAGCAATTTTTATCGATTATTAAATTAGCAATTTTTATCGATTATTAAATTAGCAATTTTTATTCATTATTAAATTAGCAATTTTTATTCATTATTAAATTAGCAATTTTTATCGATTATTAAATTAGCAATTTTTATTCATTATTAAATTAGCAATTTTTATTCATTATTAAATTAGCAATTTTTATTCATTATTAAATTAGCAATTTTTATTCATTATTAAATTAGCAATTTTTATTCATTATTAAATTAGCAATTTTTATTCATTATTAAATTAGCAATTTTTATTCATTATTAAATTAGCAATGGTATGATTTATTAATTGGTCCACTTGATTTATAGTTGTCAATGTTCCCATTCAATCGACAGAATAGACCCTTGTTGAATAAACTATATGAAATATTCAATTATTTATTTTCATTTGAATTATGAATTACCCTACTACTAACATTATTACGTAAGGGTGCTTGTAGGGAGGGGGCGGTTAAAAAATAAGTTAAGAAACCCTGCTGTAAGTGAACCTTGTAATAGGTAGTAATACATTGAGTAAGTGGCTTGTAATGTATATGGGAAACGGCCTGGTTGTACTGATATCATTTTCATACTCTTCATACTCCTTGTAACTCTTTCTTTGTGACTATAAGCCAATACTCCCCCCCCCCAAAAAAAAGTCGACCCATTTAAATAGGTTTGAGTTTATTAATACATTTAAATATCTTTAAGGGAAAATACACTACTGCTACAAAAAAGGCAAGATCAAAGTGTAGCATCTGTTCTTCAGATGCTGCACTTCCATTTCTTGTTCTCTTTCGTTGGAGGAGCAGTCCTTCACGACTGAGACAATTTTTTTTATTTTTATACCTTTTCTCCACGTTAAAAAACGCCCCTGGTGTCTAACTCTGTCCCATGGGGAGGCATTGTAAATAGGTACAAACGTAGGCAAAAACAATATTACAGTGCGTATCAACTGACTTTCCAAGTCTTCTCTCATCTAAGGCAATGACGCCGATCTTATTCAGACATCAAGCTGTCAACCAAGTCTAAAATATATCCTGGAACAAACAGAGATGCCAAATCATACTTAAATCTGTCAGACACATATGTTATAATCTTATTTAATGAAAGCAAGAACGAAATCACAGCACGTATCAATTGACTTTTGTCATCTGTCACTTCAGACAGTAATCAGTGATCAAACAACACCTACTCTGAAATCAAATACTTGACCAAATACGGAATATCCTCGGCTCTAGTAATAATAGAGATGCTATATTCTACTGAAATGTTAAATACATATCTTTTATTTATTTATTTGCGGACTGTTATCCTCATCTTCATAGTTGTTTCATGATGTTTCAGCCAACTATTCCTCTGGCCTTCATCAGGTGGTTAACTGCGATGGGATAGGAATGCAGAGTTTCCCAACTGTATCCTCAGTAATTACTGCCTTCCATAGTTGTTGCCACGTTTTTGCCCAACTAATCCTCTGGCTGGCTTTGGGTAGGATTGAAACTGCTATCTTCAGAAAATGCTCACGTGGAACCATAGAGATTAAACACCTCTATGTACGGACATTGTTCTTTAATATTCTTTGGATTATTTAGATTACTATTCTTAGCTTGAGTGTCATTTTCACAATGTTTTAGACAATGTGACCTTCTTTTGGTGTATCTTACCGAACTCAGCATAATCACGTTGGCGCACCAGTTCTTGTTAGATCACCGAAATTAAGCAACGTTAAGCCTGGTTAGTACCAGATGAGTGACCAATTTGAGAATTCCAGGGGCTGTATGTAGGAGGATGTCAACACCTTCTTCCTAGAATTGCAAAAACCTAACGTCATCATTTCCCCTTAACGGGGATATGCATGTGACTGAGGACCACTTGCAAATTTCATACTCTCATGCAACTTCCTCCTCGTCAGCTGGGGTCAGAAAAAATTGGTTGATATATGTACTAGCCAAATACCCAGCATTGCCCAGGATTGGATTACATAGGTGGATATATGTACTAGCAAAATACCCGGCGTAGCCTGGGATTGGATAAAATAGGTGTATATGTACTAGCAGAATACCCAGCGTCACCTGGGATTGTATGACATAGGTGGATATATGTACTAGAATACCTGGCATCGCCTGGGATCAGATAAGATTGGTTGATATATGATATATAAAATAGGTGTATATGTACTAGCAGAATACCCAGCGTCACCTGGGATTGGATGACATAGGTGAATATATATACTAGCAGAATACCCGACATGGCCCAGGATTGGATGAAATAGGTGGAATGTTTCCTAGCTGAATACCTGGCATCGCCTGGGATCGAATAAGATCGGTTGATATATGTACTAGCAAAATACTTGTCATCGCCTGGGACTGTATGGCATAGGTGGATATATGTACTAGCAGAATACAAAGCATAGCCTGGGATTGGATGAAATAGGTGTATATGTAGTAGCAGAATACCCAGCATGGCCCGGGATTGGATGAAATAGGTGGAATGTTTCCTAGCAGAATACCCGGCGTCGCCTGGGGTCGGATAAGATTGGTTGATATATGTACTAGCAAAATACCCAGTGTCGCCCGGAATTGGATGACATAGGTGGATATATGTACTAGGAGAATACCCAGCGTAGCCCAGGATTGGATTAAATAGGTGTATTTGTGTTAGCAGAATAACCGGTGTCGCCCAGGATTTGATGACATAAGTGGAATGTTTCCTAGCAGAATACCCAGCATCGCCTGGAATCAGATAAGATTGGTTGATATATGTACTAGCCAAATACCCGGCGTCACCCAGGATTGGATGAGATAGGTGGATATATGTACTAGCAGATTACCTGGTGTCGCTCGGGATTGGATGACATAGGTCAATAATTTTACTAGCATCATATCCGGCGTTGCTCAATATTGGAAGAAATTGGTGGATATATATACTAGCAGAATGCCCGGCATTGGATGACATAGGTTGATATATGTACTAGCAGAATATCCCACGGAGACTGGGATTGGATGGAATAGGTGTATATATATATTAGCAAAATACCTTGCGTCACCCGGGATTGGATGACAGAGAT
This sequence comes from Euprymna scolopes, assembly GCF_053919585.1. Classification (NCBI taxonomy): domain Eukaryota; kingdom Metazoa; phylum Mollusca; class Cephalopoda; order Sepiida; family Sepiolidae; genus Euprymna; species Euprymna scolopes. The sequence goes on along the minus strand of NC_136496.1, from coordinate 14,078,554 downwards.
GGATATATGTACAAGCACATTACCCCGCAGGGCCCATGATTGGATGAAATAGGTGGACAGTTTCTTTAGGGAGTAATCTATATTTTTAATTTTTTATGTTATTATCCGGGAATGATGTGATGGTTGTAGTGGTGGGTAGGAAGAAGCATGATTATGTTAATAATGCTCTTGTTAAGGTGCTCTTGCGTTTTCTTTTGGGGGTTGGGTTGGAGAGACTAATGTCCGTTTTGAGGTAAAAATGCTTGTGAAATTGTTTCATATATGTATTTAAATTACCCGTCTTAGTGTAGGTAAAATTATTTTAAGTATGTGTTGTATATTACCCGTCTTTGCAAAGGTCAAATTATTCATATACATGCTGTAAATTACTTACCATAGGTAAGATACAATTATTTCATACATGTAATACCCGTCCTAGCTCAAAATAGCAAATGATACATACACATTAAAAATTCCTCTCTCCGAAGAATAAAAAATATATTAAAAATCAAATTCAATTTTCTCATTGTTTATACGGTCCCCAGCAACACCAGGTAGCCCCACTAGTCTATAATATAAATCTCACCTGTCTGTTTGAATGTATGTATGTTTGTATGTCGGCCTAAAACTTTTGACAGAGGCAACAGATTTTCACGAGATCGGTATCATTTTGAAGCTTGATGTCTTGGATGACAAATATCAAAAACTTGGCCAAAAACATTAATTCCTTCACTCTCAACTGGTCAGATTTTTACAAGGAGGGGTCGATTTTTTTGCAAGTCATCGTATCGATTGGATTGACTTTACCTAATTTTAACGTTCTGAACTTCCGGTCGCATCGTGGAGTAGCTGTAAGATGTCAGGATTTCTTTCCCTTTCTTTTCCCCCTTTGCGTCACAGGTTTGAGCCTGCCTGCCTACTACTTTTTTTTTTTGATCAGCACACACCTCTAAACACCCGGCACCGACGCTAGTAACATATAAAGTACTTGGTAAAATTCAGTTCTAAGTGAAACTCTTCTGGAGGATGAAGGTTCAATCCTCAGTGCAGGAGATATTAAGAATACAATTGCAAATTACTAAAGACATGGTTGATAGAATGAAAACATGCTACTCTCATGGATTAAATGAGATTCAAAATTCCATGCAGATTTTCGAGTTCAAGAGAAAGATTCCTTGGTTCGACAAGATATATATCTGAAGAAGGTCTGAGTAGTCCGAATAATACAAATCATCAATCCTCACCTCAAAAACTGAGAAACACAGATTTTGCTTGACTCTCTTGTCCAATCTCAAGTTTGCCCTTCCTATGTAGTCATCAAGGCAAATCACACTTGAAATGATAGATTTCATTATTATTATAGTTTGGAGGTGACAAATATTTTTAATAGTCTTTGTCTGTATGAATACTAGTGGGGAGGCCTAACGTTGTGTGGGATTGAATCAGGATCAACAAATGTTCCACACTTCCAATATTTTTATTATAATAGAAATTGATGAAATTGCTTATTTTTCAATGTAATCGGTGGATTACCAGCTCTAATTGGGGACACATACACACACACACACACATACACATACACACACGCAGCAGAAGAAAACTTTACATGCGTTGTTGCAGTGACTTAGTCCACAATACATCGAAGTCTATATTGCACTGTTGAGAATGTACTATTGATTTTATAAGATTTTTTAATATAACAACTTGAATCAAAGCATAAAATGAAAACGTCAAGTATCATGGCTCAATTGAGCTCTAAACAGAAACATTAATTTCTAAGGCACTCCTGTCTTATCAAAGAATCTATTGTTAATTTTATACACCAGACCGTTCTGTTTGTGCAATGATAAAACTTCTCAAACACACTTGTGTTATTAGGCTGTGTAAGAGTGTTAACTTTAGTCAAAATCAAACTGCTCCTCCTTTAATCAGAATTTTTTTGATTATCGATACTTATTATTCTGATACAAAACCTAAGAACACTTCCAGACATATAAAGTACATTTGTATGAAATTTTTAAAAAAAATTAGACACCTCAAAGGCATATGGATATGATTTCATCCCTGCTATACTAATTTAGAAATGCTCTGCTGAGGTAGCTCCCATACTTTCTAGACTCTACAACAAATGCCTTGCTGAATCTTGCTTCCCTAATAGCTAAAAGATGGCCTCTGTTGTACCAGTGTACAAGAATTCTAGTGAAAAAAAATTACCCTCTCAATTACCGCCCTAAGATGATATATAAAGCATATAATAAAATCTATATATTTATAATGCAGTAACTTTAATGTATGTATGTACATCATGGTTTCCAGATTATAAATTATTCTATCATGAAATCATATTTATTAAAACGGAAGATAGAAAATGGTAACATACTATGAACATTAATTAGTATGCAGATACACTAATTTAATGTAGTATGTTAGCATCTTCTATCATCCTTTTTAATAAATAGGATCTCCCGATCACCGAAAACGCAAGATAAAAAAAAAAAAAAATTTTTTTTTTTTTAAATGATGTTGCTTGTGGGCCATGCGTGAAACTAACTTGGTCTTCTCGCGATGGGCTCAAGAGTGGCATATGTTCTGTTTAAAAATGGTAAAATTATATTATGGGGTTTCCATTTACGCCAGGTATCCATACAATGGAAACATGTCATAGACTCCTATAAGGATATTGGAGATAAACCATAATAACCAGATATATTCTGACACTACATTAACCAGATTACTTAGATAAATACTTTTACAGTTTTAACAAAAGGGCTACAATAATATCACAGGTTTCCATTTATTACATATGAAACATTATTTATTACATATGAAAGATGCCACTGCAGAATTTCCACAGATCGTGCTAGTATTAAATGAAAGCAGTAAAGAAAATATAACAAAATAAGAAAACTGGTCAGAATAGTACTGCTTGTTGCATAATTATTCTGAAGAAATAAAATTCATCAACTTTTAGGTGAGAATTATGAAACCTTAAAAATTCCTGTCAAATTTTTTTGACGATGGATGAACTGACAAGATGCCTTCAATTTTCCAGACTTTTTTTTTTTGTACAGGCATATAAATTGTTGAAGACTCTTGAAAACTCAGTATGTTGTTGCTATACATCTGATGAGATGGCTGGCTAACTTTTATGATTTCAGCTTCAAATAAACAGCTACAGCAGGAATTGGAATACACCCTACCAAAGTCTGATTGTCACAGCTGGTGAATTTCAAAAATGCAATCTGGACGTGAGAACACTTTAGAAGAACGATATGCAATAAAATTCTGTTTTAAACTTGGAAAATATGCCACAGAAACATATGGAATGCTCCACACTGCTTTTATACTATCAAATGAAGAATTTTATGGATTAGGACCGTCGAGTGTTTATAGAGACAATAAGTGCACAGTTTGATGGCAGTGTGGAAACTGTACGCATAATTATTCACGAGGAACTGAAGATGCAGAACATTTGTGCAAAGTTTGTCTCAATGCGTACGGTTCACAATGTAATCCTTGTCACAAACTATTTGACCAATATGGGCATCAAGACAGTTTTTCACCCTCTCTATAGTCCAGACCTTGCTCCCTGTGACCTTTGGTCATTCCCTAAGCTCAAGGAACACTTTAAAAGCTGTCATCATGAGACGGCTGAGGAGATGAAAGAGACTGTGATGAGGGAGTTGTTGGAACGGTACAACAAGTGCATTGCAACCAGAGGAGACCACTTTGAAGGAGACTAGAGTTTTTTATGCCTGTTCTATCAATAAAACTGGCCATACAAAAAAAGTCTGGAAACTTATTGAAGGCACCTCGTATATAAATGAGCTTTGCAAAAAGTGCAACGTAGCATTATGTGAACTGTATTGCTCTTTATTACGTGTAAATTTTATCTTGAATGCACAGCCTGTTTTATTTCTAAAATATATCACGTGTGTCCTGTCTTCGACTTACAGGGGAGTCAATACTTTGTTTTCTAAATAAACTAAATTACTTCTTCCTTTCAATTTGTGTAATCTAATCCACTTTTAGCCATGGCACAAAGTTTTAACTCAATAGTAAAAAGGTTTAGATAACCTTGAACTTAATATCATGATCATTGTTATGGCATTCATCCGAGTCGGTTGGGCCGACTCTTTCCAACAAGTTCCCCACATTCCAAACACTAGCAGAGCAGGCAGAACAATTCAAGACTGTTTTCATTATGAGTGCAAGTCATCCACGGTTCCAGCGACGGACCTCATAAAGATAAGTGAGGGCCCTGAATCAGTTTAACATTCTGCTTCAGTGCCCTGAGCCAGGTTTTGAGTTGACCACTATAATTGGGGGTGGAGCTGAATAGATAACTTCACTGATGAAGTCACCTGGGTGTTGTCGAAAGGTGTGGCTGAACCAATTAAGGCATCTGGTATGGGGACATTTGTGAAGAGAGTGGATCCTGTAGCAAGTGCAAATTGTACTGTTTGGGAAAAACTGTTGCCAGAGAATAAGGGGGATGCGGCATATGCGGTGATGGTTGAATGCATCCAGTTTGCATAGGTCACTTGCCCTCCCTATTTTTTTTTTTTTTTTTACAAGCGGGTCATCACTTATCAAAGCTTGAAAGCCAATCACTATAGGATAAAAGTTAATAGGTGGACTGTAGTCATCAGGACATCAACATAGTAGTCATTAGTAGTGATGTGACAGTGTCATTTGATGTGATGATGATGATGGAAAGACAGAGAATTGTTAGGGAAGGTTGTTATGGTATCAATTAAATACGCGCACACTTATTTGTGTATATCGATAAAGAAAAAAATCGTTTTTTTTTTCCTGATAATTACTGTTGACATGAACAAGCATTAAAAAAGAGCACTAACTGAAAACATATCTCAAAAAAAAAAAAAAAAAAAAAATGTCAGAAATGGCGTCTTCTGTCAATTTGAAAAGTACATCTAAATAGGTTACCCTTGTTAAGAAAAGCAGTTAATCATTTTTTGGGTGATCAAAATTTATTATTGGATCACCCACAAGCCAGATATGAAGAGTTTCTTTGGATAAGAAAAAACAAGATGGTGGAAATAAAGTCAAATGTCTATTAATTATTGTCCGACGAATTTGATCACTGTAAAAAGATAAATTATTTATTCATGCGAAATGGCACTTGGAAAAAACCCTTTGTTATGTAAATGAAGTAAAAAAAGAAGGGACCTTCTCATTTAAGTGAAGGTGAAAAATAGAAACCCAATGGAGAGTGAAAACAATGAACTCTCCTGTTGGAGTGGCAGTCAGAGATACAGATTAAGGAAGAAAAGGAAAACTTTTTTTAGAGCTTGAGAATTTCAAAAACTTCCTGAGATTGATTTTCTGAGAATCGTGAAATGAAATTCTGGGAATTAGAGGCAGAGTTAAGCCCACCTGATTCTCAATATAATGAAAGGCAAAAACAGCCTCAAGGAGACACTCTGCCAACTGCCTGGAGCTTTCACAATAGTTCGAGAGAAACCCCTGACTTAAGTCTCACCCTATTCTAAGCCTCTGATAGATAAGCCCCAACTTTACTAATGGAAGCTGCCAGCCCCCAGAGCATTTGTATTTAGAGTCACAACTTATGAACGACCAAAGTTTTGAAACTTTCAGTGAATAATTATTTTTTTGTTTATAAGAAAATAATTGTTTTTTTTTTCTTTATTTGTTGATTGCTCATTGAATTGAAGATGCAGTTGATTTCAGGTTTACCCTGACGCCCAGATGGTGAAAAAACAGACCAAGCTATTGTGAGAAGAGAACTCAGCACAAAGTCAAAGCAACATACAGCCAGACGTAGTAAACAGTGTTGCCTCACAGACTTAATGTTGTGGGCGTTTTGTGCATTCCGAACATCTGAGCAGTATTTTCCAGTGACTAGTGAGAGTCTGATCACCCTTGAAGGATCCACTCCTAGAAAAAAGTTAAAAGTGTAGCCACCAGGAGTTAAGGTTAGGGCCAAAGTGGTACATTTAAGCCCAGGTTGGGTTACATTTATGGTCCAGTGACCATGGCTCCTTTGTTTACATTGAAAGGTTCCAGGTTGAGTTACAGTGTGAATTTGGCCTAATTAGATTATTTAAGAGAATGGCTCAAAAAGAACTTGTTTACTTTTGACTTGAAGACGACCATATTTTGGCCGACTGAAAAGCAGGCCAGCGGAACAGTTTCACAGGTGGGCAATTCTAGGAAAAAAGCTTCGTTAAATTCATGTTTATATTTGGGCACAGATAGAGTGGAGGAAATTGTCGATAGTTGTTGTAGCTAGACGAGTGCTTTTTGTGTGAAAGCTTGACGGGGGGGGGGCATAGATTGAAGCTCAGACAGGTAGTCACTGTGAATATAACAGTAGAGCTAAGATAGACTAGCAATGTCTCTTCCGTGGGAAAGAGGTTGCAAGGAAAGGAAAAGGGCATCACTCACTGATTAAAAGGTTTTCCGCATGTCTGAATACCCTATATACCAAATTCCAAGTCTGTAAATCAAAATCTCGTTGATTGTAGAGGTTGAGAATTGTTCTCACACACACACATTTTCTCACTTTTATAGATATACTAGCAGGCTGCCTGACATTGCCCAGTTGTAAAATATGCAGTAACATTATATTTCGATTCATACAGAAACTGAGACATGTGCATGCGAGTATTATATCTTTTCTATACAGTTCACTTCTTGTCAGTAACAAAAAAAAAAAAATAAATAATCAAACAGAGATCAAAACTAAAACTTAAAGACAGTGAGTCAAGTACAATAATCATTAGACCAGCTTGACACAACCGTTACAAAGTCTTTTCAAACCTACTTAATCTTAATATAAAGAAGCTGTCATGTTTCACGGCTGTGCGTACACATTCATGAAACAGTTGGAAAACAGAGAAAAATCTGATGACTCCCCACATATCAATTTTGAACTCTTGGAAGCCTTTTTTGCAGATGAAAACAGTTTTAAAAGTTTTGCATCAGTCTGAATAACCTATATTTCAAGTCTGTACATTAAAAGTTTGTTGAGTATATAGTGTGAGAACTGTCCTCACACGCACACACACACACACACATCCCCACTTTTATAGATAGATTGTTTTATAGTCTTTGAAACACACAGATTCAATTATAATTAAGAGATCACGTGTAGTGAAAAACCATTCCCTACTGAGGTATGAGGAGGGGAGGTCTGCACTGATCTTCACAACCAACTATGGTTTTCACACCTTAATGAATAATATGCCTGAGCTATGAAGACATGTTTGCCACAAGGCTAAAAATTAAAACATGAACCAATAGCTGTTATATTACACATGCATATTTATAATGCCGTCGCTCGACCTTTACCTGGCAAATTTCATTTTTTTAATTTTCCCACCGATTTTCCCCAACGAAAACCCAAATATAAAGTTTTGCATGTGTTTGAATACCCTATATATTAAGTTTCATGTTTGCAGACCAAAACTGACAGAGTAGTTTGTTAGGTAAATTTAAAAAAAAATACATGTATGCATGCATAAATATATACAAAAAGAGGTTTGCGTTTACTATAACCTCTTTACACAAATATTACACAAGTATAATTCATGCAGAATGTCTGCATTAATATAATTACACATATTAGTTAACTAACGATGATAATCCTAAAATAAAACCAAAAAAAACTAATAGGGAATTGATTACACACACACACACACACACATATATATATATATATATATATATATATACATGCATACATACATATGAATATATATAAATATACATACATACACATATATATTAGTATAATATATATAATGTATTAGTCGGATTTCACTGCGGTTTGCTTAATCCGTGTTAGTCAATAGACTTTCTTGTGTGTGGCACTGTTGCTCAAATGGCAGAGTATCTGCCTCACATGCAATGGATTCAGGTTTCAAATCCACAGTTTGGACGTGTTACACTAATGAGCCCAAATGTGGATGAAACAAGAGTCTCAAACTCAGTTTGTTGGCTATCATGGATCTTGTGAACTGCGACGTTGCTTGACTGTGGAAATATATATATATATATATATATATATATATATATATATATGGCATCAGAATGTGTCGTAAAGAAATCAATATAGTGCTCGATCGCAAATGAGAGAGTTGAATTACAGATTATTTACTTAAAAATTGTTATTATTTCAGAGCCCTACCATGATTTTATTGATGTGGATTGACCTTTCATCATTTAAAAGGCCCTTAAAATCTGTAAAATCATCAGCAATTGACAAAATTAAAACAAATTGAAGAATGATGTTCAAAGACCACTAGTTTATTTATATATATATATATATATATATATATATATATATATTAGTACTTAAATTTATTTGTTTTATTGATTGGAATATAAAATGTTACAAAAATCATAGTCTACATTAATTCAAAGATTACCAATATTTTTTTTCAAGAAAACTATTTAAAAATATAAATAAAATTCCTAGCAGACGTATCATTCTAAGTTGCGCTCCGAAGAAAAACAAAGAATTTCTTGGTGATGCAAAGAAAATAGCAGAATATTCCGAAGAGGATCAACTTTCCAAAGGAGTCTGTTATAGTCTTTTAAAAAACAAATGCATAAAATAAACAGAAAAAAAGTCTAATAATAAAGTATCATGCTTGAACTTGTTCATTCCAAAGCATTTCAAGACGGTTCTACAAGACCATTTTCTAAGGGATGTAAGTGGTCCATGCATGAGGCTTGCAAAATAAAAGAACTGCTTCAATCAAAACACTTCAAGCATCCCTTTTAACATTTTGCCTCCCCCCCTTTCTTCATAAAGGAGTCACGACTTATCAAGGGCCAAGGGCGACTCAAGGATAAGGGTTAATGAGTGAACGGTGGTTATTGGGTCAACATCATATTAATCATTAATGATGGACATTAATTATAATTCAATTAAGAAGACAGCTAAACAAGAAGTTGTTTACATTGGACTTGAAGATGACCATATTGTAGTAGTCAGCTGGAAAGCAGGCCAGCAGAACAAAGGCAGGCAGTTCTATGAAAGAAACTTTGTTCATGGAGTCTGTGTTTAGATTAAGGCACAGATAGAGAGTAAGGGGCATTGTTGATAGTGGTTGTGGCTAGATAAATATTTTTTGTGCAAATTTGACAGGGGAGGGGACCATAGATTGGAGCTCAGACGAGCACTTTCCATGAAAACCGTCATAGAGCAGAGTTTGTAATGAAGCAAAGAATGTTAATTTTCCTCTCCCCAATGGTCCAGTTTACTACATCTTTCTTTTGATCTCCTCATCTTATCAGATTCCAGAATTCATCTAGTTTAGTGGAGTATCCAGATTAGTAATGTTACTTGAGGTAACATCACTCGGAGAAGGTGCCCCATCCCTTGGATGGGTCAGTGTATAGCTGTATTTAGAAGATATTAGCTGTGCGCCGAATACTATGTTATTATGAATATTTGGTCAGAGTTTAGATTTAAGCACAGATAGAGAGTGGGGGGAAGTTGAGGATAGCGGATGTCTTTTTGTAAAAGTTTGTCAATGGGGTGCCATAGATTGAAACTCATGAGAATAAGGGAGAATATATATATTCCTCCTTATTTATTTTTCTGAAAGACTTATTGACTTGATAATGTAATAAATTTCCTATGTAACTTAACACTTTATCTTCTTAACTTATTCTATATATATATATATATATATATATATATATATATATATATATATATATATACACACACACACGCACACACATACATACATACATACATACATACAATATCATACCCAAAATAATACCTTCTATATTTTATTCTATCCAAATGGATCAGAGGGGATTAAAAGTTGCATTGTTATGATGAGTGAACTTATGCATTCATAACCTAAAAGTTTCATCTCTCTGTGGCAGATATTGACATTGCAAAACTTTGGGAAAGTAACCCGTCGTGGATGTGCTTCAAAAGCAGAGATGGGTTATCAAATTCCTGGTAAAAGTGCTTTGAAAATGGTGGGTACTATGGAGAATACTGATGCACAAGGTGCTACTCTCATCTTCGTGGTTCTTTTTAAGTCAAAGAAAAGTAGGGGGCTTCACTTTTGGAATGAGCCTCGCATGACAAAGTGTGCTTAAGATGCCCATGCACGGCCATCGTTCAACATCGGCAAAAGTGCATTGAGAATGGTAGTGACTATGTAGAAAAAATTCTGGAGCACAAAAGGTTACTCATTTTAATGGGATAACTCCCATCTTCCTAGTTCTTTAATTTTTTGGAGTTAAAAAATAGGAAGGCTTTGCCTTTGGAATGACCCTTATATATATATATATATATATATATATATATATATGAAAGGAGTTGGGTTTGAAGGCTAGCATATAAAAGAATGACAATATTAGAAGGAATTTTCAATTATGTTAGGTTTATTTACAAACATGATGTGTCGTACTAGATGGTAGGTGTTGATGTCCCTAATTTTCGAGAGTAGTATCTCTTCTTCAGGAAGGGGGTGAGGGAGATTTTGAAAAGAAACGTGTACAACTGTTTGACGAGGCTTTTCTTTGTCTGTTTTATTTTATTTTATTTTTATTTGAAATTATTGAATATTCCTTCTAATATTATTATTCTTTTAGATACTGACGCATGTTCATAGTGTTTCCTACAAACTGCATTGATCTCGCCTTCAGACACAACTTTTTTTGCACACTACGTAAAATGCTTCAAGCAAACTACAGCATCCTTCTCATATATATTAATTAGTGGGAGGAGTTCGCATGCAAATGAAATCATCTTGCCTGGAAGATATGATCTTGAAATAATAAGGATGCACACAATCTATATGTCTGATTAAATAAATCCATAAATGAGAAAACCGTTGGAATGCGGCTTGGATTTCGCATTAAAGAATTTAAATTACTTCTTACATTTGCCAATTTGTATGTCTGCTTTGAGATTTCTTTGGGTTTTTTTTTTTTTTTTTTTTTTTTTTTTTTCAATCTTCTCTTTTTGGAGAATCTAGAATAATGAAGCAAGCATTTTGTAATGATTTTGGAGTAAAAATAAATAAAACAGATGCAGATTTTGATACATATATGCACGCACAGATTTACATATACATATATACATATACTCACATACATTTAGAGATATATCTACACACATTTTTTTTTTCCTTGGAAGGTCACCACTTATCAAGGCCCAGAGGCCACTCAATGATAAGGGTTAAGTAAAGTGTTAGTAACATATCTACACTTACATTTAGAGATAATTTTACACATACGCTTTAAAGTACATATATATATATATATATATATATATATATACACACACATATTTTCAGATAAGTAAATAGACACATTTACAAACACATATACACACACACTATTGCAGAAACATATTTATATGCACACATTTAGTTACAAAGAAGTATTTGAATTAACGTAGTAAAAGATTTTGCATACATTTTAGGGCTTTAAATAACGTCACGAAAATGTATGCCAGGGCGTTACCAGTCATTGATTATATTAGCCTCGCTCGGATTGGCAAAATACTTCAAGCTTACATCTAAGTCAGAGTATTGGCAGGTTAAATTTAAATTAAGTAAGTACAATAAAGAGAAAACAGTGTTCAGCTGCCACTAAGATTGATTTCACTTTAACGTGATGCTGTTCGGACTCACCAACACCCCAGTTGTATTTGTATAATATTGGTTGGTTGATTGTTTTTGTTTTACGGCATATCAACCCTTTTCAGGTTATTTAATGCCAAATCCAATGATTCTCAAGAACAATATTTTAATAGAATACATTTGTTTTTTTTTTCAAGTTGATTTCTATTTAATCCACAATTGGACCCTAACAGGTACTACTACTCTGAGTAAGAGTGGACCTGGGAGCAATGGCAATTAAAGGGTGGCTCCACACTCCCCAAAGCCCGCAAGCTGGGGCCTCACCATCAGATATAGTTTAAGGTCACATCCTGGACCGTATAATATTGGAAAGTCACTTAGATCACATAGATAGCCAGTTTACGCAAGTTTATTAGACACCATTCCTGAGCGTTTCTGATCTCTTTGTGCAAAGGGTTTGTCAGGACAGCCTGACAAGGATAATTTACCCTCCAAGTGTTATATATGGAAATGGGCAGATCCCAGTAATTAGAGGAACAACATATATAAGTTTGGAAATAATATTTATTAAATGAAAAAGGCTAGAATTGAACCCAGTAATCAAGAGTTGAAAGTGAATTGCTATTTAGATACGATCTTAGGAATGTAGAGCATTGTCCATTGTGTTCAGAAATAACGATTCAACTACTGAGGTCAGATATCGGACAATGTAAATTAAGGAATGTTCTTTGTTTTGCCAAAAACGTGGTCGACATATGTCTATGTAAATCAATGTGAAAAAAGATTCACATGGTTGGACACGTTTCTGATGTCACAAAGAAAGATAGATTGAATATATTCAGTGAAGAGGCTTCGAAATGTGTCGGTTCAGTCAGAGTCGAGTTTGGGAGTTGAGCTCGGAACAGTCAGAGGAGGAGAGTTAGCTAAGGTCCTTTCGGAAGCGAAAGAAAGGATGAACAGACAATGCAATCCTGAAAGGCATCCGAATACCTGATGATGATCATCATCATCATCATACCCAGCTGGAATAAATATTGTCATGTAATTTGTAAGCCTTTGTCTTGACATTTTTCAACCAAAAAGGCAATGTGTTTTTGTGGTTCGTCTTTGTAGGAGAACATTTATATGTAAAACCTTACCAAAGTGTTAACTGTCTGTCTCCCCCCCCATCATAAATAATGTATCTCTCTCAGTGTGTGAAAAAGAACAGTCCACTCTCACATCTATATTCCTTCTACTACAAATAATGAACTCAACAAGTAATTGACATCATCATCATCGCAGTGTATAATCCTCTATTATAAATGTCGTTATCCGTTTCTGTGTACCCCATTTTGTGTCGTCCCCGATATACACCCCCATTACATAACACAAGTAAACCCTGACTAAATATTCAAAATAGCATCTGAAGTGCAGCTAAGACACTCCACCAGACTAGATGAATTCTGGAATCTGATAAGATGAGGAGACCACAAGAAAGATATACTATAATGTAGTAAACTGGACGATTGGGGAGAGGAAAAATTAACGTTCTTTGCTTCATTACTAACTCTGCTCTATTATTATTTTCATGGAAAGTACTCGTCTGAGCTCCAATCTATGGTTCCCTCCCTGTCAGACTTGCACCAAAAATATCGTCTAGCTACAACCACTATCAACAATGTCCTCTACTCTCTGTGTCTAAATCCAACTACAAATTCCATGAACAAAACTTCTTTCCTAAAACTGTCCGTCTGTGGAACTCTATTCTGCTGGCTTGTTTTCCAGCTGACAACAATATGGTCGTGTAGGAGTCCAATGTAAACAAGTTAAGCCATCCTCTTAATCGAATTCTAACTAATGTCCACCATTAAACATTACTATGCTGTTGTCCAGTAATCACCGTTTACTTGTTAACCTTTATCCTTGAGGCCTTCCTCATAAAAAAACATCAATAAAGGAAAATCTTGATGGAACGCTCAGACGAGGTGCCTTCAATAAGTTTGCAAACTTTTTTGTACAGGCATTTAAAATTGTCGAAGACTCTTGAAAATTCAGTATGTTGTTGCTATACATCTTATAAGATGACTGACTAACTTTTATGATTTCAGGTTCAAATGATCAGCTACAGCAGGAATTGGAATACACCCTACTAAAGCCTGATTGTCACAGCTGATGAATTTCAAAATGCAATCTGGACGTGAGGACACTTTAGAAGAATAATATGCAATAAAATTCTGTTTTAAACTTGGAAAAAAATGCCGCAAAAACGTATGGAATGCTTCAGATTGCTTTTTAACCATCTACATGAATTGAGTATCAGTTTTTGAGTGGCATAAGAGATTCAAAGAAGGCAAGGAGTCTGTGAGGGATGATGAGAGATGTGGAAAGAGTAAGAAAGTCAGAACACCAGAGTTGATTGGCCAAATAAAGAATTTCATGGATAATGACCGTCATGTGTCTACAGACAATAAGTGCACAGTTTGATGTCAGTGTGGGAACTGTACACACAATTATTCAGAAGGAACTGAAGATGCGGAAGATTTGCATGAAGCTTATTTCAAGGGAAAATCAGAAAGAAAGACATTGTAATGCTTTGTGTGGAGCTTCTTCCAAGAAAAGATCAGAAAGAAAGGCATCATAATGATAATGACAGCAGGGAGATGGTCGAGCTGATCAATTCAGATCCCACAGTTCAGAGCTTGTTCCCTGTGACTTTTGGTTGTTCCCTAAACTCAAAGAAAACCTTAGAGACGCTCAAGGAAATGAAAGAGGCTGTGATGAGGGTCTTTGACATGCTCACACAAGAGGACTGCCATGGGGTCTTCCAGAAGTTGTTGGAACGGTACAAGTGCATTGCAGCCAGAGGAGATTACTTTGCAGAGGCTTAAAGTTTCATGTATGTACTATCAATAAAAGTGCTAATATGAAAAAAGTCTGAAAATTTATTTAAGGCACCTCATATCTATGTCATCTGATAAATATAAATCAAGTGTTAGCTCCAAAAACGGACCCCTTGATTTCTGAGAACTTGTTGAAGTAAAATAAAAACAAGATATACACACATGTGCATAAATATATAAGAATGATATGTTTAACAGCAGTTATATATATATATATATATATATATGATGTGTTGTGTATGTGAAAATGGAAAACGAGAGAAACAGGAAGAACTTGAATGTAAATGGAAATCATTCAAAAGGAGTTTAATTGCAACAACAAAAACAAGTCATCAACAACAACATCATATAACATCAATAACATCATCATATAACATGAACAACATCACATAACATGAACAACATCACATAATAACAACAGCATCATCACATAACAACAACATCATATAACAACATCACATAACATCAACAATAACATCACATAACATCAACAACAACAGCATATAACATCACATAACATCAACAACAACAACATCATATAACATCAACAACATCATATAACATCAACAACATCATATAACATCAACAACATCATATAACATCACATAACATCAACAACAACATCATATAACATGAACAACAACAAAGAAAAAATATTAAATAAAATACGAGGCAGAAAAGTTGAACCATCCAAGTTTAATTTGGAAAATGTGCTCATATTTTTCCTTTACAAAAATATATTAAAAAAAATCATTTTCTAAGGAACTCTGTGTGTGTGAGTTTGTTCCCTATAGACTCGAAAACCACTGGGACGATTTTCATGAAATTTCACACAAAGCTAAGTTATGTGCCTAGCCGTGTTCTTAGATAAGTTTTGTATCGGAATGTCTTTGATAAGTATCGATAATCGAAATAATCATATGGAAGAAAGAACAAATGATTTATTCCAAAGTTAACACCTTACACAGCCTAACATCACAAGTGCATTTCAGAAGTTTTATTATCAAACAAGCTGAAAGCCCTGGCGTATAAAATTTGTATAAAATTAACAGCAAGGTCTTTGATATGACAATGCGTGTTCAAAATGAATGTGTCTACTTGAAGAACAATTTCACCATTGGTTCTCTACAGTGCAATATACAATATATTGTGAACTAAGTCACTGCGAGAGTTATGTGAAGCTTCCTCCTGGTGCACTGCGATTGGTTCCCAACTAAAACAGGCAATCAATTGATTTGATTGAAAAATGGTCGATTTCACTGATTTCAATGATAATAAAAATATGATAGTGTGAAACATTTGCTGATCATCATTCAATCCTGGGCAACGTTAGGTTTCCCTGCTAATAAATATATATCTATATTTGTAAAAATATAGGGGTTTTTTTTTTATGTACTTTATGTTTTATATTCATATTAAAAACTCTTTTTCTATTTATTTAAGAAGAAAATACAACTTTGTTATATATGAAACCAATTTTTTAATTCTTACCCCTTTAGCAACCCTTTTTACCAATGAAAACTTTTTACACGTCTAAATACCCTATATACTAAATTTCAAGTCTGTAGATCAAAAATTCGTTGAGTATATAGGTTGACAATTGTCCTCACATACACATTCTCACTTATATACACATATATATATATATATATATATATATATATATATATATATCGATTTCTTCATAGGGAATGCTTAGAGAGGTAATCTGGCCTATATTTGAGAAGCTTTCCCCTAAAGTACAACTCATCCTCAAGGTGGTGTCAATGTTATTTAGATAACGGTATTCTGGTGAAAGTTCAGAAAGGGGTTAAAAAACAAAAAGGCAATGGCATTTACCTAGGTGGGTTGAATAGGCTTCACTTGTAGAAGGAAGTTTCATGGGAATATAATCTTCACAAGCTGTCCCCAGTTACATGAAGGAGAGGTTAACATCAGAATCCATCATTTTCTATATGTGGCAAGACGTGTCTGACACAGAACCACTAATCTATGGAATGAGAATAAGAACACTGCTTCTGTACATGTGTAACCACCATTTCTTTTGGGTGTTCTGGGACAAACCTTCCCTGACTTCATATGCAAACACTGGGCCTTGTTGTTCAAGGTGTTAGCGGTAAATACCAGCAATCTTGCAAATAGATACAGTCAACAAAAACAATACCAAAGCACAACCTTCACAGGCTCCCTGCAGAAGTCTGACTAACTCGACAATAAGAATAAAAACATCAACAGCAGATGACTTGAAGTATTTGTACAAGGAATGTTCCAAACGTAATGCCTCTAATTTCTATTCTGCCCAAAATGGATCAGAAAGGATTACAAATTGCACTGTTATGATAAGTGAATTTATGCATTCATGACCTGAAAGTTTCATTCCTCTGTTGCAGATATTGACAGTGTGAGAGTCTAATACAGCAACCCCCGTGATGGATGTATGCCAGAAACAGAGGTGTACCATTGAATTCCTCTATGTAGAAAAGATTGAACTAATCAATATTCACCAGCACCCATTAAACATTTACAAAGCCAATGCAGTTAATGAGAGCACAGTTAGGAGATGGGTTCATTGATTTCAGAGTGGCAAGAGAGGCGAGTGGCAAAGTGCACTCTAGACTTTTATGACTGAAACACCATTCATCGCTAACAAGAGTGCATTGAGAATGGTGACGACTATGTGGAAAAATAAATTCTAGAGCACAAAGGTTGCTCATTTTAATCGCAGATTATTCAACGTCTGTCGCTATTAAGATAAAGTAGGTATGTTTTAACTCGGCATGATGCGTAAAAAGTAATATCTAAAATTTAGGGGGAAAAAAAGGTTTATTGTTTCAGGGGCAAATGGACATTTCTAACCTTTAATATCATCAAGTAGTAAACACGATTTTTAATGTTATCATATAAAGGGAAATAATTCTGATTTTTTTTTTATCACAGAGTTATTTCCCTTATGCTGACTAGAGTTATGTATGTGAATGTCCAGAGAGAGGAATGGGCTGGACGAAGACAAAAAATGAGGAGAAGAAAGAAAGAGAGATAGAAGTTATGTTACACTTTTGCACCAGGTAATGTTGCATAACCCTGCTAGTCGTGACATAAAAACAAAACACTTCTACCTGGTCATGGCTGACAGAATGGAAAAATTTATTTATGCTAGTGGATTAAGTAGAGGTTCAGTTCAAATTTCCGTAGATGTTTCCAAGTTCAAAAAGGACGGCTGGTGCTTTTTTTTTTAGCTGAAACTGTGTGAAAATAACAAAGATGGGAATAGTTGTCCTAATTATCGAACTAATCCCCCCCCCCCGCCTCATTTTATTTTTAAATAAAAAAATTAAAAAAAAAAAAAAGAAATGTTAAATTTCAACCCCAGGAAATTTGGTAAGCTTGTCACAAAAAAAAAAAAGAAAAAAAGGAAAGTTGGTAATTTATATTACCTGTTTTGATTGGACTTTTGTTTTCATCCTGAGTGTTATTTGCGCATATACAAGTGAAGCCCCCAACCGAAAGTCTCATCACAAAAACTGCATATATAAGATTTCATGCAAATGCAAGAAACTATACAAAGGTGAGATCAGTCGCCCCCTAAAGGTAAAGCTAGAACACCGTAAAGCCATGATAAGGAAGGGGGTTGAAAAGCCAGGACTAACTGAAAAAGAAAGAACACACTTCCATTTGTAGAATGAGGTCAAAATAATTAACAAGGATGCAAGATGGAGGATCAGGACTCAAAGAAGCAGCATAAATGCTAAATAAAGAGAAAATTGCTAGGCAGACGAAGCTTACAAATTAATAGCATTTGGGAATGTCTAATTGTAGAAAAAACAAAAATTGTACACCCTTAAAATTCCAGCGATAGAAGGGAGGTAATCCCCTGCTGATCTTTATTAGAGTTGCCTCCTCTTTGTCAACCAATTTTTTCACACAGAAAACCACGGCCAAAAAATAAAAAACAACTTACAAGAATTTCGAAAATATCTACTGAGCCAGTAAATTTTCTCTTTTCTTTTCCAAGCCAACAACTAATATTCCTGAGGACAGTCAAAGGCCAAACTGACCGAAATGTTGCACAAATAATGCTCAAAATGAGAACAATAGTTTGATCAAAACAAGTAACGCAAACAATCATCCCACATCTAAAAAATTCAGAACTGTAAGTTGGTTATTGTTCTACACTGACAAGGGTGGAGGGGTGGAATGTTCTAATATTCCCGCTAAGTAAATTAATTTGTGCACGCACATCATACACTGTTTTCAAGATTAAATTCTTTTTTGCGTATTATCTGGATTCATCAAAGTCGGCTTGTAAGTCAACAACAAATTGTACTTGGATGTGCTGAAGAGTGTGCTGATCCCCTGGTGTAATCAGGTGGCCGCTGGCAGACCCTGGGTGTGGCAGCAGGATTCAAAGAGATCCAGGTTTGACTTCAGAAAGAGTGCTATGACTTTGTACCTTTCTCTCAATGGCTCACCCCTTTTCCCTTGACCTGAACCCGCAGGACTACTTCGTTTGGTCATACGCCAAGAACATCACCAACATGACCTCCCACAACACCAAAGCCAGCCTGATTGCCACCATCCGCCAAGTATTCGCTGAGCTCCCGCCAGCGCTTGTGGAAAAGGCATGCTCCCAGTTCCAGACCTGTATAAGGGCAATGATTGAGGCTGAAGGTGGCTACATTGAATAGATGTCAGCTCTACTACATATTCCAGTTACCTGAATTTATTTTATCAATAAAAGTTTTAAAATAAAGCTGTAGTGTTGTATTCTTTAAGGCGAGGAATTTCATCATTCCATGTTGTAATTAGAAAATGGCTGTTTACGAGAGCAGAGACCAATCTAATTCTCATTATTTTTTAACTTGTTTTTTTTAGACTGGGTGATTGGGAAACGCAGATGGCATCATCTGGGTGACACACGTTTAGTTTCTCTCTACATTTTCAGAACGCATGTCGTCTCTCTCGCTTCCAGAGTCTGACTGCCCAGAAATTCTGGTTCTGTTTCTCAAACATGAACATTTCTATCGAAACATTTAACACCTGCATTTCTAGCACATTTTATCTAATGAGCTAACATTTGAACCATCACCTCAATCATTTTTGCTACCAGGTTATCCTGACATGTACTCTATGTAACTAGTGAACATAATCTCTACTTACTGGTGGTCCGAATACCTAACAAATGTTTCCGCGTACACACGGAGCATAAAATTTGTTGGAATATTTTTGTACCAAAAATTGTGTATCTCCACGTATATATTTTTCATATTTTTATTCTGGTTCAGGAGTTATCTTTGCTGTATTTCGCACCTTTATTAAACTTTGTTTCGTACATTTTGATATTCGTACGAAACAACCATTAATTTTTAATAGAAAAAGCAAGGCTAGCTACTTTGGAATGACATCATGGAATCCAGAAAATCTTTCTTTTTGAATTTTGCAACCAAGAAAAGTGGACGTGTGCTTCCTTGCCTGCTGTGGACAAGATTCCTGAGTCTTTCCTTCTGGAAGGATAACCCAGCAAGAAGAAAAACTGACGCAAACACTTCCTTACAACTTGTATATATGTGGTGACGGTACGTGCATATTTTGTAAGAAAAAAATTTGGAGTAATTTTAAAGCCAGTTTAAAGACAGTTAAAAAAAAAAAAAAGCAGGGCAAATGACCGTACAGTCTATCTTAAACCTTTTGAGTATGTCCCAAAAATTAAAAAAAAAAAAAAAAAAAAGCGGGGCAAATGACGGTACAGTCTATCTTAAACCTTTTGAGTATGTCCCAAAAATTTAAAAAAAAAAAAAAAAGCAGGGCAAATGACTGTACAATCTATCTTAAACCTTTTGAGTATGTTCCATAAAATTTAAAAAAAAAAAAAAAAAAAAAAAAAACGGGGCAAATAACTGTACAGTCTATCTAAAACCTTTTGAATATGTCCCATAAAATAAAAAAAAGGGGCGCAAATGACTGTACAGTCTATCTTAAACCTTTTGAGTATGCCCCATAAAATTTATTGTGTGCATGCTTTTGACAGTACTCGTTCTTAATTTTAATATTAGAGGTGGTCGTTTACAGTAACGATGTTTACAATTTATGAACCAGCTTTTTTTTCTTTTTTTTTTTTTTTTTTGTGCTAATTTTTGTTACTTGCTGCTGTTCGTATTTTGAGTGCCTGCAAAGGGGCTAATTTTCAACCTACCTTATAAATAAAACGTTTTCCTTCATTTTAAAACAAAACCTCTTTCGACTTCATTCTTTCGCCCCACCCCCCACCTCCCACCTTTTTTTTTTATTTATTTTATCCTTTTATTTTTGTTCCGGGCTTTCATTTCACGTCAAATTTATCTGAAACCGGATAACTTTCTGACAAATTAGGGAGAATATTAGTGGTGGCATGCGTTCACAACGACGACGACGACGACGACGACGGAAACGACATGAGAAAAAGACAAGAAAGTTTTTTTTCCGGGGGGGGGGGGGGCTGAGAGCAGCTTTGGAAGTTTAGCGTTGGGTAGAGATTAATAGAAAAATGCAAAAAGCCAAAGAAAAAGTTGGGAAAATAATAAAATGTTTAAAAAAGAAAAAAAAACTTACTTTTCTTTGAATTTTAAATTATCTCCATCGACATCATCAATAATTATCTTTTCTTCTTCGGCAATCAGCACGTGGGGACTGTAAATGGCTGAAAAATGCAAGAGAAATAAAACTTATAATGAATATGTGAATGTCTAGGTGTGTCAGAAATTTCGTGAAAAATAGTGAATAATTCCACCCCGTCTTTCTAAGCTTATAACTCCTCGAAAAATGTCATTCAAGCCCTAATTTTGTTTTTCAATTAAAGGAGCAAGGACCAAGGTTTCATCAAAAAAAAAAACAAAAAAAAACAAACAAGGTGTTTGTTTTTTTTAAAAGGTTTTAAACTTCGAACTTTACAAGTAAATTTCTAAAAAACACTACTTTTTTTTGTTTTAAATTTGAATATATTATTTATTGACCTTTTCTCTTCAATTTCTGATATATAACACTTTGGTGGGTAAATTAATTATTTACTTTTTAATAGACATTTCAAAATGGGAGGCGTGAATTATTCGACCCTCTGTCTTTCCAAACTTATAACTACTCGAAAAATGTAATTCAAGCCCTAATTTTTTTTTTAAATTAAAGGAGCAAGGACCAAGGTTTCATTAAAAAAAAAAAAAACAAAAGAAAAAACAAACATGGTTTTTTAAAAAAAAGGTTTTAAACTTCGAACTTTACAGGTAAATTTCTAAAAAACACTACTTTTTTTGTTTTAAATTTGAATATATTATTTATTGACCTTTTCTCTTCAATTTGTAATATATAAAACTTTGGTGAGTAAATTAATTATTTACTTTTTAATAGACGCTTGAAAATGGGGAGGGGGCGTGAATTTAAAAAAAAAAAAAACGTTTGTCTAAAATATTATATTCTGTTTATTGGAAAGAGCATAAAATTTCACATTGACCCTGAAAATATTGTAAAAATAGAATCAATAGAAAAATTTTGATAGATTTTTAAAGTTTAAAAATTGAAAAATATTGAGTTTGTAAAATTCATTAGTTTAAAAAAAAAAAAAAAAATATTTCTATTACTTTTAAAACAACTTTAACAGTTTATTTTGGAAGTATAATCCATAAAGAAAATAAACAACCCACTTTTAAAAGAGAAATTACGAGTTTTTTTATATTTTATTCGCAGTTTCGTGATACACCTAGTGAATGTCTATTGTTTCACCATACCAGAGTGTTTCACTATGGCATTTCTCCTGTACACTTCAAAAATGGACACTAAAAATATTCCTCAGTTCCGGGATTGAGTTATCATTGAAAACTATCCATTTTAATTGTTTTAATTAGATATGATTTGAAATTTACTCACCAAGTGATTCATCTTTTATCAAGTTTCTGCCTACTATTCTCATCCTCTCTCATTGAACATTGATACTCCTTATCTCATACAGTGTCTATCACTCTTGCTTCCTTACACACACTTATTATTATTCAGAGTTAAAAGCACTAAAACTAATTGAATATTAATACACTTGCTATGTCTAGTCATGTTGAAGAGTTGTGCTAATGACGAATCAGCAGGCATTGTATATATATATATATATATATATATATATATATTTATTTAGTAATGTGATTGATAATTTAAATTCAAATTAAAAATCTGTTTCATTAGGAACACAACAAAGTCAATTTGTACGCTCGTTTCGGAAACGATGTTTTTTATTGTGATATACATTAAGTCATGGACAATAATTTTGACATATAGTTTTTTTTTAAACAAAGTATCCTCATCATCAAAAGTATTGGGTGGGTCTTTTTTTATATATAAAAGACATCATAAATGAACCTAGCATTTTTTAAGTAAGGCAGATGTATCTTTTAATTGTTCGCCTTTTGAAAACCGTAATTATCGTTAAAGCATTCATTTTGATGTTGATTGTAGCTTATAAATGCACAAAAAATATTTCAAACAAACTATATGTCAAAATCATTGTCCATGACTTAATGTCTATCACAATAAAAACATTGTTTCCGAAACAATCGTACAAATTATTGACTTTGTTGTATTCCTTCTTATGACTCAGATTTTTAATTTTTAACTTTAAATTATCAATCACTTTACTAAATATTAAAGTAGCTCTAGGATATTTGTAGGGAGCTACTATCTGGGACATAATTTGCAGGGATACTATGTAGGGAGTTGAGCAGCAACATGTTTGTTTACATTACACTTGAACTTCTGCATGTCAGTACAATCAGGGAAGCAGGAACCCGGAAGGGAATTCCAAAGTCTGGAAGTCCTGGGGAAGATTGGTATCTGAGGATCTCTACTGTGTACTGGCAGGATTTTGCTGACTGTTGGGTTAGTCAGAGGCATTTACGTTGAGAGGTTAAATGAGCTTGTAGTTCGTCAGAGCACCTACCATTAGAATATTTGCAAAAATATTACAAAGTTATTCAAACATCTTTGTAATTACATGTCTAAGGTTTCCAAGCCATTTCAATGAATGCAGAATTTTCTGCAACAGTTAATAGCGTCTCAAGTTATTCAGTTAATGTGAACTTTTTTCTTTCTTTTTTTTTTTCCACAATTTAAGCTTAAAATTAAATTCTATGCATAAATAACCTGAAAATCATGAGCCAGGTAAATTATTATCAGTTTCCCCTCATCATGTTGAAATTATAACTTCACTTTAATCCGGTATTGAATCTCATGAAGAATTAATTTTGCTGGAAGTCATCGATATTTTAATTAAGGTCCTGTTACATTTGCAAATGTGTCTGTCTCAATATTCTTTTTTGTTTTTTTTTTAAACTTTAGCATGAATTTTTGTAAAATAGCTAAAAAAAAATTCATCCTGAAAAAAAAAAAAAAAAAATCAACCTGATTGCTATTTGGAATTCTGACCAGATAAATTTGAAATAAATATGATGATAAATCAACAAAAATGAAAATGCATTTGCAAGCGTTTCTTTTATATATTACTAGCTCGGGGTACCCGGCGTTCCCCGGGTGTTTTTGGGTGTGTGTGAAAAAAAAGAGGTGGGTTTGAAAAAAAAAACGGAAGCTTTTACGACACGCAGTAAAGTGTGAAAAAACAAACAAACAGGTGCTCGTTTTTGATTGACGCGACGGCGATTTTGTGCGGGACAGTTTTTTAGAAAAACCCGCTTGCCCGTCTGATATGACGAAGTCGACATTGACCAAACTGGCTCTGGGCCTGTTAGATTTATTTGCTTCCCCACTGAGCAAATTAGGCACAAGGCCGTTTTTAAATGTGGAGGGAGGGGGAGGGAAAGGGGGACCCAGCTCCCGAGAGGTGGGAAATGGGAGCTGGATAGTAACTGTGGTCTGTAGGGTGATCCCTACATTGACCAAGTTCAGATATGTGGGGTTACCCCCACATATGGTCTTTGCTTGCAGCATCTGTCGGAACAGATACTACACTTTGATCTTGTCCCTCGTGCCACAGAGGGCGGAGGGGCCTGACTGGCTCTGGGCCTGTTATTTGAGTCGAGTTTCGCTTTTGTTTATACCGAAAAGCGAATGTAACGCGTGCCGATACGGGAAATGTGGAATAATTAAGGTTTGAAAGTGAATAAAATTAAATAGACAGGCGAGGTCCGCGGATAACTCTGAGATATTACAATTTATGGATGATATAAACAGTTTTAAGAAGTTGCGAAGCGAGCGAGCGTTTCTCCAAAAGAAGCCTTTTGCGGACATCGCGGAAAAGCGAACACACACACACATACATTTTCGCTTTTATATTTATAGATTATTTTTTTTAAAGGCCAGAGGACGAGTTAACCGAAACAAGGTGAAACAATAACAACTATGAAGATAAGGATAACAGTTCACAAATAAATGTTTTTGTTTTGTTTTTGTTTTTTTGCCATATAGTCACCGCTTATCAAGGCCTAGAAACCATTCACAAATGAGGGTTAATGGGTACCAATTTGGTGGAAATTAGATAGCAGTTACTTTATTTACTTTCTTGGCCTTTTGGCTAAGATCAAAGTGTAGTTAATGTATATAGTTTTACAAAAACGCTAGAGAATCAAGTAGGGATTACTCCACAGAGTGAATGAGGTATTGTGGTAAATGTTGCCAGTCAAGAGTAAGTCTCCAAAGACTTCATTTTATCTTTAGTAACTATAGTTACAAAAGACCATAACCCTCCCCATCCCCATTTCTTAGAGGGCCTTGGTGCCTAATTTTGTTGCATATTTTTTATTTTTTGGAAACTCTTCAAATTTAAAATTGACTGCAATAAAATATATAACTAAGATCAAAGTGTAGTATCTGTTCTGCAGATGCTACACTTCCATTTCTTGTTCTCTTTCAGTGGAGGAGCAATCCTTCACAACCGAGACAAGTTTTAATTTTCGTATCTTTTCTCCACGTTAAAAAACGACCCTGGTGTCTAACTGTCCCGTGGGGAGGCATTGTAAATAGGTACTTTATTTTAGAGGACGGTTATCAAGAATTTGTTCACATCAGACTTGAAAACGACCATGTTATAGTCAGCTGAGAAACAGCAGTATCCTATTACCAATTTATACCCTCATCATAAAACGATGACATCATTCAGCGTGCGCAGAGACAAACAAGTAAGCGAAAAGTTCAACAGTTTTGGTAGTCTGTAGACAGATAAGTTAAATAAATTATTTATTGTCACGCATGAATAGAGCTTTGACATCGTCTGAAAATATGCTTGATATAAGCTGTACAGTAATAGTCATATTCTGATCACTAGAAGCGTATATAAAGGGCAACTTTGTGTGTGTGTGTGTGTGGGTTAAGCTAAAAGTAAAAAAAACTACATAACAAAGACCCACAAAGTTGGTATATTCTTGATCAGCATTGCCCCAGATGAACAATATCTAAAATTTAGAAGAAAAAACAAAAAAAAAGATTTATTCTATGACCTTAAATTAGTGCAGATTTCATAAAGAAAATAAGGATCAGTTTTTTGATCATTTTATGTACGAAACAAAAATTACTTTAATTCTTTATTAAGGAGTTACTTCTCTTATGCCAACACATTCCTCATAGCTTAAACAAATGATATCTAAAATATTCAGTTAATGAGGCAGAGTTTCGTCAAAAGGTGCAGTTTTTCAGTCAGTTTCAATCCTAAACAAAAATTCCAAGAGCAGAGCTTCTTTCAGAGAACTGTCCGTCTGTGGAACATAACACTGTGTGGCTGCTTCCTGGCTGACTATAACATAATCATCTTCAAATCTAATGTGAATGGCTTCATGCTGAGCCGTCCTCTTAAATAATTTGGTCCTACCAAAGTTCCACCATGACTGATCATGTTGTCTTTCCATCTACCTAACACTTAAATTTTTTCTTGGAGTGGTTTATGGGACTTAATAAGTGATGAATACAGTCCCCTACCCAAGTATTAAACACACACACACACACACACACACACACACACACAATAATTAAAAAAAAATTGTTTTGTTTTCCACACATGAAAGTTATACATTTCTTGCCAACTAACAGTCATCAGCACAGCTTAGTTATATATAGTTTGTGGAATTTTTTTTTTTTTTTACATGGTAGTCACCACTTATCAAGGCCCAAAAGCCACTCGGGAATAAGGGTTATTGCTTGTACAGTAAACAATAGGATAATATCGCGGTAATTGTTAGTAATGGAGATTTGATAAAGTGTCTTACTTAAGGGGGCAGTTATTCAGGAATTTGTTTATGTTGGACTTTAAGACATCCAAGTTGTAGCCAGGTGGGAAACAGGCAAACGGAAGAGAGTTCCACAGGCGTGCACTTCTAAGAAGGAAGCTTTGTTCATGGAATCTACGTTTTGATTTAGGCACAGATAAAGAGTGGGAAAAATTATTGACAGTGGTTTCAGCTAGACGGGTATTTTTCGTGAAGGATACAGTAATTTCTATAGAAAATTTGGAGTCAGAGAGCTCAATATAATAGGCAACGGTCAAGAATTTTCCAACATCTTCATGCTACAATTTATTTCATCCTGCCAAAGCAGGCACGATTCCTCAGAAATAGCATAATGGTTTGTAGTATGAAGAATGAGAATGGTCACGCCGTCTAAATGTTGTTGCAGTTTGGGAGGAGGGTATTAAATAATCTGGTCCTATCCAAGTTCCATCATTACTGATCATGTTGTCTCCACATCTACCTAACACTTAAGTCTTATCCTAGAGTGGCCTATGGGTGACCCCAGCCCCCCCCCCACCAAGTATTAAACACAAACAAACTAACACGGTTTTTCAGAATCCTATTATGTTATAATTTGGACAGAAAAATGCTGACGAATTACAAAATTTTGTATTTATGTGTATAATACAAACCATATATATATATATATATATATATATATATATATATATATACATACATAGTAGCAAAAGTACCCGTTGTTGACTGGGTTCAAAAACAGCCTACAGAAAATGGACTCTGATTTATGAAAGTATGACAGGTTATGAAAAAGAAGGGTTGTAAAGAGATAGCTTCGAATTTGGGGGTATCAAAATCAAAGCAAAATATGATGAAAATAAAATAAAATAGATAAACCCCATAATTTATTATACCATACCTGTTCGCACTGAAACACTTATCACAATATTCTGTGGATCTATATTAAAAAACTTTGTTAAACTTTGTGACATATTTCCATTCTATGGAGGTCAGGTGTGAACGAACATAATTTTATTATACCATATTTCTTCAAACTGAAACATAATTATCAAAGTATACTTAAACAGATAGGTATGAAAAGTCTTTATTAAAGTTTGTGACTATTTCCATTCTATGGAGGCCAGGCGTGAACACAACCCCACAGTTCTATTATACCGTCCCTATTTAAGTTAAAACATACTTATCAAAGTATTCTTATGTACATCTATATCAAAAACACTTGTAAACGTTTTTTTTTAAATTTTTTTTTTTTTATTTCCATACTTTGTGGACCAGGTGCGAGCGCAGACCCCACAATTTTAATGAACCACTGTTCTGCCAGATCAAAGATACCCATTCCTGTGTCTCGATACATCTTCTATCATTATATGTAATCAGTTTTTTAAAATAGTCAACCATATAGGAGCCTATTCGTGACCAGATACACACACACACACACACACACACATTCAGCTTTATATTATAGATATATATATATATGGAGAACAAGTACATTTAGGGACCTCTTATTATGCGTTTCAGTTTTTGAAATGTTTGAACATTATCTTTCTCTTCCATACTTTAATTCATAATATTATTTATTTGTATATTTACTTTATATTTTTAAAGTTTAAGAGTTTTATTCTAATCGCTATAAATATTTTTATTTATTATTTTCATAATTTTTTATTTTTTTTACAATTTTTATTCTTTATTTTTTTTTTGTTTTAAAATTTAATCTCAGGTGCTTCGATTACTATATTAATTTCTTAATCTGTTTAATTTTTTAATCTTAAATTTAAAATTTGTTTTAATTTTTAAAGTTTTTTTTTTTTTAAAGAATAATTTTCATAATGACTTAATATTTTTTTAGATTAATTAATATTAAATCTTTAATGTTTATTTTTAACTATAGCTTATTTTCACAATTTTTTTTTTTTTCAAAAGCCGCAAGTTTATAATTAAGAGTCCGTGGGAAAGAAAGCTAATTTATCATTGAGAAAATAAGGAGTTATAAAAATAAAAATAAATTTGTAAAATTGTAAACAACAGTGTTTCATTCAGCATACAATATGTCATTTGTAGAGAGACAGATATAAATGAAGGTTGAAGAGAGTCCAGCATAGATGAACAAATCTTGATCCCCTTTGTGCTGGATTTGATACCGATGGTACTAATGAAGGTTGAAGAGAGTCTGAAACGTTATGTTGTTAGTCTACCAGAAAGCAAAGCAAAGCATTAAAATGCTCGATTTTTAAGATGAAATTAAATAATCGATTATTATGATTGAAATTATAATCGATTACTATGATTGAAATTATAATAATCGATTATTATGATTGGTAAAAGTATATTGTTAGATAGAAATATTTCAAAGATGTGAAAAGTTAAGTTGAAATATTTACATTTAATAGAAGAGGTACCATTTAAGATTGACGCAAATCATCTCTTCATTTGCATATTTTAAAACTAAACATTAATCAGAAGTGACTTTTCCAGGGCATTCATCGTCAAGACTAAATATCAGCTGACGTGATATTGTAAATAAACACCGACGGAATTCGATGAACGACATTATTATTTGTATTTATTTGGGGGGGGGGGCGAATTAGTCCACCGGGTAAATTATTCCTCACAATATATAATAGTCAATAGAGGATTCATTCTATAATAATACATACACAATCTGTATAAAATGAAATATCATGTTTAAGCTTATTGTACAACCTGTCAACGCCGGGTGTTTATACTTTTTTTGTTTTTTTTTATTGAGGTAGATGGCTACACATGCATACGTGTATATATATATATATATATATATATATATTACATTTTCACCCTAAACAAGGCACATTGCCACTTTGGTGTAGGGGGCTACTATCGGGGGCAACAACTACTAGGGTACTATGTTGGAATTTAGGCAGCAAGATGTCGGTTCACGTTACACTTGAACTTCTGCATGTCAGTACAGTTAGGGAAGCAGGGACCTGGAATGGAATTCCAGAGTCTAGCGGTTCTGGTGAAGAAACTACTGGAGTAGAAAGATCTTTTACATCTAGGGATCTCTACTGTGTGGGGGTAGGATTTAGCTGCCTGTCGGGTTTGTCGAACATCGTGGGGGCACAAGAGTCTGCAATTCACCAGAGCATTTACCATTAAAATACTTGTAAAACAGGCAGAGAGATACAACATTCCGTCGATGGGACAGAGGCTGAAGCTTAGATGCCAGTTCAGGGCCTATCAGATTGGCAACTCTCTTTTGAACCTTTTTTAGTAGTGAGAGACTAGTAGCAGATGCACCAGCCCAAATGTGACAGCAATACTCCATACATGGGCGAATGGTGGCCTTATAGAGGTACAGGATACTTTTTGGTGTTAGTAGTTTTCTAGCACGGTAGAGAGAGCCTACCTTTTTCGCAGCGGCCCTGGCAATCCTTTCAATGTAATTGTTCCAACTCATGTTTCCTGTGAACGTTAGGTCAAGCAGTTTGAAAGATGTACTCTCAGATAGGGAGTCACTGGTCATTGCTATTGGTGGCAGAGAAGGTTTCTTGTAATTATTGAAGGAAACCAGTTAAGTCTTGGCAGCATTAAATGTGACCATCCAGTTTTGTCCCCATTCCACTATAGATTGGAGATCATCCTCTAGTGTTTCTGCCATTTCTTTAGATATGTGTTCATTTGTTTTTCTGTCATGCCTGTTATAGAGTGTGGTGTCATCAGCATATATACCCATCACAGAGGCAATTTTGTCGGGGAGGTCATTAATGAATATTAGGAAAAATAGAGGTTCAAGGATAGACCCCTGAGGCACTCCCACATTTATATCATATTGTTTAGATGTATGACCGTCAAGGACAACCTGGATTTTTCTCTTATCAAAGAAGGATTTAATTATGTTAAGTATTCTACCAGTGATACCATATGATCTAATTTTCCTGAGGAGACCCTCATGCCATACCCTGTCAAAAGCCTTAGATATATCTAGAGCTATCGCTCTGCCGTCCCCCGCTTTGTCCAGTGAATGGTATATACGTTCAGAGATTACAGTGAGGATGTCTGCTGTCAAACGGGCTTGTCTAAATACATATTGTTTGTCAGTCAGAAGTTTAGCATCTGTAAGGTGACGGACTAGAGCATGGTTAATTAAGGTCTCAAATATTTTGGCGAAAAGTGGGAGGAGGCTAATGGGGCAATAATTTGATGGGTCAGTTCTTTTGCCGGAATTCTTGAATACTGTTACCACAGAAGGAGTTTTCCAACAGCCCGGAAAGCAAGATTCATTAAGGCATTTGTTGTAGAGTTTGGAGAGAATTGGAGCTACTTCGGCTGACCACTTTTTTTAATAGCACAGCTAGGATGAGATCGGGTCCACATGCTTTTGAAGTGTCAAGGTTTTTTATGATAGCATGCACCTGAGCAGGGGTGATTTTTAGATCGTCTAGTGTGGTGTCTGTCCGCAAAGGAAAGTCAGGCAGGGGGTGGTTGGAAGAGCCAGTGTGGAGTTTGAGGCAAACCGACTGGCAAGCATATTAGCCTTCTCGGTTGCTGAGCAAACAACCTCGTGATTATTGGTTAGTGAGGGAATTGGTGATTGCCCATTATTTACTACACTGTTGTAGATTTTCCAGCGTTCCTAATTTTTGTGCTTCGGTGAGTTTTTTAGTGGTTTCAGTAAATTCTCTCTTAGCTGACGCCATTTCTTCCTTAACATTACTTCTAGCTTCTATATATTTCTGTCTGTTTGAACTGGACTTATGTTGGTTAAATCCGCGGTATGCATGCTGCCTTTGAGCAATGGCAGTTGCGCAAGTAGAAGTAAACCATTGAGGAGAGTGGGGCTTGCTTTAAAATTTTTGCGTGGGAACATGTGCTTCAATTGCTGTTTTGAACCATTCAGTGGTCTCATTTGTGCACTGTTCTGCAGGAAGAGAAAAAATATTTCCCCATGAGGCATCTCTCATAAGATCTCTGATGGCTTCCCAGTCAGCCTTTTTATAATATCTCGTTTTGAGCACTGGCTCTTCAGTTTTGTGCCTAGAATTTAAGGCGATTTCGACCATAATCACCGCATGATCAGCATTCCCGAGTGGGCTGTCAGCATTTGTTATACAATCCTCAGGAACTGTGGTCAGAAACAGATCTAGAAGTGATGCATGTTGTTTTTGCTGGTCAGCGAAACGGGTTGGAAAAGTAACAATTTGTGATAGGGAGCGAGATATAGCGAAGCTATGAGTTGTGCTGTCCGCTGAATCTGTGTAAGTACAGAATCCACGCCAGTTTTTGTGGTGGACATTAAAGTCACCAAATACATGGACTTGGGCGCTAGTGTCGAAGGAGAGCGCTGTGTCTATGCTGTCAGAGACTTTGTTTATTATGGTGCAGTCCTGGGTCGAGGGAGAGCTGTAGAGAAAATAAAAGTAGCTAATGTTATGTTGTATGTTTAGTCTAAAGCACATAAAGGCTTGATCGTCCAATTTTAAGTTTATTTCTCTAGTCAAGGGGAGGGTGTTACGAATGTACACTCCAAGTCCGTGAATATTACAGCAGAGTGGGAGATAGCCTGGCATGTTAGAGTAGTTAGAGGGGATGGAGGAGTGTAGGTTAGTCTCACTTAGTGCTAAGATATCCCGGGTTTTTGTTAAGAGAAATACTTCGACATCATTTAAATTACTTCTAAGCCCACGGATGTTCGTAAATACAAGCCTCAAGGGAGAAGGCAGGTTGGTTTTGTTTGAGTTTGGGCCTGGTTTTAGTGTAATTTTTTATTGTACTGGAATTCCAGAGTCTAGCGGTTCTGGGGAAGAAACTATTGGAGTAAAAAGATCTTTTACATCTAGGGATCTCTACAGTGTTGGGGTGGGATTTAGCAGCCTGTCAGGTTTGTCGAGGGTGCTCACGTCGTGGGGGAACAAGTGATTGCAGTTCGTCAGAGCATTCACCACTAAAATACTTGTAGAAAAGGCAGAGGGATGCAACATTTTGTCGATGGGACAGAGGCTGAAGCTTAGATGCCAGTTCAGGGCCTATCAGGTTTGCGACTCTCTTTTGAACCTTGTCAAGGAGCGAGAGACTAGTAGCAGATGCACCAGCCCAGATGTGGCAGCAATACTCCATACATGGGCGAATGGTGGCCTTATAGAGGTACAGGATACTTTCGGATGTTAGTAGTTTTCTAGCACGGTAGAGAGAGCCCACCTTTCTTGCAGCGGCCCTGGCAATGCCTTCAATGTAATTGTTCCAACTCATGTTTCCTGTGAACGTTAGGCCAAGGAGTATGAAAGATGGACTCTCAGATAAAGAGTCGTTGGCCATTGCTATGGGTGGTAGAGAGGGTTTCTTGTAATTATTGAATGAAACTAGTTTAGTCTTGGCAGCATTGAACGCGACCAACCACTTTTGTCCCCATATATATACATACATTATATATATATACATTATATATATATATACATACATTATATATATATACATTATATATATATATACATACATTATATATATATATACATTATATATATATACATACATTATATATATATATATATACATATATATATACACATTATATATATATACATACACATATATATATACACATTATATATATATATATATATACATACACATTATATATATATATACATACATACACATTATATATATATACATACATTATATATATATATACACATACACATTATATATATATATACATACACATTATATATATATATACATACACATTATATATATATATACATACACATTATATATATATATACATACACATTATATATATATACATACACATATATATATACATACATACACATATATATATACATGCATACACATTATATATATATACATACACACACATTATATATATATATATATATATACATACACATTATATATATACATATACATACATTATATATACATATACATACATTATATATATATATATATATACACACATTATATATATATATATACATATATACATACATTATATATATATATACATACATTATATATATATATATATATATACATATATACATACATTATATATATATATATATACATACATTATATATATATATATATACATACATTATATATATATATATACATACATTATATATATATATATATACATACATTATATATATATATATACATTATATATATATATACATACATTATATATATATATATACATACATTATATATATATATACATACATACATTATATATATATATACATACATACATTATATATATATATACATACATACATTATATATATATATACATACATACATTATATATATATACATACATTATATATATATATACATACATTATATATATATATACATACATTATATATATATATACATACATTATATATATATATATACATACATTATATATATATATATATATATATATTATATATATATATATACATTATATATATATATATATATACATGCATTATATATATATACATACATACATACATATATATATATATATATATATATATACTTATATATATATATATATATATATATATATATATATATATATAAAATAGGGGACTTCTCTAACTACACTAGTTAAAAAGCTGCTCTCTGCCAATACCCACTTTTCAATTAAATGGACCATCTTAAAAAAAGTTAAGTCTTACACTCCAGGATCTAAGTCTTGTCACCTCTGTACATCTGAAGCTAAACTCTAAAAACGAACTGATCTCCTATTGCAAACATATGTCCAAGTTTAAATATGGTAAATTTGAAATCACATAGCTATTAATTTAACCCTTCAAATATATATCTTTTCCCATATTTTTTTTTTTTGTTTTTTTTTATATAATCTTACCTTCTAAGCTTTTTATATTTTTCATTTTATTCGCTTTTTCTTTATTTTTTTGGCCGGTTTTCCATCTACTGTCTCCGTTTTATGGTATATTAATTAAATATATACATCAACCTACTCATTTTTACTCTATGTATTTGTTTACTTATATTTTACTATATGCATTTACATACACATTTATTTGCCTTATTCTGGAGTTTGTAGATACCGGCCTATCCTTCCCCTTATTTTGTATGTAAGTATGTGTTTTTGTTTAACTTGTATGTTTTTGGATATGTGTATATATTTATGCATGCGTGTGTGTTTGTATATATATATGTGTGTTATTGTATATGTATACATATATGTATATATATTTATATGCGTGTGTGTATGTATATACATGTATGTGTGCATTTGTGTGTCTGTATGTATGTATATGTATATGGGTGTATGTGTGTGTATATATATTATTTTCTATTTTTTTTTATTTATTTACTTTCATTTTTTTTTTTTTATATATATAACAGAAGCCCCATTTCATAAACTTAGCCATTTATTTGTTCTGATCAGTTTTCTTAATTTAATTCTGGGACTTTCACGTGCATATCTAAGCTGACCTAATTATTAACGCTAATTTTTGCGCTTCTTGTCTGGGTCAGTTTGACCTTGCTTTTCAAATTTAAATCTTCACCGCTTTTCGGGTGTTTTTTTTTTTTTTTTTTAAACCTTAATTTTTTTGATTCATCCAGCCTTGACAGACGTGTTTTTAAATATTCTCTCCAGTACTTTTCTTTTAATGATTTGGAATTCATTCCATTTGCGCTTTTTCCAAGGAACTCTGCTTTTTGGATTATTTTGGACCATTTGGAATTTACCTATTGGATTGAAATTTTAAATTCTAGTTTTTTGGATTTTACCATTTCTGGATTTTTACCCTTCACCGGACTGTCCATCCATGTGAAATCTTTTTATTTTTATTTTTATTTTGCCTCCTGTTCCCCTTACCTCACCCTTTTTTTTTTTAACCAAGTAAGATCTGTGACTTACTTGTAGTTTAAATAAATACTTTTATATGCAAAATCCGATCCTGCATTTTGCTAATTCCTGCCCTCTGATGAGAAGGAGAGTATTTCTTCGAAACTCCGCGGATTAAGGACTATCCACTTATCTTGTGTTTCCTTTTTTAAAATTAAATATGTT
Organism: Euprymna scolopes; assembly: GCF_053919585.1. Classification (NCBI taxonomy): domain Eukaryota; kingdom Metazoa; phylum Mollusca; class Cephalopoda; order Sepiida; family Sepiolidae; genus Euprymna; species Euprymna scolopes. Next base: position 14,042,808 of record NC_136496.1, on the reverse strand, counting down.
TTTAACTCTTTTTCAAGATGTCTTTTAACATGTTTTATTAATCATTTGTTCTTATATATATATATATATAGTTATCCACATACAGTATTGTTTCGCTGTTTCACAGCTCATCAGTGCGGCTAGACAAGCAACTACCTCAAGCCAGGATTAGAACCCAACTGTCTTTACGGCAGTCAAGGCTCCTAACAATATATATATATATATATATATATGCCATATGTAAATATATATATATATAACAGATTAACCCTCATATTATTTTAGAGATACATAATTAAAGGTATCGTCCATTTTTGGTAATGTCTTGTCGGATTGTCCCAGTGCCAATCTTTCCTGCAGCTGATGCAACCCTGCTGAAAGATACCTATTGCGATAGAAGAGAATTTGCTGCAGAATCTATCATGAATTGACCTTTGTGATAACCTATAGACAATGAGACGCCAAACAGCCCGAGTCGTGTCCACAGTTCTTTGACTCTCTGAAGAAAGATTGTAAACCTTCAGGTCTCTTTTGCTTTTTTCTTTTTGAAACAGAGCAACGGACCAAAGAACCTTCTGGTGACCTGAGTAACCGGATTAACTGGATTATAAATATTGTCTTCCTTTATTTTGTCTTTAGTTATAACACAGTATCAGATGAATACGCACTTATTCATGTTTTTTTTTAACGACAATATTTTTTGTTGCCAATGAAGAATTTTGCATGAATTAGTATGCACGTTAAGACAGAGAATAAATTCTGTACAAAGTTGAAAATACATATATATATATATATATATATATATATATATATATATATATATATATATATACACACATATATTAGTGTTGGGACGATTAATTGGACTGAAAAAAAAAATCAGAATTTTGGGGGGTATTGGAATCAGAAAAATTTGTGCATATTTTCAATGCCAAAAAAATTCTTTTAATTATCTTTTTGTATTTGAATCTATTTGAAACAAAACCTTCATTCATGTTTTTTTTTTTTTTTTTACGACAATATTTTTCATTGCCAATGAAGAATATTGCATGAATTAGCATGCATGTTAAGACAGAGAATAAATGGTGTACAAAGTTGAAAAAAAATATATATATATATGTAAGTTTTGTGACAATCAGAATCGAAAATCCCAACTTTTGGGGGTATTGGAATCGGAAAAATTAGTGCATATTGGCATATTTTCTGATGCCAAAACGATTCTTTTCATTATCATTTTTTTTTTTTTATTTGATTCTGGTTAAAACAAAAAATTCACCTGCTGGTAGTAATAATAAAATAATAAATATTTATTGATTTTAAATGACTAGGAAAGCTAAAATCTATAGATCACCCCCCCCACACACACACAAGTGTATTTTTATATTTGAGAAAATATGTGCACATTTAACATTTTTTTATGGTAACCGAGGAGAAAAATAGCAACTTCATATTTAAATATTTAGAGATTTATGAAGAATTGGAATCGGCAATTTACTGTATAATAGGTAATTGTATCAGAATCAGGAAAAATATTGGAATTGTCTCATCACTTATATATATACTAGTAGAGAGACCTAACATTGTCCAGGACTGAATGATAATCAACAAATGTTCTCCACTTCTAATACTTCTATTATCATTGAAATCTTTGAAATCACCCATTTTTTGATGGAATCGATTGATTGCCTGCTCTAGTTAGGTATCCACTGCAGTGCACAGCAAGGAAGCTTCACATGCCTTCCCAAAGTGACTTAATCCGCAATACATTGCACTGTAGAGAAATCACTGTTAATTTTGTAAAATTATTTTTATATAAAGGCTTGAATTAAAGTTTAAAATAAAAAAGTCAAATAAAATGGTTCAATTGTGCTCTAAACAGAAACATTCATTTTAAATGCGCCCCTGTCTTATCGAAGAACCTGCTGTTGATTTTATACTCCAAACATTTCTCTTTGTGTAGTGATAACACTTCTCAAATGCACTTGTGATTCTCGGTTATATGTTATAATGTTAGTCTCCTAGATAACGCCGGGAATCTAATCATGGGTGATTGTGAATAGAAAAATATTTGGATGGCAAAAAAGAATGTTATCAAAATGAATCAGGTATTTTATAGATAAAATATGTACCAGGAAGTTTAGTTTGACAAAATAGAATTTAGAATAAAATATTGGGTTAAAAATATGCATGTAAAAATTCTGGAATTTAGCTAACAATAATAATAACAAATGGATTACGTGACAAAGACCAGGTGATGGATTCTTTAGTGCTATGTTGCAGTGATGACTTAGTTGGGATAGAACAGTTTGATATATACACAGGGTTAATCAGAGTTTTACAGACGAGAGGCAATCAGCTAGCAACTGAATTACATAGTGGACGCCATGGAAGATATCAGACGCAGGAAATAGCCAAAATGTAGAAACAAGGAAAAGCGTTCAAACTTCCAAGTTGGGGAACATTTGGAAATAAAAGTTGCATGAAAATATAACCTGAGACTTGATGGTCGTTTCTTTGGATGAATCTTTATTGTAGCTTTTGCAGATCCATCGATCAAGACAATCTGATACACGAAAGTACGTTTCCTTGTTTAACCAAAACACTTCCAAACACACAAAGTACATTTCTGTGAATTTTTTTCACAAAATCGGCCCAGCCATTTTGGAGTCCATAGGTAACAAACTTACACACACAGTGCCTTTGTAAACTTCAGAAGATCAGATTACTTCTAGAAAAAAAAAAAAAAAATCACGAAACCATTTTTATATATTTCCCATAGAAAAATGTCCCGACTGGAACTATAAGATCCATACTACTATCTGCAGTAGAATCCCGGGATACGGTGGTCTCAGGATAAGCCCCCACCCAGATTACAATGTCTTTTGGCCCCTGGTTACAGTATTTGCCCCACGTTACAGTGTTATTTATAATGTTATTTGATTATATACATGTGTATTATATACTGTATTGTATTTTGTTACTAATTTTTAATGCTGTATCTCGGGGTTATACTGTACTTATATATTTGTTCTGTAGTTAAATGAGCTGTTACATTGGACAAGTTTACAGTTATTTCATTATGTGTTTCACTCATACTGTTTCGACCAATTTTCTTCAGTTCTACTTTATTAAATTCGGGAATCTTTCTACCAAAATCAGACATCTGTTTACTATTCTGAACAAACCTTTTATTTAATTTATGGGAGTAACATACTCTCATTCTGTCAATAATAGAAGTCTTAAGTAATTCATAATACTATGCAGAGTATATCACCTGCACTGAGGACTGAACCTTCAACGTCTAGTAGAATGTCACTTAGAACTAAATATTACTTAGTATTTTATCTTTTATGACACGGATCAATCTGAACAATTGTCAGCATGAAAGAGGTTACCGAACATTTTTTTTAAAAAGATGGTGATCATTTAAAAATGATTCTGATGTGGAGTGAAGGATATTGGTTGTCAGAAATGTGGAGATGTTTTCTTTAAAATCTTTATTAAAAAAAAAAAAAAACAAGAATTAATAGCAGCAATAAACAATTCTGACTTTACCTGGCAGACTAAAAATAGCAATTTAGTTTTATTTATATATATATATATATATATATATATATATATATATATATATATATATATATATACAAACACTTACTAAAGCTTTTTTTTTGTCTGCTAAAGTTATTGTATATTTCAGTGTGTGTGTATGTGTGTGTATATATATATATATATATATATATATATATATATATATAAGCTTTCTTTAATAATATAGTGGAATTATTTCCCATTTCCTTGTACCTATTTGTGAATTATTCCATGGATTTCTACCTTTTGGATTACTTTGGATCATCTTTCAATTACGATTTTATTTGTGCAAATGGAAATTTAACTAACTTTCTTGGATTCTGCATATTTGGATTTTACCGTCATTGAAAATTTTACCCTTCACCAGACTATCCATTCACGTTAAATCACTTTTTTATTCACCCTATTCCCTCTGCTTCACTTCTTGTTATCAAGTAAGATCTATGACTTAATTGTAGTTTCATTTAATACTTTTGCAAGCAAAATCCGATCCTGCATTTTGCTAAATCCTACCCTCTGATTAGAAGGAAAGTATTTCCTTGAAACTCTGCAGATTAAGGACTATCCATTTATTTAGTGTTTCCTTTTTAAAATTAAATGTTTTTAACTCTTTTTCAAAGTGTTTTTAACATGTTTTATTAACTACTTGTTCTTATTATAAGCTTTATCTCCTATTTGGTTTTATCGAGCTTTTACATCTGGTTGAGAATACTTTATAAATATTAATAATTTACTTTAGTTTTGCCATCTTGGATCATTTTGGTAAACTTAACTGTAATTCTTATTTTTTATATATATATATACACACACATATAATGGGTCCACAAAGTCTGGCTACATTATGTAGCCAGACTTTATGGACCTCCTGTATATATATATATATATATATATATATATATATATACATGTATAATATACACACACACTAATTTTGTTTTTTCTTTCATTTGCTATATTTAAGTTTGTGTGTGTATATATACACAAACACGTACGAAACTTAAACCTGGCAGACCAAAGAAAACACTTTAGTATACACATATATATATATAGTAATTTATAAAATATATATGGTGATTAAGCTACACTGAATATTCCGCGTTTCATCCACTTCAGGATTCTTCAGGCTTATGCTTTGGCTGAAGAATCCTAGAGTGGATGAAACGCCGAATATTCAGTGTAGCTTAATCGCCATATATATTTTAGAAATTACTAACTAGCTCTACCTACATATTGAGCACTTTTGAAGTAAATACTTAATGTTTATGCATAAATTTATACTTTCGTATATTAATTTTATGTGAGTAAATGAAGTAGTTATATATATATATATGGTGTATCTTTTAGAGCCAGCAAACTTAAAATTGATGACCCGATTTTATATAATTGGAGATTTGGCAACTATCAATTATTTTAAGTTCAGTTTGGTTTCGCAATTCATCATGTCATCCTGAAGAGACTGCAGGACAGAGCTAGATTCCGCATGGCATGTAATATGATTAATGTATTAGAAGACATATTTGATGATGGAATAATTTCACAAAATGGCCATCTCAACTGGACACCTTTATGTGATTTAACCCCATTAGATCATTTTCTTTAATGCTATGTAAAGTCCCATGTCTACAATGATAAACTAGACACAATAAATCACTTGGAAGACATTTGACAGATCATTGCCAAAATACAGCCTAACTTAATGCGTAGAGTTTATGAAAATTAGATTTCTACATTATGCCATATATGCAGGAGTTGTGCCTGAAATGGTATTTAAATTATAACTGCGAAAAATGAACACATATTTGCATAAATATTTTTTCTGTAATTTATTTTAAAGTTTGTCGCCTCTAAAAAAAAAAAAAAAAAAGACTTTACATTACGCACATATATCAGGTTGATAAGAAAGTTCTTGCAGAATTTTTAATTTTAATTTCAAATGATGTATTTTCAAATAAGTTTTCGTCATAATACGTTTACTTTATATATTATTTTAAAGAGCTTCTTTTTTTTTTTTTTTTCGCTCTATCTAATTGTTTGAATTGCAATCATTTTAAAATAATTGTTTTCTTTTGAGAACGTTGAATATAAGATGGAAAAGAAAAAAAAAATTCACACAATTTTCTTATTTTAATTAAAGCTAGGCTGAAAAACTGCTGAAACTACTACTAGATACACAGCAAAATGGTGATTTAAGAAATGTTGTGGCACCAAAGAGTCTTGAACATGATTAGCGTAGTGGTCGGCCATCACCTGCTGACAACGATCAATTAAGAGCCTTAGTCGGAGCCGATCCACGCAAAACTGTTTGAAAATTTGCTTCTTAATTAGACATAATATATATGGCAATTTCCAACTACTTGAGAGGGATTGGAAAGACTAAAAAAACTTGATAAATGGGTGCCTCATGAATTGAATGACAGCCAAAAGAAATGCCGTTATGAAGCGTCATCTTCCCTTCTTTTACGAAACAAGAATGACCCGTTCCTCGACCTGGTTGTGATTTACGATGAAAAGTGGATTCTTTACGACAACCAGCGATGCTCAGCTCAGTAGTTAAGTGCCGCTGAAGCTCCATGACACTTCCGGAAGCCAGAATTGCACCAAAAGAAGGTCACACTAACTGTTTGGTCGTCTGCGACCGATCTCATCCATTACAGTTTTTTAAATGCAGGTGAAACCATTACGGCGGAGAAGTACTGTCAATAAATGAATAAAATGCATCAAACTTCGACAACACTCAGCATTAGTCAACAGAAAAGGCACAATTCTTCTCCACAACAATGCCCAACCACACGTTGCTAAACCGACCCTGCAGAAGTTGAACAAATCGGGCTACAAAATTTTGCCTAATCCGCCATACTCTCCAGAATTCTCACCTCTCGACTACCACTTTTTCAAGCATCTCGACAACTCTCTGCATGAGAAATGCTTAAAAAACCTAATTGATATACAAAACCCCTTCAGTGACTTCATTGCCACAAGAAAGCAAGACTTTTACGTTACTGCCATTAATACACTTGTTTTGCTTCATCAAACGTGTGTCGATTCTTATGGTGCTCATTTTGATCAATAAATTTTTATCTGAGCCCAGATATGTTCATCTGAATTTAAAAGTCAAAATCCACAAGAACTTTCTTGTCAACCATTAGCTGTCATTCCAAAAATCAAAAGATGGAATTAATTCACACTGATAAATACTTATTAGTTTGCTTTTTTTTTTTCTTTTTTTTTTCTTTGGGGGGGGGTCCATGCAAATAGCTGAATGTTCCTTATATTACGTCTTATATGATTTTGTTGCATAGCAGAACATAACTAAACTATTCCTCAGAGACAAATGGATGTTCCACAAAAAAAATTAGTAGAAAGAATTTTGACAAGAAAAAAGAAAATGTGTGTGTGTGTGTGTGTATAAAAGAACATAATTTAAGATTGTAAAATATATTTTACATGAATTAATTGTTTAACAGGATGCTCAAAGAAGAAAAATTATTAAAATTTCCTGAATCATTCATGACTAGTTTTCATACAATGCTGATTCAATTAATGCCACCCCCAGCAAATTCATAGCTTCATTATAATATTCATTTGCTAATGTCTTTTCTTTGATGAGAACAATGCATTGTTTTGAAACTCTGCAGATTAAAAAAATTTTAATATTTCTTATTGGAGTATGCTATCAAACAATAAATTCATGTAACAAATATTCCAATGACTTAAATTGTATTCTTCTACGACAAACTCTATTTCCTATTTTGATTGGATTGAGCCTTTATATTTGATTGGGATTATTATATAAATATTAATTTTTATATTCGTTTTAAGTTTACAGAAGCTTTTGATTTGTAAACTTAATTTTTACTTCTTGATTTTGTGTGTGTGTGTGTATGTATGTATATATATATATGCATACACACACACACACACACATATATATATATACATACATATAAGATTTGTTGTTGGCGTTTTTTAGCGATGTTAGCAACATCGAAACACTTATTTTCATTTTTATATAAATTATATTATAATTAAATTATATATATATATATATTATATAAACACATATATAAATTATGAAACTTGTTATTCCATGTATGCTAGTTGGGAAGTATTTTCAAATATTTTAAATATAAGTGGTGAACTGCAATAAATTTCCAATGGCCAGTCATATGAAACCGGAAGTGAATATCCACAGGAAGTGTGATTTTATTTAGAAACAGACAAAGCAATGTTTATATCTTTTTAATTTGTAAATCAATGCAGGCAAAATGAACTTGGACACAAAAGCATACACATGCTTTCAATGAAATATATACTTAATCACAACTTTACACATAAAAAAGAAATAGACACAATAGGATTTTATTTTACAAAAGAGAAACACAATCGTCTACAAATCATCTAACAAAATTTTCATATACTGCATGCATATTAAATTTGATTAGTCATCAGTTTATTTAAACATGGTGCATTAAAAACAGTTTGTTGCTGAAATGGTCTTTTTAGATCCAACCATTTTGTTAATGGATCACTGTATTTTATATATTAACTTCAAGTGTATTGTTAACATAGAATTAAAAAACAATATTTTTATAAAAGTGCTCAATACATGTGTAGAATCTATAAATAAGTAAAACCATATAAACATAGTAAAGAATCTACGTGGATTGATCAACGTTTCAACGTGAGGAAATGCTGAAACGTTTACAGATCGGTGTAGATTCCTTGCAATATTTATTTATTTATATATATATATGCCATCTATAGACAGACGGCTTCATTGTATCATAACTCTATAGTGAAGCTAGACAAACAATGGCTGCAAGTTGAGATGACAGTCGTTGCTTATAACCCCTAAGCCATATGGTTGTTGCTAAGGTAGATTAAATCACAATTATAAACATTGTTTCTCTCTCTCTCTCTCTCTCTCTATATATATATATATATATATATATATATATATATATATATATATATATATATATATATAAAGCTGAACGTCTGTGCTTGTGTCTGGTCATGAATAGGCTCCTATATGGTTGACTATTATAGAAAACTGATCACATATAATGATAGAAGATGTATGGAGACACAGGAATGGGTATGTTTGATCTGGCATAATGATTTATTAAAATTGTGGGGTCTGCATACGCACCTGGTCCACAAAGTATGGAAATAAAAAATTTAAAAATGAAAAAAAAAACGTTTACAAGTGTTTTTGATATAGATGTACATAATAATACTTTGATAAGTATGTTTTCACTTAAATCGGGATGGTATAATAAAATTGTGGGGTCTGTGTTCGCGCCTGGCCTCCATAGAATGGAAATAGTCACAAACTTTAATAAAGACTTTTCATATCTATCTGCGTAAGTATAATTTGATAATTATGTTTCGGTTTGAAGAAATATGCTATAATAAAATTATGGTGTGTTCGTTCGTGCCCGACCTCCATAGAATGGAAATATGTCACAAAGTTTAACAAGGTCTTTAATATAGATCCACAGAATATTGTGATAAGTGTTTCAGTGTGAACAGGTATGGTATAATAAATTATGGGGTTTATCTATTTTATTTTTACTTTCATCATATTTTGCTTTGGTTTTGATACCCCCAAATTCGAAGCTATCTCTTTACAACCTTTCTTTTTCATAACCTATCATACATTCATAAATCAAAGTCCATTTTCTGTAGGCTGTTTTTGAACCCAGTTAATGACAGGTGCTTTTGCTAGTATATATATAAAAAAGACAGCCACGGAAAACACAATAAAGTGAACACCGCTTATCTTGAAATAGTGATTTGTCTTTTTCCCCTTTTTACTCGGAATCTTTGCTTGAACGGTTCTGAAGAATCAGTCTCAAACACAGCATTTACAATCGAGCATTTTAATGGTATTTTAACTAACTCATGATACATGTTTTTTTTTTTTTAATTATTTTATTTCAGTAAGTTTTAAGAGATCAAGGGGCTCCCTCCTGGAGCTAACACTTGATTCTGTTATGATTTAAATTTATATCCGAGGGCTCTTTTCAGAATAGATACTGTCCCCTGTGTGTGCATAACGAAATTGCTGATGCCTTCTGTTTCAATATGTTGGAATGGCAATTATATTAAACTAACAAATAGGCTAATTTAAATTTTCTGCCTAGATGAAAACAGTTCTTCCAAATAATATATCATATTTTATATATTTTTTAAAAATATTTTATTGAAAAAAAAAAATATATATATATATATATATATGACTCACTCAGAGATTGAAGAATGGTCAACTATGCCACCCAAGTTACCAACCACTTCAAAGCTTAAATGCCACCCTCATCTTCTCCTTTCACTTCCCCCATTGCACACAAACTCTTTTCATTAGACTGAGAAAGACAAAATTTATGGTCGAAAATCTATGTTCTTTTAGGAGAAAAAAAAAGGTTTTCAGAAGACATTTTGTATTTCTACACGTCACTAAATAATAAACAGACAGAGAAAATATATAATCATGTACACTTTTTGTACTGATATTTTATACATATGCACACACACACATATGTATATATATAGTGTCTATGTGTACCTCCTTGCTTTCTGTTGATACAGCGTGTTTGCAAATGTAATATCTTTAACTAAGCCACTAAGCTGGAATAATCAGAAAATCATAAAAGGAAAAATGAAACTTGTACAGGATTCGAACCTGTGCCTTTAAGAGGGTCCACTTATTGTGTTAGAGAATGGATCGAGAAATAGAAGGAAGTGTGTAAATTATATTGTCGACACGTTTACAGGAAGTGAGGGTCGGCTGATCAGATATGCGTGTGGGCCATGTAATCAGGTTAGATGGAGCGAGGAGACTGGGTTTTGACATAGAAGACAACGGACGGCCTAACAGTCGTCTCCTCCCCTCCAATGGGGGGGGGGGCGCTGACGTGTGTGGAAATGAGACCAAGAAGAAACCACACAAGCCAGAGATTCACTTTCCATCCTTCTGCAAGACATCTGGAAAGTGAATAAAAAAAACTATACAACCAATTCATTGTTTTAGAGTGATTGAATCTTCGTCCAAACAGGTTCCCGTCTCCCTTCCAAGACATGAGATGAATTCAGGTGGACCAACATCGACGACACATGAAGGTATGTCCAAATAATACATTTACCACACACACACACAACAGCATATGAACGAATAGACTAAACAACTAGACGATCACACGACGTTCCCCCTTATTAAATAGGAATAACACAACAATTGCCCATATCACTTATCTAAGAAGGCTAATGCTCATCGAAGGCTGCATTTGTACAGGTAATCCATTTTTATTTTCTATCCTTATTCTCAGCCCTGTGGATTAAAATTATCATTTATTTAAGAGTATTACTCATGCAGACACCTAGTATCTACAAAAAAGCAACTTGGTACAATATATGTTGTCAGAAATAAATTCCAAAATATATATATATAAACTCAGATTAGCTTGCTTGCTTGGGTATTTAAACCGTCCATCCGATTTCTGACTTCCGGTTTCAAAAACGTTGTATGCTTACCTATTTTATGGTCGCCCTGTCTTAACTCTGATATTAAAAGCCACTGCTGCGCTTCAAAGCATACACAAGGTCAACAATATTTTTTTGTTTTAACTTATTTTAATGTGTTTTCCTGACAAATAAATGTAATTTAACCCAGTTAAGTTTAAAAAAAAACTGATTTAAATATAAATATACAATACATAACTATAATCATATTTATTACTTTTAGTAGTATTCCTGTGAATTCTGACGATTTATTATTTTTCAGGCCTTACTTAAAAAAAGGGGAGAGAAGGTAGAAACTTGGTTTTAGTAGTGCTTTTAATAGCGTCTCTTTAATTTTAATTAGCACTTACTGTAGTGCTCTAGAGGCTTCTTGAGTTCACTCATCACTATAAAAAAATGTTTTCTCAAGACAATATGATCTCAAAATCACTTTATTTTGAACATTTTCTTATCCTACCCTTTAAAGGGCCAACGTATAGCCTAGTGTGTGTGTGTATGTATATATATATATATATACAGGGTGTCCGTAAAGTTACTATACAGTCTTATTGTTTTATTGTATTATATTTGTATTAATAGTTAATAAACTTCGAGAAATTTGATGATACTGGCTCAGTTGCCGATGCTCCGCGTTCTGGTCGGTCAAGTGTGTGCACTGAACAAAATTTGGCTACAGCTGCTGAGCAATATGGCAGAAGCCCAAAGAAGTCACTGTATAGTAACTTTACGGACACCCTGTATATATATATATATATATATATATATATATATATATATATATATATATATATATAGAGAGAGAGAGAGAGAGAGAGAGAGAGAGAGAGAAATTTCGTATTGATTTTTATACATAGACATACATGATATAAATATGTATGCATAGAGAGAAAGAGAGAAATATAGAAAAAGAGAGAAATATAGAGAAAGAGAGAAATATAGAGAAAGAGAGAAATATAGAGAAAGAGAGAAATATAGAAAAAGAGAGAAATATAGAAAAAGAGAGAAATATAGAAAAAGAGAGAAATATAGAAAAAGAGAGAAATATAGAAAGAGAGAGAAATATAGAAAGAGAGAGAAATATAGAAAGAGAGAGAAATATAGAAAAGGAGAGAAATATAGAAAAAGAGAGAAATATAGAAAAAGAGAGAAATATAGAAAAAGAGAGAAATATAGAAAAAGAGAGAAATATAGAAAGAGAGAGAAATATAGAAAGAGAGAGAAATATAGAAAGAGAGAGAAATATAGAAAGAGAGAGAAATATAGAAAGAGAGAGAAATATAGAAAGAGAGAGAAATATAGAAAAAGAGAGAAATATAGAAAAAGAGAGAGTGCAAGAAAAAGAGAGGGAGATAGATGCCATTTATTAGTTTTGTTTTGTTTGCAATAATTTTAAACAAATTCATTTATTTATATGAAAGAGTATAAAATGCAAAAGTCAAATATCATGCTTCAGTTGTGCTCTGAACATGAACCATTCATTACGAGTGCATCCTTCTCCTATAAAAGAACCTACTGTTGATCTTACATGTCGGGCCTTGTAACTTGTGTGGTAATAAAACTTTTCGCATGCACTTGCAACACTAGACTGTGTAAGATGTTTTATAAAAATCGGCCCAGCTGTTTTTGAGCCCATAGGAAACTCATGCAGACACAGACACAAAATTCCTTTTATGTATATATATTGTTTAGTTGTTCACTTACTGTATTTATTCAATTTATTATTATTATTTATTAGTAATGTGATCCCCTCAAATAGGGAGCAACATGTTTTTAAAATTTAAATGTGCATACACACACATATATATATATATATATATATATATATTGTTGTTGTTGACTTTTTAGCAATCATGAAATATTCGGTATTAGTTTCTCCTAACTAGGAGATCAAGAAATTTGTTTTCCGTAAGAAATATCGGCCATGTTTTTAGTACATAAACAAATATATGTACATATTATTTATTGTTTTATTTTACTTTTTAAAACAGTACTCTACATTAAGTGTTTCACTGCTCTTCAGCTCATCAGCATAGTTTGACTGTATTAGGGCTCGAATAGGTTCTATAGTCGAGTGCATATACTATTACACTACAGGCCCCTGTTGATATTATTAGCTATTTTTTTATCGCTTTTAAAGTTATTTTGTTGTTGTTGTTGATTTTTTAGCGATAATGAAATATTCGGTATTGGCCTCCCTTACCTAGGAGATAAAGGGATTAGTTTTCCATAACAAATATTGCCCATATTTTTTTAGGATGTAAATAAATATTTTTTTCTTCACATTTTTTTTTTAAATATATACTAATGAATACAATGAGGTCATTAAGAGTGCTCAATAAAAGAAGAGCAACATATATTATAATTCCACAATAACCAAGACAACGATATATCACAACATGTGTTTTATTATACAATGTATTTTTATGGTGTTGCAATCGTTTCATAAACATTCGGACAACTGTATCTCGTTGTGTCTGAAGATTAGCCATTTTGGAATATCTTTTAACGAGATAAAACAATTGTAACATCAAAGAAATGCAGCATATAATAAAACACATGTGATATATGATTGCCTTGGTTATTGTGGAATTATAATATATATGTCTATATCAATACTGATAATCGTGAAGCTTAATTAACTTGGTTCAAAAGAGAGTCGCCAACCTGATAGGTCCTGAACTGTCATCTAAGCTTCAGCCTTTGTCCCATCGACGAAATGTTGCATCCATCTGCCTGTTTTACAAGTACTTTAACGGTGAATGCTCTGACGAACTGCAAGCACTTGTACACCCACGACGTAAACACCCTCGACAAACTCGACAAGCAGCTAAATCCCACCCCTTCAGATCCCTAGATGTAAAAGAGCTTTCTACTCCAGTAGTTTCTTCCCCAGAACAGCTAGACTTTGGAATTCTCTTCCGGGTCCCTGCTTCCCCAACTGTACTGACATGCAGAAGTTCAAGTGTAACGTGAACCGACATCTTGCTGCCCAACTCCCTACATAGCACCCCTGCAGCTTATGTCCCTGATAGTAGCCCCCTACATCAAAGTGGTAATGCGCCTTGTTTGGGATTAAAATGTAATAAAAAGAAAAAAATGGATCAATTAATATATGAACAATACTGGAATTTAATAAGTAAATACTCGGTTAAAAATATAATATATATATATATTATATTTTAAATATATAAGGATCAAGCTATTTGTATACAAATATTTATGGCTGTTATAAAGCACAACACAAATAGGAATTTAGCTTTGATACAAGCACACACGCATGCTTTTTAACTTCTTATGAAGCTCAACTGACATTCAATTATAATTGATTACAACAAACAGAGAAAAAAATTATAAAAACACACAACAGAAATGCTTATACAAAATCTAAAAGAAAAAACATTACAAAATCTAAAAAACAAAAAACCATGACAAAATCTAAAAATAAAAATGACAAACTCTAAAATGACAAAATCTAAAAAAAAAAACATGACAGACTACAAAAATGTACAGCTCTTATTTAGAATTACAGTTATTTAAAAAAAATTTATCTATTCCTCCATAGGTAAGAAATCATTATGCTGTAAAATACTTAATTGCTAAAAATCGTCAAATTTTGATTTTCTTGAATTAAAAAAGAAAACATTTCTGAATTTTTGAGATCAGGATTGGTTCTTCATATTATTTCGATTCATCGAATTACTGTTCTCATCTTAAGTGTAATTTTCACAACGTTTCACTCGAAATTCCGTCCAAATTCCCGAGTTTGACAAGATACACCTGAAGAAGGTTCAAGGTTACATCGACTGAAACGTTGAGAAAATCACACTCAAGGTGAGAACAGTAGTCTGATAAATCCAAATAATAAAAAATAAAAATACTAGATCAATTTATGTGCTTTTTGGAATATGACATCTGCACCAAACTTATAATATATTGCGTGCACATAAAATGTATTAACACAGTCGTTATTTATCAAAACATGGAGGATTAAACACAACACATAGTTGCTGAAAGTTTTTATATATATATATATATATATATATAAATGATGTTGTTTGTGTGTGTGTTTGCGTGTATATGCATGTGGAACAGTTTCTACCAAACAACGGTCAATTTTTGGTCTACAAACTGGAAAATTGATTTATAGGGGATTCGGACTTGTGGAAAAAATTTGATTATGTTTTTAACCAGTAAAATAGCTGCTAAAGGGTCAAAATCGAAAAATTGGAACTTGGCAGGCATAAAACAACTTTAAAGTGCCTTTCTACGCATGCACAAATATACATTTATATGTTAAACTGCATTCATTTTTAAAATTTTTACATCCATCTATCCTTAGGTCATATATTGCAGTGAATATCACTAGAGAACTAAATCTTTTGGGTTCAATTCTATTTAATGGTACTGAAGTCATTATTTTTTTTAACTTTTGAAATCATTACTATATATTAGGTAATTTAATAATCCATAGAGAATTGGCTCTATAATAATACAAAATTTGCATGAATTGAAATATCATATTTAAGAATATTTTACGACTGGGCAATGCTGGACGGCCTGCTAGTTATCAAATAATAGTTTTATATTTTTTGGGGTGGATCATCTTATTCATACTAAGATGGCTACCTTGCCGTAATATAATAGTTAGTTATAATTTGTTACAACAATTAAAAATTTTTAATTCTAGTCACAAAACTGTTGATGAAATGATGCAGCACTTTTCTTTCTTTGTTTTTTTTTTTTTTTGTCAAAAACTAACATTCTCAAAGTGTTGATTTGGTCAAAATAAAAACTTGAAGTACGAGGGGAGTTCCTAAAGTAATGTCTCCTATTTTTTATTCCATCCAAATGGATTAGAGGGGATATCAAATTGTCTTGTTGTGATGGATGAACCTGAAAGTTTTATCTCTCCATAGCAGATACTGGATATGAGAAAGCAACTTGTCATGAACGTGTGTCAGAAGCAGAGATGCGTTATTGAACTGCTGGCAAAAGTGCATTAAGAATCCTTGTAGCTATGTAAAAAGATAAAATCTGGAGCACAAAGGTTTCTTATTCTAATGGTACCACTTCCGTCTTCGTAGCTCTATAACTTTTCGAGTTAAGAAGAATAGGAGGCTTTAATTCTGGAATCACTTTCGTGCGTGTGTATGTATGTATGTATGTATGTATGTGTGTGTGTGTAAACACACATTACCAACGTTATATAAAGAGGTATATGTGCCTGCATCTTCGTAGCTCTTCAACTTTTTGAGTTAAAAAAATAGGTGGCCTTACTTTTGGAAATACCTTTGTGCATAAAAAAAAAAACATTAGATCAGCTAAATTAAGCAACATTAAACCTGGTCAGTACTAAATGGGTGACCATTTGAGACTTCCAGGTGCTGTATGTGCACCACACTTATCTCGGCATTGTTTCCAATTGTTCTGGACTTCTTGCCACTGAACTTAAGCAGTGTCGACTCAGGAGAGGTATGGTTGGAGATTGCGCAACGCTTGCCTCACAATTATATGCGCAGCTGCCCCTACAGGGGGTATCCTTTGTCTTTCGAGACTAAACAGAGGCATCGTGTAAAAGGTCATATCAGAACGTTTATATATAAAAGTAGCCGTGCCTACTCAGCATAGAGAAGGACTCATTAATGTCCTTTGTTTTAAATAATGCCATTTACGTATGCATAATTTAGTATGACATCTCTTCCTTTAAGAAATGACATTTCTTAAACCTTGCTAAAAAGGATCATGAAAGGGTAAATCATTTCAGTCAACAGAGCTTAATGCAACACATTTGGCTGTCGCTAGAGATAAAGGGGTTCATTAAAAATTGAAAATGATGTATTCAATCATGAAAAGATGAAAAAAATACCTCCAAATATATGATAACTAACCCATAACTTGTAAGTTAAAAAATTAAAAAAAAAACATTAATTAATTTCCTTAGATTTTCAGCCTTTTAGATCATTATTTAAAATTGTTTTCATTGTAATAATCTTCCTTGCTGGAAGAAAACACTTTTTACTGTAAAGAACATGCTGGAAAGATAGAAAGGAAGAACTAATTTGTTAGAATCAAATATCGATTTTCCAAATGCATTGCTACTTTAGTCCAGCATTGAAAATCTGACAAGGCAGCTTTATTTATTTATATATATATATATATATATATATATATATATATATATATATAAAAGAAAGAAAGAGAAGCTTCTATTAAAAAGTTTCAGTCAGATTTAAAAACACAACACTGAACAGATAAAAATGAAAAATAAATACACACCAGGCAGCATTCTTGGTTTTGTTTATTGCTTTTGTTTAAAAAATCTATGACAAACAGCGGTTAGTTCTACAATCACTAATAACATTTCTGCTCATATCAAATAGACGGACGTATGCAGTGGCTGTTTATTCAAACATCCAAAACAACAAATTTTGTCAGATCTAATTTTTTCAATAAAAATTTCATCTTATTCCTGGATTAAATCTGTGTAAAATTCCCGCCTTCATCTAAACAGATTAAATGCTCAATCTGCTGAAACCATTTCCATGAATAAAAGACGAGATATTCAAATGCAAAGTTTATGTTATTAAATATGCTTCATTATGTTTCTGCACGTTAGAAAAAAAAAAAATCTTATATGTTTGGAATGAATCATCTGCCTTCTAAAACTTTTGGAAATTAAAAGAAAAAAAAATCTTATATGTTTGGAATGAATCATCTGCCTTCTAAAACTTTTGGAAATTAAAAGAAAAAAAAATCTTATATGTTTGGAATGAATCATCTGCCTTCTAAAACTTTTGGAAATTAAAAAAAAAAAAAATCTTATATGTTTGGAATGAATCATCTGCCTTCTAAAACTTTTGGAAATTAAAAGAAAAAAAAATCTTATATGTTTGGAATGAATCATCTGCCTTCTAAAACTTTTGGAAATTAAAAAAAAAAAAAGAGATTTTCCTGTGCTTATTAAAACACTCGAACGTTCATTATTGTATATAAAAACTTTTAAAAAAAAATCTTATATGTTTGGAATGAATCATCTGCCTTCTAAAACTTTTGGAAATTAAAAAAAAAAAAAGAGATTTTCCTGTGCTTATTAAAACACTCGAACGTTCATTATTGTATATAAAAACTTTTAAAAAAAAATCTTATATGTTTGGAATGAATCATCTGCCTTCTAAAACTTTTGGAAATTAAAAAAAAAAAAAATCTTATATGTTTGGAATGAATCATCTGCCTTCTAAAACTTTTGGAAATTAAAAAAAAAAAATCTTATATGTTTGGAATGAATCATCTGCCTTCTAAAACTTTTGGAAATTAAAAAAAAAAAATCTTATATGTTTGGAATGAATCATCTGCCTTCTAAAACTTTTGGAAATTAAAAAAAAAAAATCTTATATGTTTGGAATGAATCATCTGCCTTCTAAAACTTTTGGAAATTAAAAAAAAAAAATCTTATATGTTTGGAATGAATCATCTGCCTTCTAAAACTTTTGGAAATTAAAAAAAAAAAATCTTATATGTTTGGAATGAATCATCTGCCTTCTAAAACTTTTGGAAATTAAAAAAAAAAAATCTTATATGTTTGGAATGAATCATCTGCCTTCTAAAACTTTTGGAAATTAAAAAAAAAAAATCTTATATGTTTGGAATGAATCATCTGCCTTCTAAAACTTTTGGAAATTAAAAAAAAAAAAAATCTTATATGTTTGGAATGAATCATCTGCCTTCTAAAACTTTTGGAAATTAAAAAAAAAAAAATCTTATATGTTTGGAATGAATCATCTGCCTTCTAAAACTTTTGGAAATTAAAAAAAAAAAAAATCTTATATGTTTGGAATGAATCATCTGCCTTCTAAAACTTTTGGAAATTAAAAAAAAAAAAATCTTATATGTTTGGAATGAATCATCTGCCTTCTAAAACTTTTGGAAATTAAAAAAAAAAAAAATCTTATATGTTTGGAATGAATCATCTGCCTTCTAAAACTTTTGGAAATTAAAAAAAAAAAAAATCTTATATGTTTGGAATGAATCATCTGCCTTCTAAAACTTTTGGAAATTAAAAAAAAAAAAAATCTTATATGTTTGGAATGAATCATCTGCCTTCTAAAACTTTTGGAAATTAAAAAAAAAAAATCTTATATGTTTGGAATGAATCATCTGCCTTCTAAAACTTTTGGAAATTAAAAAAAAAAAATCTTATATGTTTGGAATGAATCATCTGCCTTCTAAAACTTTTGGAAATTAAAAAAAAAAAATCTTATATGTTTGGAATGAATCATCTGCCTTCTAAAACTTTTGGAAATTAAAAAAAAAAAATCTTATATGTTTGGAATGAATCATCTGCCTTCTAAAACTTTTGGAAATTAAAAAAAAAAAATCTTATATGTTTGGAATGAATCATCTGCCTTCTAAAACTTTTGGAAATTAAAAAAAAAAAATCTTATATGTTTGGAATGAATCATCTGCCTTCTAAAACTTTTGGAAATTAAAAAAAAAAAATCTTATATGTTTGGAATGAATCATCTGCCTTCTAAAACTTTTGGAAATTAAAAAAAAAAAATCTTATATGTTTGGAATGAATCATCTGCCTTCTAAAACTTTTGGAAATTAAAAAAAAAAAAAATCTTATATGTTTGGAATGAATCATCTGCCTTCTAAAACTTTTGGAAATTAAAAAAAAAAAAAATCTTATATGTTTGGAATGAATCATCTGCCTTCTAAAACTTTTGGAAATTAAAAAAAAAAAAAAAGAGATTTTCCTGTGCTTATTAAAACACTCGAACGTTCATTATTATATATAAAAACTTTTTAAAACTCTTAATATTTTAGATTAATGTCTTATTTTCAATATTAATCCATTGTAAAAGAACAAAAAAGATCTTACTCGGCTGCAGTTAAGACAAGTATATTTCTTAGGATAGGTTTGTTTGGTTTATAGCATATAAGATGGTTTGATTTAGCTTTATGTGTATAAGAGGGTTTGGTTGGTTGTTTTTGTTTTACGGCATATCAACCCTTTTAGTTATTTAATGTCGAAAGAGGGTTGGGTTTAGTTTAAAGCACATAAGAGGGTTTGGTTTAGCTTAAGGCGTATAAGATGGCTTGGTTTAGCTTAAGGCATATAAGATGGTTTGGTTTAGCTTAAGGCGTATAAGATGGTTTGGTTTAGCTTAAGGCGTATAAGATGGTTTGGTTTAGCTTACAGCATATAAGATGGTTTGGTTTAGTTTAAAGAAAAATAACATTAGCTTAAAAATTTTCAAAAATATGCCTCTACTTTTTTTTTGTAATAAAAAAGACGAGGAAAGAAGGCTGTGCTTTTTTTTTTTTTTTTTTCATTTTTACAGCAAATGTAATGTTCACGAGCACAGCCACCTATGCATATTAAATGCAAACATTTTTAAATATAGAGTATCTTTTGTGATGGTGGCAAACTTTAAATCGACAACTATTTTCTTTAATTGCAGATTTGGCAACTGACGGTTATTTTGAGTTCAGCTTGGTTTGGCAATTCATCATGAAGATATTTACAACTTGACATCATTTGCAAATTATACGATTAATCTGCTGAGAGAAACATTTCAGGAACCAGTAATTTCACAGAATGGACCTGTCAACTGGCCACTGTAACCCCATTAGATTATATTTCTTTGGTGATATGGGTAGTTCCATGTCTACGTTGATAAACCAGACATAATAAACCAGTTGGAAAACAATATTCAATGCGCTATTGCCGAAATACAGTCAAATTCAACACGCAGAGTTTATGAAAATTGGACCTCTAGATGATGCCATATAAATCCGAGCTGCAGGATTGTATGCTCCAAATTATATTTAAATTATAAATGCCAAAAATGATTCTTTGGAATAGACCACATATTTGTATAATAAAAATACTTTTCTTTAATTTACAGGGTGTTCTACAAGTCATGAACACATTTGAACATTAAATATCTCAAAAACTAATAAGGATATAAAAAGCATGCCGAGATATATATTAATATTTAAGTTGAATCTGATCAATTTAGCTTCAAAATAATGTAATTTTCATAAATAGTTCAGTTGATCTAAAGTCTTGAATTTGTTCAAGGTTTCTAGAAAATCTTGCATTTTAATTGAAAGTTTGCTGCCTTTAAAACTGAAAACAGCCTTTATATGTACGCTATTAAGATTTTAAATTCGAAAAACCATTTGGATAAAAAAGGGCGAATCAAGCTAAGAACAATTGAACATAAAACAAAAATAATCGGAATGTTGAACAGCTCATTTTAATAAAACAATGGCAAGTGCAGCTTAAAACTGACTGTCAAAAAAGAGACGCCAGATGTCAAAGGTTGCAGACGATTACATAACAGCAGCCTGAATCGAGTTGGGAGTGTTTGTTTTGGCGACAGAAGGCCGAGAGTCAGTAAATTTATGCGTGCACGTCTTCCTCCTACCAAACCGCCATCCCTTCTAACTCATCAGACTCCTCATCGCTCGCCATCAAAGCCCACAATAAAATTATCTATAATATAAATCACACCTGTCTATTTAAATGTATGTATGTATAAAACTTTCGACACAGGCGACGGATTTTCACAAGATCGGTATCGTTTTTAAACTTGATGTCTCGGAGGACAAATATAAAAAGATTGGCCAAAAACATTAATTCCTTCACTCTCAACTGGGTAGTTTTCTACAAGGAGAGGTCGATTTTTTGCGAGTCATTTTTGCAAGTCATCATATCGGTTGCATTGACTTTGCCTAATTTTAACATTCCGAACTTCTGGTCGCATCATGGAGTAGTGGTAAGATGTCAGATTTTATTTCACTTTCTTTCCCGTCTTCGCGTCACAGGTTCGAGCCTGCTTACTACCACTTTTTTTTTTTTTTTTTTTTTTTGCTCAACACACACCTCCAAACACTCGGGCAAAGCCAGACACTCAGGCTAGTATATATATATATTTTATAAAATCTAGGTATTGTAATTTTTCCCAGTACAGCTGCAATACTACAAGAAAATACGGAAATAAAATTAAAAATGATTCGTATATAAAATATTTATTTACTAGCTGTATCTACTTGGATTTGGCAGATTGAAAAACATTGGCAGGTGGAAGATTTTTAGTCACATAATATGTTAGATACATCCATAATATGTTAGATACATCTATGAAAATTAAACAGGAAATAACTCCCAGTTTAGATAAATAAATTTACTTATTGGCAAAATAATAACAAATAAAATTAAATATAAATAAAATAAAAAATAAACTAAATCAACTCAAAGTGTATTAAGTCTATAATAACAAATATGAAATCTGTTTAATTAAAAATATCATATTTAAGCGAACTTTATGATCTGACCAAGCCGGGCGGCTTCTACTATATATTGGGTACAATCTAATAATCATTAAAGAATTGGCTCTATGATCATAAAATACGAAATCTGCATGAATTAAAATATCATATTTAATTATATTTCACAACCGGACAATGCCGGATGGCCTACCAGTTGAAACTATTCTTATTATTATTTCTATCATCATCATTGTTTTTGGTAATATTCACTGGTGAATGAATTTAGACATGTATTTGTGTGCATGTATGCATGCGTACATGGGTGTAATGTATATTCGCATACACAAACCAAGTTTCACTATAATCTCTTACTAAAAAAGACCAATAGAAATAAAAAGTACAAAGACAAAAAAAAAAAAAATGACACACAACACCAGCAAGACCGACAACAACAGAGTCACAAAAAAAAAAAAAAAGGTCACACTAGTAAAAGAGACGATGATGTGCAAACAGGGGATACAAAGTAAGCAATCACCCACCTGCAGGAACCTTGATATCTGACGAAAAGAATAAACAAACATTAAGGTGAAAAAAAGAAAAAGACAATTTAAATAAAGAAATGGATAATGGTGAATCCGTGAAAAAAGTGACAACCAAAAACTGAAAATGTTGGGGGGTTTTTTCATCCCATTTTTTTTTTTTTTTTTTTTTTTTAACAATATAAGTTTGAAAAGTTTAATAGTTTTGTCAGATTTTAACAATGAAAGAAAATAATTAGATGTCAAAAAAAAAAAAAAAAAACGAAAAAGTGTAAAATAGATTTAAAAAAAAAAATTTTAAAAACAGTTGTAAAAGATGTAAAATAACTTTTAAAAAAAAAAAGAAAAGAAAACACCTTTACAAAATGTAAAATAAAATTTAAAAACAATTGTAAAAATTTTAGGATGAATTTTAAAACAATTGTTAAATACGTAAAATTAATTTTTATTAAATAAAATAAAGAAAAGAAATACGAGACAAAAACATTTTTGTAAATTCTTTTCCATTTAAAAAAAACTAAATAGAATTTGTAAAAGAAATAGTTTGCATTTCAGATACGCATGTGATAAGCGGATAAATAATGAGGAAATATACGTGTGTCTGTGAATCTTTCCTTTTTATTCATCTGTCCACACGGTGAAAAAGAACAGCTGAATGCTTTGATAGAAAAATATATTTCGAAACAAAATTTTATGAGTCTACGTACATACATATTCTATTTAAAAATTAAATCTATATATATAAAAGCGAAAATGTGTGTATGTATGTTTGTTTGCATGTATGTATGTGTGTTTGTATGTTTCGCAAAAAAACTTTCGATATGGGTCACGGATTTTCACGAGATCGGTATCATTTTAAACTTCCAACCTTCGCCCGACAAATATCGAAAAATTGGCCAAAAACTTTCTTCACCCTAAAATCATCAGTTTTCTACAGGGAGGGGTCAGCAAAAACCGTCCTCCTGCTAGTATAATATATAAAAGCCCAAATATATGTGTGTGTGTGTGTGTGTGTGTTTGTATGTCTCCCAAAAACTTTTGACAGACGCATCAGACCGTGACAAATTTGATCTCTCGGATAACAAATAACAAAAAATTGGCCAAAAAGATTAATTCTCTGCTGGTCTACTGAACTGTTTTTCGCAAGGAGGGGTCAGTTTTTGCGTCAATATTTATTAAAGTAATCATACACCTAGTGATCTCAACATACGTTTAAAAGACATTATTTTGAAGGCCAGTGACGTCATAAGTGCGCCATGGACAAGACAACGCATTTGCTTTTTCACCTCCTTTTCTTCTTGCGTGTTACAGGTTGGCTATTTTTTTCTGGCACTCACACAGGTACGCATGGGTATTTTATTTTAGGAGGTTGGTTGCTCAATAGCCTTGCTATACCACCTTTCAACGTCCAGGCAATGCCAGGTACCCATGTTAGTCTATTATATAAATCTCAGTCGTTTGAGTGTTTGTATATCTACTAAAAACTTTTGTCATATGCATCAAACCGGCATGAACCATGTACTGTAAGAAAGAGCAATCTCTCAGACATATAATATCGAACAATTAGAAAAAAAAATGTCAATTATTTCATGTAGAAATGTCGATTTGTTTAAAGGGTAAAAAGCTTGGTTTCAACACTGTTAATCACACCTGTTCTTTCATTCTAAAAAGATAAATCTGTAACATAACATGTGTTTGTCGTCTTGGTCCAACCGATAATGTTCGCTTACAAACATAACTTTTGCAAGTTTGTGTCTACCACGCAGCATTTTTTTTTTTTTTAATAATGTTTTCTCTCTCTCTCTCTCTCTCTCTCTCTTTCTCTCTCTCTCTCTCTCTCTCTCCTGTCTTTTAAAATTCTCAACTTTTTTATGTGCGCACACCATGGAGCATTTCTTTTTTCTGCTAATAATACACATGGCATCCAGATCACATGATTTATTTGGGTCTGTATTACTGTACACATAGATTCGAAAAAGTTGTCAAAAAACAAATATATAACAAATAAATGTTATCAAAGGCAAGATAAGTTACTTTTCTACCAAACTGGATATATTTTTCGTGTTTTTATTCAATGTAACATGTTTATTCAGCTCGAAAAGCATACAGTGTTTACCGATGTATTGGAAAATTCAAAATGGCGCTCGACACTCTCTTTAACACAGTAAGTTCAGGAAAAGGTGTTATAAATAATAAACTAGACAAAATACTGTTAGAAATTTGCTCATTATATGTTACCGTGACATAAGTTGACATATATTCGGTGTTTTTTTAATTGTATATTGTCTAGTTTATTATTTATAACATCTTTTTCCAAACTTACCTTGTTAAAGAGAGTGTCGGGCGCCATTCCGAATTTTCCAATACATCGGTAAACACTGCATGTTTTCCGAGCTGAATAAACATGTTACATTGAATAAAAACACAAAAAAATGTATTCAGTTTGATAGAAAAGTA
The DNA here is from genome assembly GCF_053919585.1 of Euprymna scolopes. Lineage (NCBI taxonomy): Eukaryota > Metazoa > Mollusca > Cephalopoda > Sepiida > Sepiolidae > Euprymna > Euprymna scolopes. The sequence continues at coordinate 14,017,444 of NC_136496.1, read as the reverse complement.
ACTTATCTTGCCTTTGATAATATTTATTTGTTTCTTGACAACTTTTTCGAATCTATGTGTACAGTAATACAAACCCATTTATTTTTTAATTGATTGTATTATAATATATACCATGTTTAACCTTATTTTATGACCAGGCAACGCCAGGTGTCCCCTTCTGCTAGTTATAAATAAATGACCATAGTTATCAATTAAATATGATATATTTTCTACTCCTTCCAAGTTTCATTAACTCAGTCAACAGAGCATCGAACGGTAACCACTTAAGAGTTTTGAATCCTGTTACCCTTTTTATCTTTTGTTTTTTTTTTTCACAGGAATCGCCACTTATCAAGGCCTGGAGACCACTCGAGGATAAAAGTTAATGGGTATACATTAGTCAATGTGATTATAGCGTCGTAAACATAAATAGTGGGAATTTTGTAAATTGGATTACTTAGCGGGATGGTTCATCAAGAACTTGTTTACATTAAACTTGAAAACAATCAGATTGTAGCCAGCTGGAAAGCAGGCAAACGGAAGACAGTTCCACATGTGTGCAGTTCTAAGAAAGACGCTTTGTTCATGGAATCTACATTTAGGTTTAGGAACAGATAAAGAGTGTGGGAAATTATTGATAGTGGTTTTGGCTAGACGAGTGTTTTCCCTGAAAGTTTGGCGAGGGAGGGGGGCATAGATCAAAACTCAGATGAGCACTTGCCATGAAAATTATGACAAAGCAGAGACAGGCTCGCAACATCTCTTCTGTGGGAAAGAGGTTGTAGGGAAGAGAAAAGGGCATCCCTCACTAAGCTACGAAGTCTATTTTGAATTCTGTCAAGGCAGGATAAGCTGCTTCTAGCAGCTCCTGCCCAGATGTGGCAACAGTACTCCATCGTTGGCCATACCTGACTTTTATATAGGTAGGGAATTGCATTAGGAGTGAGATATTTACTGGAGCGGTAGAAAGATCCTATCATTTTTCCAGTGACCTAGGCAATGGATTTGATATGTGTGTTCCATTTCAGATCAGGAGTGAAGGTAACAAAACATAGGTCTGTGGAGATATAAATCGTCTATTCCATATTTCTGTTAGTTCAGATATAGTCCAACATGAATCCTTTTTAGTTTCACTTCTGGTGACATACAGAGCAATTTAGTCTGCTATATCTAGCTCTACTCACATATTGAGCACTAGATATGATGAATTAAAAAATTGTGTTTAGTGAATTTATTTTAAAAAAAAAAAAAGTCAAAATTGTTTAAAAGCACTTAAGTGTACTCTCTCCTCCTTCATATTGTCTGACTGATGGTTTGTTTATATGAATGAGCGAGGCTTCTATGATAGGGAGGTGCAGGTTACAATCTGAGATGGCTACACTGGCAGTATTTATAATACTATAATTAATAATATATAATTGCATATGCTAACTAACATATCAAAAATTAGTTTTTGAGTATCGTTATACCCATTATTATTATTATTATTATTATTGTTGTTGTTGTTGTGATTTTTAGCAATGTTTTGTATATTTCACATTCGAAGCAAGGCTGTATAAAAAGAGGAAAGACAGTGGGAGAGGATTGAAAAGTGTAAAAGCTTGTGTTAGAACTGAGGAGATGTCGTTAAAGGAGCATGTGGTTAGAAGCAAGGAGTGGATGCTTAAGGCTGTGGCCAATGAAGTGGAGGTATGTGAGACCAAGGCTGATTATCTGAAACGTATGGATAGAGAAAGGGCAGAGGAACTGGCTAGGAAGAAAATACAAGGAAAGTTCTTCCAGGATAAAGCAGAAGTGGCTGATGAAAGATCATAGCAATGGCTTAGAGCTGGGTATCTGGCTAAGAGTACTGAAGCTTTTGTTTGTGCAGCACAAGAGCAGGCATTAGGAACACGATTGTTCAAAAAAGTGGTTCTAGGAGAGGAAGTTTCTGCAGAATGCCGGATTTGTGGTAAGACCTCAGAGTCAATTGCGCACCTTGCAGCAGGGTGCAGTGGACTGGCCCAGAGAGAGTACCGCAAAAGACACGATCGCATGGGACTCCGGATATATTGGGAGGTGTGTAAGAGTGTTGGGGTGAACTGTGCTGGAAAATGGTTTGAGGAGGTGCCTGATGAAGTGAGAACAAGTGAGGATGACAAGGTAGAGGTATGGTGGGACAAAAGTGTCATAACAACCAACCAATTGGAACATAATCTAAAAAAACTGGCAGATTGTAGACGTTTCAGTACCCTGGGACAGGAATGTGAGAGAGAAGGAGAATGAGAAGTGGAGCAATTATGCTCCATTGGCCTTGGAGATAAGGCGTATACACGGGGTTAAAACACAAATAATCCTGGTCGTAGTTGGTACACTAGGAGTAGTATCAAGTCGTATGGAAGGACAATTGAAAAAAACTATAAATCTCCAATGTTTTAGGCGGCCTTCAGACCTCTGCAATTGTAGGTACTACCAACATCTTTAGGAAAACCCTTGATCTTTGAAGCTCCTGGTTGGAAGCCGGGATTGAGGGAAATCCTCTGGAAATGAATACCATCCCTTTCCAGAGAGATGTTGATAAACGAAATCAGAATTATTATTATTATTATTATTATTATTATTATTATTATTAGTGAAATAGTAACTGGATTGCGTCTACATTTTGTTATTTTCCATGAACCATGAATTGATAAAAAAAAAAAAAAAGAAAATGAAAAATATTAATTTTAATATTTTTCATTTTCTTTTTTCTTTTTTTATTCTTTAATTTTTTAAACTTAGTTTTCAGATTTCTTCATTTCAAATTCTTATTTTCGAATCGAAATGTTATTTAGCCAATTTCTATCCATATTTACATTTTGTATAATGTTTCTTTTTTACTTTTCCTCATTGTTCTGATGTTATATGTAACTTATTATTTATTGTTCTGATGTTATATGTAACTTATTATTTATTGTTCTGATGTTATATGTAACTTATTATTTATTGTTCTGATGTTATATGTAACTTATTATTTATTGTTCTGATGTTATATGTAACTTATTATTTATTGTTCTGATGTTATATGTAACTTATTATTTATTGTTCTGATGTTATATGTAACTTATTATTCATTGTTCTGATGTTATATGTAACTTATTATTTATTGTTCTGATGTTATATGTAACTTATTATTTATTGTTCTGATGTTATATGTAACTTATTATTCATTGTTCTGATGTTATATGTAACTTATTATTCATTGTTCTGATGTTATATGTAACTTATTATTTATTGTTCTGATGTTATATGTAACTTATTATTTATTGTTCTGATGTTATATGTAACTTATTATTTATTGTTCTGATGTTATATGTAACTTATTATTTATTGTTCTGATGTTATATGTAACTTATTATTTATTGTTCTGATGTTATATGTAACTTATTATTTATTGTTCTGATGTTATATGTAACTTATTATTTATTGTTCTGATGTTATATGTAACTTATTATTTATTGTTCTGATGTTATATGTAACTTATTATTTATTGTTCTGATGTTATATGTAACTTATTATTTATTGTTCTGATGTTATATGTAACTTATTATTTATTGTTCTGATGTTATATGTAACTTATTATTTATTGTTCTGATGTTATATGTAACTTATTATTTATTGTTCTGATGTTATATGTAACTTATTATTTATTGTTCTGATGTTATATGTAACTTATTATTTATTGTTCTGATGTTATATGTAACTTATTATTTATTGTTCTGATGTTATATGTAACTTATTATTCATTGTTCTGATGTTATATGTAACTTATTATTTATTGTTCTGATGTTATATGTAACTTATTATTTATTGTTCTGATGTTATATGTAACTTATTATTCATTGTTCTGATGTTATATGTAACTTATTATTCATTGTTCTGATGTTATATGTAACTTATTATTTATTGTTCTGATGTTATATGTAACTTATTATTTATTGTTCTGATGTTATATGTAACTTATTATTTATTGTTCTGATGTTATATGTAACTTATTATTTATTGTTCTGATGTTATATGTAACTTATTATTTATTGTTCTGATGTTATATGTAACTTATTATTTATTGTTCTGATGTTATATGTAACTTATTATTTATTGTTCTGATGTTATATGTAACTTATTATTTATTGTTCTGATGTTATATGTAACTTATTATTTATTGTTCTGATGTTATATGTAACTTATTATTTATTGTTCTGATGTTATATGTAACTTATTATTTATTGTTCTGATGTTATATGTAACTTATTATTTATTGTTCTGATGTTATATGTAACTTATTATTTATTGTTCTGATGTTATATGTAACTTATTATTTATTGTTCTGATGTTATATGTAACTTATTATTTATTGTTCTGATGTTATATGTAACTTATTATTTATTGTTCTGATGTTATATGTAACTTATTATTTATTGTTCTGATGTTATATGTAACTTATTATTTATTGTTCTGATGTTATATGTAACTTATTATTTATTGTTCTGATGTTATATGTAACTTATTATTTATTGTTCTGATGTTATATGTAACTTATTATTTATTGTTCTGATGTTATATGTAACTTATTATTTATTGTTCTGATGTTATATGTAACTTATTATTTATTGTTCTGATGTTATATGTAACTTATTATTTATTGTTCTGATGTTATATGTAACTTATTATTTATTGTTCTGATGTTATATGTAACTTATTATTTATTGTTCTGATGTTATATGTAACTTATTATTTATTGTTCTGATGTTATATGTAACTTATTATTTATTGTTCTGATGTTATATGTAACTTATTATTTATTGTTCTGATGTTATATGTAACTTATTATTTATTGTTCTGATGTTATATGTAACTTATTATTTATTGTTCTGATGTTATATGTAACTTATTATTTATTGTTCTGATGTTATATGTAACTTATTATTTATTGTTCTGATGTTATATGATGTTATATGTAACTTATTATTTACCTTTTACTCAATATATTTAATTGCTCCTCTCAACAATATTGAGCTTTTTCTATCTTGATAAATTTTTGTTGATCCATTCCCCCATCACCTTCTTTTCTTCATCTCTTTCTCTTGTCTCCGACAATGAAAGAGAAGAAAAACTCAAATAAACATTTCCATGTCATCATCTTATTCAGCCTAATTTTTTTTTTTTTTTTTTTTTTTTTTTTTTAATTTTCTTATTTTATTCTTGCTGAGGACTGGGCGTCTTACGAGATGCCTGACATTCACTCTGTATCTCATACATTCCAACCAAGAGATCTTTTTAAGATTCTAACCATCTGTAAATGCAATTGTTTGAATTTATCTTTCGCTTGGTTCATCGGGTATATTTGCCAGATAGTTTTTGAAATTCTTTTTCATGAGTTTGGTTGCTCCTATAATTATGGGGATGATGGAAATCTTCCCAAGATTCCAGTTTCTTCTCATGTTGTATATAAGAGCTTGGGATGTCGTTATCTTTCTTGCTCAGTTTAACAGTTGCTTCTTTCTCCTTGTCCCATATGACTACGTTAGGGTTAATGCTGTGAAATTTAAGAAATTGACTTATAAAGTAACTTATCTTTGGCCAGGTCTGTATGCAGGTGCAGAGAAGATTTTAAAATCCATGTAAAATAAATGTTGCACACAATTCCTTCAACTCTTTATTTTGTAGTATCCCTTCACTCGAGCAACAGCAGGTGGCCCAGCCGGTTTTTACAGACATCATCTCAGACCCTGCTAAATTATTTCCGTGTTTTTCTTTTTTTTAAATAAACGAAAGCAAATGATATCTTAGTGATGGGATGATTAATCTAAAAAAATTTTAAAAATCGGAAGTTTTTAAGGTATTGGAATCAGAAAAATTTGTGCCAATTTTCCAATTCCTTTAAGTATCTATTTTTTTTTATTTGTGTTTTAAAAAAAATCTCTCACTGCTGGTAGTAATAAAATAAATATTTAAACTGCCAGTAAAACTAAAATCTAAATACCTCTGTCCTACAAGCATGCTTTTTTTCCGTTTGAGAAAATATATACACATTTAATGTAAGCTTTTTATAGTAATCGATATAAAAAAATTTTAGAGTAAAATATTTAGAGATTTACAAAAATCGGAATCCGTAATTTTATCGGAATCAGGAAAAATATTGAAATAGTCCCATCACTAATAGCTATCAAAATTTTACATAAACTAAAATATCAAATATTGTTTGGACATATTTTATTGATAAAAAAAAATGTCTCCCTCTCAATTATAAGCTTAATTAGCCACTCCCCCCCCCCATCTCACACAAATTCTAATTTCCTTTCAAAGCATAGAAAACACAAAAAATAGAAAATCACAGTAGCTCCTTACATCTCCGTGACACTTTTGCCTTCTCTGAGGTGAATATGAGTTAAAAAAAAAAAAAATTTTAATGGTTACATTCACGTCTCTACCGTTAACTGGCCAGGAAGTGGGTGATCATTATACTTTAACTTTATACACTAAAGTGATCCTCCACCCTAAAATATTTACTTAAAAAAAAAAATCGCTTTTTGATTAGATTTTTTTCCCCCACACTATTTATCAGTAAAACAACCAATATTTCCTCTGGGTTCGCTTTGATAAGAATAAAATGGCTGTAGTTGCCTGTGTTACCTGAGTGAAGAGTTCAGATAAACATAATTCTAAATACAAACATGTTTACAAATATATATATATTTTATTTTTTTGCAATAGGATTTTTTAATGTTTTCGTTGTTCAATATTTTATTTACAATTTCCATAGTTGATTAATATTAAATAAAAAATAATTTAATGTGCATTTATCAAATTACATTACATATAGGCGAGAAACACAGACACACAGAGATCTTGTATAAAAATTTTTTTATTATTATTTATTATTATTCATTAAATACAACAAAATGCATTTCTGTTTAATTGTAAACAAGTCAGCTATTTTAATCTCTTCTTGAAAAAAAAAAAAGAATTATTTTGTAGCATTTTGAAACCAAAGAAATTTGCAAGTGTTTAAGATATTGGATATACCGATTGTAGTTTAAATTAGGCAGGCAGCATATCTATATTGTAATATCTTTGGAAATCCTTCCCTTTGTTAGACATGTGCTTCAGACATGTATTAGCCAATTAAATTTATTTTAATATTTTTTTTTTTAATTTTTTAAAGGACTTTTCTGAGAAAATAAAATTTAACAGCATTAACACTTTGATTGTGAAGCAATAAAACTTTATATTCTTTTTTTTTATAGATTTATTTGGCTTCAATGTTTTTCGTGATTCAAGAATTTAATAAAACCGATATATTTTTCACAGAGGAGCCAATTTCCAGGATATAAACTGTGCAGAAAACAAAATCTAAATAACTGCGTGCACACCAGCTTACCCAGAAACATGTTTGCAATCGAGTTTCCTATGCATACACAGAAAATATGGGATAGAAAGAGAGAAATCAAGCAACAGAAAACTCATAAGAATTATATACATATATATATATATATATATATACATATATATATATATATATATATATATATATACATACATACATATTGTAATGTATAAACACAACAGCCTAGAAAGAAAATGGCCACCGATTTCTTAGAAGGCATCCAACATGTCTTGTAAACGTTATTTGCAATCAACTGATGGTTGGAGATAGAAATATTCAAAAGATGGAGTTCATTATTCGTTGGATTTAATCAATAAAAAAAACTGTTTTCTTGAGCAAAGCATACTTTCCTGACAAACAATTATCTTTGCAATTTATATGTAGAGTAAGGACTTTAGTTTTTACATGAACTTAGTGGCCATTTTCTCTCTCTCTCTGTGTGTGTGTGTGTGTGTGTGTGTGTGTGTGTGTGTGTGTGTGTGTGTGTGTGTGTGTGTGTGTCTCTCTCTCTCTCTCTCTCTCTCTCTCTCTCTCTATATATATATATATATATATATACAGAGAGAGAGAGAGAATGAGAGGAAAAGATTTGGACAGCAAATGAGTTTCCAGGCCAATTTGATTAAAAACTAGAGTTTATTTTTTATTGATTTAAATAATTTTCTCGGTTGTGAACTATCGTTTGAGTATCAAAGGTTAGCTGATTTGGTAATTATCCTAGGTTGTTGTATGATGAGATTGATGAAATCCGGATTTTCTCAACAGACACTTATGTATAGTAAAAATAATATGCGCATACTGTTTGGCTTTAAATTGGGAGTTGATTCCCTTAGTTATTTCCCCTTGATTTTTTAATCATCTTTTAAACAAATATGGTAGTTTTACTTCCCCCCCCCCCATTTTAAGATTCTTAATATGAACTTTTGATGTGAAATTGAATTTGCTGATATATTTGATCAGCATTTAACTTAGACGGTCCAAATGGTCTTCAATATTATTGGCATTATTCAAGAGTCGTTTTCCACCAGAACTCATGGAGGTGAAGGAGTAATGGTTTAGGGAGCAATGTCAGCAGCGGGAACTATGAACCAGACAGATGGTCAAGGGTAGAATGAATGCATCTGGACACATGAACATGATGCGCAATGCATCTCTTAAAAATGAAGGATAAAAGTTACGTGGGGAAAACTGGGTTTATCAGTAGGATAATGCCCCAATCCACACTACTCATTGTATTAGCAAATTCTTTGAGGATGAAGAGATCCCAGTTTTGCTTTGCCCAGCAAACTCACCCGACTTGAATGTCATCAAAAATTTATAGGGATATCTAGTAAGAATTGTTTATGAAAATGGAAAACAATACAATTCCACTAATGTCCTAACTAAGGCAATATTTGATGCATGGAGGAGTTTACCCACGGATTATTTTGCAAGTCTGGTTTCCAGTATGAAAGACAGGATGGTGAAGTTCTAATAAACAATGAGGGATCAATACATTATTAGAGTAAATTTGTGTCGATAATTTTGTTTTGAAAATGTTTTTTTTATTTCTTTCTAAAGTTTTGTCACGCCCTTTCTTGTTAAATTTTACATTAAGTAAATGTAACTGGTTCTCAATTCTATGGATTTTGTCCGTTTAATAAATGAATAAGTATTTCATTGTTTCAAATATCCCTTCCTTAAACATAATGAAGTTCAACACAAAGAAAAACATCTGATAAAAATGTTTTTCTAAAATTATGTCCAGTATATATATATATATATATATATGTATCTCTAATTTTTTTTTAAATATTTGTTTTAACCTCATTAACTCTGCCCATAATTTTTTTTTTTTTACATAGACGTCACCACTTATCAAGGCCTATAGGTCACTCAAGGATAAGGGTTAAAGAGTGTAGAGTAGTCAAAAGGACAATATAGTAATCGATAGTAATGGAAGTTCAGTAAATTTGTTAACTTAAGTGTTACGGCTCTTCAGAAACTTATTTACGTTGGACTTGAAGACAACCATATTATAGACAAATGGAAAGCAGGAAAACGGAAGACAATTCCACAGGCGTGCAGTTCTAAGAAAGAAGCTTTGATCATGGAATCTATGTTTAGGTTTAGGTACAGATAAAGAGTGGGGAAAATTATTGATAGTGTTTTCAGCTAGTCTAGTGTTTCTAGTGAAAGTTTGGTGAGGGGGGACCATAGATTGAAGCTCAGTTGAACACTTTCCATGAAAATAACGATAAAGCAGAGACAAACTCGCAACATCTCTTCTGTGAGATAGAGGTTGCAGCGAAGAGAAAAGGACATCTCCCACCAGGCCACGAAGTCTATTTTGAACTCTATCAAGGCAGGACAAGTCTTTTCCAGCAGCTCCTGCCCATATGTGGCAACAGTATTTCATCCTTGGACGTATCTGGCTCTTATATAGATAGAGAATTGCATCAGCAGTGAGATATCTACTGGATCGATAGAAGGATCTGACCATTTTTCCAGCGGCCTTGGCAACAGATTTGATGTACGTATTCCATTTAAGATCAGGAGTAAAGGTCAAGCCCAGAAGCCTGTCAAAACTTGAGGCCTCCCCAAGACGAGAGCCATTCATTTTAATTGATGCAAGATGGGGATCAGAACATTGATGATGTAAAGATAGAAGCTTGATTCCACCAAACTGTATCCACTGACCTATTCAACTGTCCTAATTACTATTTTTACAGCAATAAGTTGTCATGTTAACCAGGTCATCACCCTTCCCCACTCCACAGCTGAACTGCCTTGATTATTGGGTCAATACTCTCCCTTGCCATTGAATTAACTTAGCTCAGTGCCTGCTAATTCTCTCTACTTATTCTTCAAATCGCTTTGTTATTGGTTAAACTCACAGACTGGACTTTTTCTCCATGAAATTTCATGTGTCTATTCACACAGAAATTTATTGTTTTTTTTATATAAACTCAAACAATATGCCTTCGGACTACCTTAAACATGGATATTTTACTTTCACTACCTTTTTGGATTCACTGGATTTTGAACTCAACAACCATGAGAACAACCTCTCACATGAAACCATTTTTCCTTTCTACCCCACTCCATCTGTTTCATTATTCTACATTTCATTTTCACGGTAATATGATCCTTTTCGTACTTAGTTTCTTTAAATAGATTACAGGCAAAATTTCTTTATGCATTTTGCTAACTCCTCCTCTCTGACGAAAAGGAAAGTATTTCTTCGAAACTATGTGGATTAAGGACTTTCACCTCTATTTGTGTTTCCTTTCCGAATAATAAATGTTTTTAACTTTTACTAAAGTGTTTCTCAACATATTTTATCAAACCTAAATATATATATATATATATATATATATATATATAACTCAGTAGAATACAAAATTCATGGCATAATATTTTATAATCACACTCTGAAAAAATTTATTATTTCTATGATGATCTTCATTATTTTTGTCAAAATTGAAAATATTTTCAAATTTTCACAAGTTATGAGCAAATAGCTTCACTACCTTCTAAAAAGCCCGTATATGTAGCCATGACAAAACGAAAATATCATAATCCAAAAAAACAAATTAATCAAGAATTTTTATTTTTAAATAAGAAAATTAAATTTTATGAAGAGGAGTTGTCTTATCCACCATTTTTAAAAGCAATATAAAAAAATAAAATTTTTAAACAAATAAAAAAGGAAGATAACTCAATAATTTAAACTCAACTTACGTTGTATTGCAGACAAATTCCCATTAATCGCTAAAAACATAATTTTCTTTATAAAAAAAACAAACGTTTTTTAATTAATTTATGTAATTTTTTCACATAATGTATTCGTTTTGTCATTATTAATCACATCATACAGGTTTTTAGTTTATTTTTGTTTTTTTTAATATAGGGAAAATTCAGGACAAGATATAAAGTAAGATCACAAGACGAAAAGAATGGCATTTTTCTCAATTATAGCAAAAAGAAATTTTAAAATGCATCTAAAATTGAAGAAAGAAAAAATAAATATATAAAAAATTTATAAAAAGAAATAAAACAGACTAAAAAATAAATTAGCAAAGTAAATAAGAAAAGAGCAATTAATAATAATAATAATAATAATAATAATAATAATAATAATAATAATATCCTCGATTTTGGGGAGGAAATTATTTAAATTTTGTTAAAAATTATGATAGTTTGAAAAAAACTTGGATTTGCTTTAAAAAAAAAAAAAAAAAAAAACGTTCATTTCTTTTTTTTCTAACATGCAGAAAGATAAACTAAAAGAGTCGAATTTAAAATAGCAAGATATAAATTAGAACCTTACTAGGTTTCCAATGCATGGCTGAAGAAATGAATGAAAAATAACAATGGATTAACACAACAGTTTAACAATACAATATTTCAAGATGCAACAATTTTCTTGACGAAAAACCCTTGTTAAAAAAAAAAATAATAAAATGAGATTCAAATTTTTTTACAATATGCAGACTTGAAGAATGAAAACAGTTTCTTTGTTGTTTGTTTTAAAGATTTTAAAATATTCTTATCTTCCAGAAACGAATTTTTAAATGGCTGCCATTTTTGATGTCTTATGATCTGCACATGATGCAAGGCTGAATTTAAGACTGACTCTAAACCCAACATTCTTAACTTTTTATGACCTGGTTCACCTAATTCGTTCAGTCATAAATAAATGAATATAACGGCATAAATAAAGTGGGAATCGATTCAAACACGACTTGTACATATTAGATCAGTATCTGGGTAGATACCAGATACCTCCAGATAGCAACTATCCATTGCTTACATTCAATATGCCGCCATCTAAAATTAACAAATATTTTTTTAATCATCTACATCATAATTCAGGTCATAAAGGGTTAATGGTGATCCTGGATTTAGGTTAGGGTTAATTAATTCCAGAGTAATGAAAAGTTTTGTTTTGTTTTTTTAAATAAAGATTTTTGAGTTTTCTTATTTTTCAGAAGTAAGTTCATAGATTGCTGCCAGATCTGAATTTAAAGTCTTGACTGTCAAACCCAATACTCCCAATCATGATGCCATATCTATAGTTAGAGTTGGTTTTAGTGAATTCCAAAATAATGAAAGCATTTTTTTTTTTTTTTTTTTAAGTTTTCTCATCTTTTAGAAGCAAGTTTATAAATTGTTACAATTTAGACTGCGTTAAGATCTGAATTAACAGTCTTGACCATTGGGCTCAACATTTTCAATCATGATCCCAGACTTAGAATTAATGTTGGGGTTAATGAATTCTACAATTCATTTCAAGAATTTTTTTTTTCAGTTATTGGCCAGAATTACTCTTATATTAAAAAAAAATGAAGAAAAAAATCTGTATATTGTACATACCTGTGATGAAATAAAAAAAAAACATCATATTCCAAAAATTATGTAAACTGATCAAGTAATTTTTATAAAGAAAATCATTTTTAAGCAATTAATGGGAATTCATAGGCACTACAACATAAAGCTAATGAAGTTATGTTGAATTATTTCACTTGTTTCTTTTTGGAGATTTTTTTCAAAATGGCAGGAGAGACTGTAACTTTTCGAATACTCATAAAATTTAATTTCCTTATTTAAAAATAAAACTACTTGATCAATTTACGTGATTTTTGGAACATGATATTTTCATTTCCTCACAGATATGTACATCACATGGATTATTCTTTATTTTCGTTTTTTTAATGTATGAAAAATTTGGGTTGAGAATCGGTTTTCTTTTTCTTGTTAAGGGGTGGGCAGACTTTTGCTTCAAAAGGTAAACTCAAAAACCTTATATAAAAACTGAACCTGATTATTTTTTTTTTTTTTTTTATTGAAACTTGTAAATAATATTTCTGTGCACGATAACAAGTCATCAACAGAAAATGAAAAAAAAAAAATGTTTTTTTAATTTTTAGCAATTAATTGTGGCTGTCAAGAAAAACCCAATTTTGACACCCGTAGGTTTCCATACATAGAAGGATTCTGTTTTTCTTATCAGTCTCGATCCTGTTAGGAAATGTCAACAAAAACTTATATTTTAAGACATGCGTGCGAAAAACTTTCATTTATTAATGAGAGTTTTAAATAGCTATCAGTAAAATGTTGGGGTCTTTCAGAATCGTTGTAATGTGTGCAGACAACAGAGTCAAACATTATATTATTCACGATTTTCAACTGATAATTTTATAAACCTTTTTTTTTCTCTTTCAGAATGATAGACAATTATAAACATACATAACTATAAAAGAGACACAGATGTCTTGTGTATATATATATATATATATATATATATATATATATATATATATATATATATATCTCACACACACACGCACAGTATCTTTCTCTTATGCATGTTTCGTTGAACGGCAGGGATAATAATTCCTGTTTTTTTCTCTCGCGATCCATCTTTTCCATATTTAAACAATCTGTTTGCGTGTAAATCGACTTTTTCAATAAATTCACTAAACGCTATTTTGTAATTCATCACTCGACTGAAGATAGAAGCCAAAAATGTCTGTGGCTACGGCAAATTTCTTTTTACACTCGAACGTTACAAGAGAAAAAAAAAACAGGAATCCTCAACGAAACATTCACACGAAAGTTTATAAATTGAATAATTGTAAAAACTTAGAGCAAGTATAAATTTTAGTATTAATATTTATATGACGCAACACGTGAAAAAGCTCAATATTTAAAAAAAAAAGAGAGCAATAATATAAGAAAGTAGCAAATTAAATTCTATAAAGTTAAATTCATGAGAAATCTAATTTTTTGATAAGGAATAAAAATAATATTTAATGTTTAATTCGTTTATTTGCAATCTTTGTCAAAAGTAAATTTATTTTAATTTCCAAAATTTAATTTCTTATATATATATATATATATATATATATATAAACAGCTAAATACAGACTTTTTTTCTCTTGGGCATATTTCATTAAATAAAATAGACGGTTTTTTAATTCTATTTTTGGTTCTTTTCAAATTCCCGGGTTTGTATTACTGTACACATAGATTCGAAAAAGTTGTCAAAAAACAAATATAGAACAAATAAATGTTATCAAAGGCAAGATAAGTTACTTTTCTACCTAACTGGATATATTTTTTGTGTTTTTATTCAGCTCGAAAAACATGCAGTGTTTACCGATGTATTGGAAAATTAAAAATGGCAGCCGACTCTCTCTCGGAGAGGGTACGTTTGGGAAAAGGTATTATAAATAATAAACTAGATAAAATACTGTTAGAAAACAACCGAATACATGTCAACTTATGTCACGGTAACATATATTGAGCGAATTTCTAACAGTATTTTGTCTAGTTTATTATTTATAATACCTTTTCCCAAACGTACCCTCTCCGAGAGAGAGTCGGCTGCCATTTTGAATTTTCCAATACATCGGTAAACACTGC
>NC_136496.1:13987650-13992650 GCF_053919585.1 Euprymna scolopes | reverse complement strand
ATATAATATAAATCTCACCTGTCTGTTTAAATATATGTATGTTTGTATGTCTGCCTAAAACTTTTGACAAAGGCGATTTTCACGAGATTCGTATTGTTTTGAAGTTCGACCCTTCGGATGACAAATATCAGTAAATTGGCCAAAAACATTAATGCCTTCACCCTCAACTGGGCACTTTCCTACAGAGAGAAGTTGCTTTTTTCGCAGATATTTTCGAAAGATCCTCTTTTCAATTGTCTAGCCTTAATTTAAACCTACATCACTTCTGGTTTGGCGATGGGCACAACGGCAAACATCACATTTTTTTTTTCACATTCTTTTCCTTCTTCGTGGTACGGGTTCGAGCCTGCCTGCCTACTACCACTTTTTTTTTTATGCTCAACATACACCTCCAAACACCTGGGCAACCAGGCTAGTGTGTGTGTGTGTATATATATATATATATATATATATATATATATATATATATATATATATATATATATATATTAAGTAATGTGATTTATAATTTAAAAAATTTTTTAAAATGTAAAAATCAAAATTTAATTAAATCAAAAATCAGTTTCATAAGAAGGAACAACAACAAAGTCAATTATCTGTACGATCGTTTCGGAAATCCGTGCTTTATGCAACTATACAAGATACATCGGACTGTAACTGTAGAAGAAAAAATAAATGTCCCCTACAAGGCTCATGTAAAATTAAAAATGTTATCTATAGCTGCACAGTATCAAAAACTCCAAATATACAAGAACCTATCAACAGCCATAACTCAACTACCAGATTAAATAATAACACCAACTTAAATCAATCTACCGATCAATTATTAACCAACCCACCACATTATAATCCAACAATAGACCTAACGGAAAATAATCATAATAATCAAGAGGTAATATATATTGGTTCCACATCTGGCCCAATAAAACATAGAATTTCAACGCACAAACATTCTTTTAAAAATAACTCTCTATCAAACCAAACTACTCTATCCAACTATATTTGGCAACTAAAAAATAGCAATATTTCTTTCAACTTAAAATGGCAAATAATTGAGACTTGCAAATCATATAAACCAGGAGATAAATTTTGTACATTATGTACAAAAGAAACCCTAAAAATTTTAAAATATGAAGATCTAAAAAGCACAACCAAACTAGTAAATTCAAGACACGAGCTTCTATCATATAATCATAAACGTTGGTTTAAATTTAATAAATATAAACCACCTTAAATCATTAAAAATTACTCATTAGTAAAAATAGATTTT
The DNA here is from genome assembly GCF_053919585.1 of Euprymna scolopes. Lineage (NCBI taxonomy): Eukaryota > Metazoa > Mollusca > Cephalopoda > Sepiida > Sepiolidae > Euprymna > Euprymna scolopes. The sequence continues at coordinate 13,991,380 of NC_136496.1, read as the reverse complement.
TTTTTTTTTTTTTTTTTAATAAATTAAGTTAAACCAATTACCGCCCTTAGACTCATAAATCAAATAATAAATAAAGCCATGACAATTATCTCCCCTTAAAAACTTGCAAAATAAATACTCTCTCTCTATAGATATTAACTGTAGCGTCTTTAAATCAAAATACGCTAACGGAAACAATTTACTGCACGAGCGTCGCCCTTTTAAAATTCATCATTCAATAAAATAAAAAGCTATAGCAAACATTTAAATGACTACTTTAAATACAGTTCCTGATTTCAAAAAAAGAAAAACTAAAAGGTAACTATATATCTATATATTTTTAAATCAAATTTATTATATAAATTCAAAAAAAAATATATATTTTTTCTACTCATTTCTATCTCTAACCTATACCAATTTTCTTATAAATTTTAAATCCAAACCTTTTACTTCAATTTTTCAGATTCATCTGCCTTACTTTTAATGCTAGGTTTATTTTTGGTGTCTTTTCAATTCAATAGAAATCCTCCTAAATTTGCTGATGAGGAGACCGTGCTTACCAAAAAAACTATGTATAATTGTTCTACGTGACTTCATGTATACCACAAATAAAAAGCACGGATTTCCGAAACGATCGTACAGATAATTGACTTTGTTGTTGTTCCTTCTTATGAAACTGATTTTTGATTTAATTAAATTTTGATTTTTACATTTTTAAAAAATTTTTAGATTTTTAAATTATAAATCACATTACTTAATATTGAATTAGCTCTAGGACATTTAACTATCGAGCTTATTATATATCTAAATTACAACGAGCATTTCCTGTATTTTAATTAAACTAGTAATTTCACTATTACATTAAAATACACTTAGCTCTTTAGACTATTATTCTAATCTCCTTTAAATTATATATATATATATATATATATATATATATAAACATGACTTTTTGTTAAATATATCCTATTTACGTTCATTAATTAAAAATATAATGAATTTGCTATGTAACTATTTGATTGGTTACGACGTTATATTTTAACTTTGAACTTGGTGTCAATTTCCTGTGCTGATGATGAGACTTGATATCAATAAAACCCATATCATCTCAGAAATGATTGTACACAAAGTTCTTGTTTATGTTAAATTCTTGGAGCACACATAACATTATTTCCCAAAGTTATTTACCTGGTCTCTCTCCCTCTCTCATATATATATATATATATATATATATATATATATATATGTATGTATACCTCTGTCTGTACGAGTAAATGAATTCCTGTGGACTCCGAAATGGTTGGGTTAATTTTTTTTTTAATTTCACAATTTTTAAATTATGTGTTTGGGAATGTTCTCAGATAGGTTTTCTATCACAATGCCTCCAATAAGTATAAAAAAATCAATAAAAAAAATCTGATTAAAAAAGAAACAATTCCATTTTTACCAAAGTTTACACCCTTCTACAGCCTAACATCATAAGTGCATTTCAGAAGTTTTATCATTGCACAAGCAGAAGGGCCCACCATATAAAAATAACAGTAGGTTTGATAGGATGAGGGGCACATTCAAAATGAATGTTTCTGCTTAGAGCACAATTGAATAATGTTACTTAACTTTTGCATTTTAAACTTAAATTCAAGTCTTATATAAAAATAATTATATAAAATCAACTGTAAGTCCTCTACAGTGCAAGCTAGATTACTATGTATTGTGGATTAAGTCACTGCAGGAGGGCAAGTCAAGCTTGCACCATGGTGAGTCCCTGACTAAAGCAGGCAATCAATCGATTTAACTGAAAATATATACGATTTCACTAATTTCAATGACAAGAAAAATATTGGAAGTGTGGATATTCGTTAATCTTCATTCAATTTTCGGCAACATTGGGTCTCCCTGCTAGTGTATGCGTGTGTGTGCATGTGTATACATACACACATGCAGATATTTGGGTAGCAAGTCATTGGATGTTTGATTAAATATGACAGTTTCTTTTTTTCTTAATTTTTCCATTAATTTTCTCGATTTGACAAGCATTTCTTTTGGTTTCAGGTGGTAAACTGTGTAATGTATAATTGAGTGATTTCGTGTTGGCCATTTTTTTCTCAAGCACTCTCTATCTGTGATTGTCATCAGGAGTAATTTTGTTGTTGTTAAAGAGGCTTTTGTCGGTTGCTTTCATATAGATGATTTATTTTATTTTGCTTTTGTTTTTTATTGATTTATTTAACCAAGTTGTCAGTCAGGAGGTGTAAGGATAATGAAGGAGTGTGGTTTAACCTATTTTTTTAGGTTTTATATATATATATATATATATATATATATATATATATATATATATATATGTGTGTGTGTGTGTGTGTGTATATATATCCAAACACGCACCCTCTAAATGAAGATAAAGTGTGTGTGTATATATATATATATATATATATATATATATATATATATATATATATATATATATATATATGCATGTATGTATAGATAAAAAATCAATACGAAAAATATATAAATGTTTATATCTTTCCTGCATTTATTTCCTATTTTTTTGATGTGTAGGAATACAAAAAGTCTTTAAAAAAAAAAACGAAAACGTTTCTTTCAGAAGTACATAATTTTCGACCGATCCTTTGGTCTTCATCAGTGTTAATTATATATATATATATATATATATATATATATATATAATTATGTACATATATTAATTGTTAAATATGTTAGTACCTGTATTAAATGCTATTTTGTTGATGTTGGGCTGTATTTTTTTTTTTTTTAGTAATGTTTCTTGTAATTTTAATCTGTGTGTGCAAATATGTATATTACATATTTCCACAGTACAAAAAACATTTCAGCTCACACAGGCAATGAAAGCCAACAAATCAGAAGTTCAAGACTCAAGTTTCGCTTTCATTTGAGCTTATCAGTTGGACACAGCCGAACTCGGGATTTGAAACCTGAATCTCTTGCATGCGAGATGAGTACTCTGTCACTTGAGAAACTGCGCTACACACAAGAAAGTCTATTACCTAACACAGATCAAGCCGTGAAATCTTGCTATGGATGTACCTACTTTATTTCAAACAAGGGGTGTAGTCATCCAACCCACGCCGATGTTTCATGTATTAGGTTGGTGCAAAAATAATGTTTATATATATATATAGTTAAACATAAAAAAACGACATTGTTTTTGCACCAACCTAATAGGATTTTTTTTTTTTTTAAACTTCTGATTTATTGGCTTTTATAGCTTGTGTAAGCTGTGTTATTGTTTGGTTATGGAAATAATTTGTATCATCTCACATTTTGAAAATTCTAACTTTAAGTGTGTGTGTGTGTGTGTGTGTGTGTGTGTGTGTGTGTGTGTGTGTGTGTGTGTATTTCAAGGGTAGAGTGTTGTTTACTCTGGTTATGCTGCACAAAGATAAACTGTACGAAAAGTTATAGCTCACAAGGCCAACATCCGTATGATAGTGCATGTACAACGAATGTTCAACCTTAAATGGTGGGATTATTTTTGAAAAACAAGGACATCCCAGGACAAACCAGTCTTCTGAGAATGTATGGAATCCTCATGTAAAGGAAACTACAATCAATAGACCAATACAGATGCTCTATTTTTGATTCAAAGATGATCTTGTAGCATAGACGGAGCCAAGTTGTGATCCAACCACATTTTAAAGAGCAAGAGGACCCAAGCTGATAGCTGGTTGATCTTCAGCAGATAGAAAAGTGGCTAATTCACCAAAAG
>NC_136496.1:13767650-13982650 GCF_053919585.1 Euprymna scolopes | reverse complement strand
GGCGCAGAAAAATGAGTGGAAAAATTAATTGTAAAAATTAATATTCTCCTGAAGGTTGAAGGTTCAATCCTCAGCGTGGGCGACTGAAAAATACAATTGCGAATCACTTAGGACCTCTACCCAGTCATGGCTGAAGTAAATAAAGGGGTCCACTCGAAATTCCGTCCAAATTTCCGAGTTTGACAGAAACATTCCCAAGTTCAACAAGATACACCTGAAGAAGGTACGAGGTTATATCGATCACAACGTGAAAATCACACTCAAGATGAGAACAGTAGTCCGATGAATTCAAATATTATATAAGTTTTATTCCTCATCTTTTATTAAATGTTATTGTGTGTGTGTGTGTGTGTGTGAGAGAGGATAAAATACATGACATATCAAAATGAAGTGCTGTGGAGACAGGATATAAGAAAAAAGATGAAAGCAAAAACAAATTAAACACAAGAATAAATAATAAAAAAAATAATGAGTGTTTTATCAGTTTCATTCTGATCAATGAACGTCTTCAGAAAAATGAAAATATTCCCTGATTCAAACGAAACCAGTAAAGCTCTCACTTTGGATGATTTATTCCCGTGTTTAATCTTTTTTATTCCATTTGTATTTATTCCTCTCTCTCTCTCTCTATATATATATATATATGGTATAAATTTATTAATTTATACAAAAAATTTTGGGTACACATTTGCAGACATGTTTCAGTTTTAACTGAGAATTGCTGAACTTCCGCTGACCAAGTTCTTAGTATGATAGCAGAAATAAAATTTGTTCATGTAATATTATATGTCACATAGTTTTTTATATCATTTTATAAATTATTGATATAAAGCTCTATCGCAAAGGATACTGAACACTTTTTTTGTTCAATGTTTATCGTCTTAATTGACTCCAATTTTGAAAAGTTAATGTTCATACAAACACACAAAAACAATTTTTTTGTTGTCATTGGTTATTGACGGGTCATATATTTTGGATTACCTTTGTTCTCCTGTGACCACTAACAAAATGTAGAAATCAGTTGCAATTTTTCTGTTTGTTTTAAACTTTAATGGATTAATCTAAACTTATTAATTTTGGTAATATCTGCAAAAGGGCTAACATTGTTAGAAATATATCACTTGCAAAAAAAAAAAAAAAAAAAAAAAAATGAATTAGTGCTTATATCATATAAGGTACAATTAAAATCGCATTTTAAGTAAAAAAATTCTTTGATATCATGCAAAAATATCCTCACCAAATTTTTTTTTTTTTTTTTTTTTTTTTTTTTTTAATTGATCAAGTAGAGGTTTTATTAATAGTAAAAATCAATTTTATTGTATTATATGCAAAAATAAGTTTTTTCACTCGTGACCAATCTATATTTTTCTTTGTCTGTTCCACTTTTTCTTGAGCCGATCTGGCTGAAATTTTGTATGGACCTTTGCTATTATAGGGTGCAACGAACTAAGTATTATGGTATCATTAAAAATTAAATTGCTGCTTATATAGTATGAGATACAAGTGAAAATTGCATTGTAAGCAAAAAAAAAAAAACTCTTTAATATACGAGACGATTTTAATAAGTTTCCAGACTTTTTTTTTTTTTTTTTTGTGGAGGCATTTAAAATTGTTGTAGACGCTTGAAAATGAAATATGTCATTGCTATACATCTTATGAGATGACTGACCTTTTTTTTTTTTTTAAAATATAATTTCAGGTTTAAATGAAACAGCTACAGCAGGAATCTGAATACACCCTACTAAAGCCTGATTGTCACAGCTGGTGAATTTCAAAAATGCAATCTGGATGTGAGGACACTTTACAAGAACGATATGCAATAAGATTCTGTTTTAAACTTGGAAAAAAAATGCTACACAAACGTGTGGAATGCTTTCAGAACATCTTGCATGAATCGAGCATCAGTTTTGAAGAGGCATAAGAGATTTAAGGAAGGCGGGGAGTCTGTGAGGGATGATAAAAGGTGTGGGAAGAGTAAGGAGTCAAAACACCAGAGTTGATTGGCCAAATAAAGAATTTCATGGATAAGAACTGCCGTGTGTTTCTAGAGACAATAAGTGCCCAATTTGATGTCAGTGTGGGAACTGTACACGCAATTTGTGAGGAACTGAAAATGCAGAAGATTTGTGCATATGCATTATTTCTCAACTCCATCCTTGTCACAGACTATTTAGCCAAGATGGGCATCAAGACAGTTCTTCACCCTCCCTATACTCCAGCCCTTGCTCCCTGTGACTTTTGGTTATTCCCTAAGCTCAAGGAAAACCTTAGAGGCTGTCATTATTAAACAACTGAGGAGATGAAAGAGGCTGTGACGAGGGTGACTGACATGCTTACGCAAGAGGACTTCCATGAGGTCTTCCAGAAATTGTTGAAACTGTACAATAAGTGTATTGCAGCCAGAGGAGATTACTTGGAAGGGACTAGAGTTTCATGCGCATACTATGAATAAAAGTGGCCATACGAAAAAAAATCTGGAAACTTACTGAAGGCACTTCATACTTACATATCATGAAAAATAAATATCCTCACTAAAACGCAGGAAAAATAAATATCAAGCGGGATTTTAACGATAAAAATTAGTTTTCATATTTTGCTGATCTATCATTCATTATTGCTTGGTTAAATGACAAACTGACTTATCTCCCCTTGCTTTATGGAAATTGCGCTATTATCAATGGCAGATCAGTAAAATACAATAAAACTGATTTTTTCTTTTTGATTTTTTAATTAAATTCTACTATATAACTCTTCATACTCTGTGGTGTAGATACCTATTTTTGCCTCAAATGTAAGTATATAAGTTTTTGATGGTTAGACAGACCAGACGAGTGTGAAATTGTATTTAGTAAATGTTGCTATTTATTAAAAATAAGATTGAAATTCCGCCCCCCCCCCACACACACACACACCAAAAAACTTTTTTTTTTTTTTTTTTTTTTTTTTTTCAAATACAAATTTTCATCTTCAGGAAATTGGATAGTTCTTCTGTTTTGTTTTGTTTTTTCTTCTTCTTTTTCTTCCTCTTTTGTGTCATGGTGGTGATAAGCCCTGGCATGAATTATTATCGAATGTGTCAAACAGAGAATTTCCTTTTGTTGTTTTCATGTTGATTTATTTGAAGCTGTAATTTTTCACCTGTCAACTTATCTGCATAAGCACCAAAAAATAATTCATGTTTCTAATTGTGCAAAATGATGCTTTAAAAAAATAAAGCACTGAGTTGCAGTTTTCTGTAATTAATAAATAAAAAGTTAGTTTTACTAAATCATTGTCTCATACTAGCGACTTAAATGTTGTTAAAAGGCAGACATTTTTTAATAGCTTATAATAGTTTAAAAGGTTTATTCAAATGAACCTAATAAGTTTTTTTTTTTTTTTTTTTTTTCATTTCTAAGTTGTTTTATTTTCACACACATAAGCAGCAATAATTTTTATGCAAAAATAAGTAAAAGGCAATGAAAACTATTTAATCCTTTATAGGATTTTTATATATTTCCTGACACATAACACGTTTGTTAAAAAAATAATATTTTGACGTGTCATGCATACAAGTCTAATTAAACTCTTAAACTTCTGTTGTTTCGCTGAAACCCTCGTAAACCTACCTTTGTGTCTCCAGGTATAGGCAGTTTTAAAAATAAAAAAGTTTAGACAAACGTCTAATATGGCCGGAAATAAAGTACATGCATAAAACAATCAAGTGCTTGCATTTGGAGGGTACATATATTTGCTTATGATAAAATTAACAAGAGACAAAATCCCTCAACAGAAACTAAATCAATGTTTAAAGCCTTATCAAATATATTTAGAAATTTGAGCTTGAAATAATATTTAAAAATGAAGCCAAAAACTGTAACTTGGTTTGCGTTAGCATTTAAATTGGACCAAGTCAATTGATTCAAGCCAAAATGTAATCTGGCCCACGTTAAAATGTAAACGGATCCAAACAAAAATATAAACTGGTCCAAGTGAAGATACCTTGGCTTAAACCAGTTTATATCAACTGGTCCCAGCCAAGATATCAACTGGTCCAAGCCAACATTTAAATTGATTTAATTAGTTCAACATAAAATGTAAATTGGTCCGAGCAAAAGTTTAAACTGGTCCGAGCAAAAGTGTAAACTTATCCAGGCCAAAGTGTAAACTGGTCTAGGCCAACATGTAAACTGGTCCAGTTCAATATGTAAATTGGTCCAAGCAAAAATATAAATTAGTTCAGCATAAAATTTAAATTGGACCAAGTCAACATTAAAATTGGTCTGAGCAAAAGTGGAAACTGCTTCAAGCAAAAATATAAACTGGCCCAAGCCAAAATGTAAATTAGTCCAATATAATGTAACTTGGTGCAAGCCAAATTTAAATTAAATCAGGCTAACATTTTAACTGGTCTGGGCAAAAGTGTAAACTGCTCCAAGCCAAATGTTAAACTTTTTCAGGCCAAAATTTAAAAAAAAAAAAACAATACAGTAACAATAATCCATTTTTCTATAAATACATATCGATTATGCTGTTCTACTGAGATAGAACAGATGCATTATGATTATTATATTAACTTATGGATTAAAGTTCTATACATAATTTCCATGGATTATACATATCATATAAACACACAAAGGGATAATGAAAAGAACATATCAAAACTTACACCCAGGAATGAGTAAAGAGTTTGCAGACGAAGAAACAAATAGAATTATAATTCAATTCATGATCAATATAATGGAGAAAATATAGCAGATAATATATTGACAAAAAAAGTTATACACACATAAACAAGTAGATATACACATAAACATGTATTACTATACAAATAAACAGTCAGGTACACAAGTGGGTGTAGACACGGATATCTGTATTAATATGAGGTCTGTATGATTATGCATTTGTATGTACAGCTATAACTCAGCTAAGTTACTACATAGATCCAATTTGGTATCGAGATATATCTCAAAAAGGCACACAAAATGATGTAGGTGTGTTGGGTGTCACTAAGCTTCATTGAGAAGAGCATGCAATGTACTCTAAACAGTTCATCAACTAGCATATAAGAACCACTATCATTCTCATGTAACACTGGATACTTTTATATATATGTTGGATAATCCAGGTGCCTGGGAATGACGTCAAAGGAAAGTCGGTCAGAAGCCTGGATGCAGGTGCTCCCGGGAATGACGTAAAAGAAGTCAAAATGGGGGATGTAGAATCCCCGGAGATTAGGTCAGCAAGACTGACCGACATTTCAAGACAATGCATGGTGGAATGTTTGACATTCCTCTGTACCAATAAAATAGAGGCACAGACCACAACAGAGAAGAAGCAGCGACAATGGGGGGGGGGAGCAAAAAGACATTCTTCTTGGCTACAAAAAAAGCACAGCACCACCCCACCACTAAAATTATAACTGCCATTCTGAAACCGAAAAGGTTATTTTGAATAAACAAAATATTTTATAACCAGCTATGTGTTTTTATTTCGCTGCCAAGTGTGTATATCAAGACAATGGTTGATTTTTCAGAAATTATATACACTGAAAAACACCTTTGATGACCGGCTGTAGCGAATATAGAACATGTATATAATTAAAATCAAGCAGTACAAATTAAGTTTACAAATTGAAAGCTTTTGGAAACTTAATATAAATATAAATATTTATACAGTAATTCCAACTAAATAAAAAAAAGACCAATACAATCAAGATAAGAAATAGAGCTTGTCAGAGAAGAACACAATTTATTATACGTTACATGAATTTATCGCTTGACATTTGAGTATCCCGTCAAACAATAAATTCATGTAAAATATATAATTTACAGTTTTAAATTGTGTTCTATATACATATATAAATATTGCTGTATGTTGAGGAAGAAGGGTTTGATTAACACTGCTGAGGAGCTATGAGATAAAATACTGTTTGATTTTTAAATCCGCAAAGGTTTTTCATGGTAAACAATTGATATCATAGAAGAAACAAGGTGTTATCTAAATAAAAGAATAAAAAATTAAAAAAAAAAAAAAAAGAAAAAAAAAAAGAAAAAAAAAAAAAAGAAAAAAAAAAAAACGTTGATAAGCAAATCCCTGATAATGGCCAAAAATTTTATTTTGTTTTGAAACTTATCGTTCCTTCCGCCATATTGTTTTCCATCATATTGATGGAAAACAATATGGTGGAATTTTGTCATTTTCTCATCTTCTAGGACAGCCACCATCCACGATGGAGTGTAAATTCTATAATTTCATTAAATGAAATATATTTAAAAGAAAGAATATCACCTATCAAACCAGTAACAATATTTTAAAATGCTTGTAATAATACAATCTTCCTTCCCAAATTCTGATCCCAGAATTCAGCTTGCTAATAGTCCCTAAAACACTCTGGTACCCCACTGTCTGCAAATACTGACCCTATGCAGTCACTAAATTCTTTTCTTTTTCATTTCTCCCAGCTTACTAGTTCACTTGCTTCTAACCTAAGGATGATTCAATGCGGGATTGTAAACGTTTGTCACAGCTACGAGACTTATATTTTTGGGGGGAGATTTTCACACAAAAAATAAAAAATCGAAAAGATAAAAAATACAATTAAATGGAAACTCTCTTATTTTTAAGAATGCTTGTTTAAATGAAAAAATGCTGCCCATACACACACACACATATATATGCTATGTAATTAAACTCAAGTGTAAATCTGAATGGATATTGTATGTTTTACAGCACTAATATTTAATTCCAGAATAGTTCTGAATTAAAATATCTTCTGAAAATGACAAAGTTTCTTCCAAACAAAGTCTTTATTTAAAAAATAACAGCTGAACTTTCTATCATTGAAAAATGATAAGTAAGTTGTGTTTTACATGTGTATCGAAGGAAAACAATGAATATTTCTCTGTAAAAAAAATATCCTAAGTAGTCTTTCTTCTTATAGATAAAAAAAAAGAAAAGAATTTTAACAAAGGAATATTTTACGATCCACCAGCCATGGTTACACTGGTGTAACGTAAAATATTCCTCTATAAAATACTTTTTATCTATAAGAGAAGGAAAACTATATATCTTTTTCTTTTATTTTCGATACTTATCAGATGAGTTTCTGTACAAAACATATCTAAGAACACTGCCAGACATATAAATTACCTTTGCGTGAAATTACCGAAAGGAAGGTTTAGCTGTTTCGGAATCTATGAGGGAGGAACTCACACACAAAGTGACTTTTATGTAATCGTAGAGATATAAAATTTTAGGTATCCATATAAAACTTTTTATGACATCTTTTGTATCGATTTTCACTGAGTACTTCAACAGTGCTCAATACATGAATAGAGCTAGGTAAAATATATATGGCAATTAAGCTATATATCTTACGGGCCTGGCAAAGCCACAAAGGAGAAAACTGAAGCAGCAAACTTGAGGCTGGCCTGCAGGACACTATATATATAAAAATGTAGTCAAATTTGAGCATATTTTATTTGTTTGAAAATATAGGTTCTTTTTTTTTTACCAATTGTCATAAAATTTTAACCATAAAATAGTATTATAATCTTCAAACGAAACAAGTGTCAAAATTCCATTCATTTTTATAAGATATTCGGGTGGGTTTACACTCTGGAAGAAAATGGGGTGTTTATTCATTTTATTTTTTTTTTTTAACACAGAAATCACCGCTTATAAAGGCCCGGAGGCCACTCGAGGATAAGGGTTAATGCATATACATTAGTCAATGTGATTATAGCATAGTAAACATAAGTAGTGGGAATTTTATAAATTGGATTACTTAGGAGGACGGTTCATCAGGAACTTGTTTACGTTGGACTTGAAGACAATCAGATTGTAGTCAGCTGGAAAGCAGGCAATTGGAAGACAGTTCCACAGGCGTGCAGTTCTAAGAAAGAATCTCTGTTCATGGAATCTATATATATTTATTTATTTTGTGAATATGAGCAGTAGGGGTTTGGAGGGAGGTGTGGTGAAGGAATGGAGTGGGGGTGGGGGGTGAAGGAAGAGGGGGAAGTAGAATATGATGTAGTCAAGCTGTAGCAGATCATTTGAAACCATAGTAACAAGTTTTAGTTTCCCCTCCATCAAGGCCAGAGGTTTGGGGGAAATATCAGATATTTTGTAATTCATATGCAAAACTAGGAAAACAAATTAATATGATTGAAACATTTTATGGCTGTAAAAAAGTGCCAAAAATGGGCTCTGGATGATGGACGATCCTCTAAATGTGCAACCTCACATAACCCGCTACACAATTCAGGTCATTACATTTACAACAAGCCTTCATTTGTTAAATTTTGATCAATAGTCGCTGAGATTTGGAACTTATAAGATTGCCAAAATATATATATATATACACACACACACACGCACATACTGGTAGCCAAATTGAATATTGAAATGCTCATATCTTTGGTTCTATTGGACGAAACTACATGAAAATTTGCAAGCTTTTTGAGGATTATAGTACAATTCTACGGTAAAAATTTTTTATGACAATTGGTTAAAAACGAGCCTATATTTTCAAACCAATAAAATATGTCCAGATTTGCCTATATTTGCATATATAGTGTCCTGGCAGACTAGCTTCAGTTTTGTTGCTTTGGGATGAATTTTACTTTGGGTTTTCTTTGCTTGGCTGTTTCTCCTGTTGCCAGGCCACTAATATATGCAGTATACATCACACATGGTGTCATAGCAGATGCCGTCATATATGGCATCATGGCAAAAAAAGACAGTTTAAAAAGGAAGGGTCGAAAATTTATATATATATATATATATATATATATATATTCAGAATACGAGAGATTATATAATTATTTCCACAGTCAAACAACGTCACAGCTTACAAGAGCCATGACAGCCAACAACCGGAAGTTCAAGCTCAGGTTTCCAATCCCGAGTTTGAATATGCCTCACTGATGAGCCCAAATGAGGGTGAAACTCAAGTCTTGAACTTACGGTTTGTTGGCTGTCATGGCTCTTGTGAGCTACGACATTGTTGGACTGTGGAAATAAATAAATAAATAAATATACATATATATATATATATATATATATATATATATATATATATATATATATATATATATATATATTGTATTCTCATAAGTGTATTTTAAAGATTTAGTACTTATTTTATTTACCTTTGCAGGAGGTTAGATACAAGGTCAAATGTTAAATTGAAAAACTAATGTACTAAGGTTAGCATATGGTAGCCTACAAAAACATGCCTGAGCAACTCTATCGACATTCCTTTGTTGGGGTGCCTCAGGCAATTAGCGATAAACAAGCTCTTCTCAAAGAGAAGGTAAAGCCTGAAAGGATGGACCTCTTGAGACTAAACAGAATCAAACTTGAACTGATTGTCAAGGATGTGCCCCAACTAGTCGGAACAGAAATAATTTTTTAGATGAAGATTGATAATTTTGGATTATTTGGACTACTGTTCTCATCCTGAGTATTAGTCGCACAACATTTCAGATGATGCTACCTTCACAAGAACCCGTGCCATAATGGATTAAAGTACAAGGTAAAAACGGCACAACAGATAAAGTACTACATCATAAATTCAGTTCGAAGTAACACTCTTATCAAGGTTAAAAGTTTAATCTTCAGTGCAGGAGATACTAAGAATACAATTACAAATTACTTAAAGACTTCTACTCGGTCGTGGTTGATGGCATGAGTATACGTCGGCCTGAAATATTGTAAAAACAACTTTCAAGATGAGAATAGTAGTCTGAATAATAAAACTTATACAGAAATAACAGAAGGATGTTGTAGTTTGCTTGAAGCATTGTGCGTAGTGTGAAAAGAGTTCGTTTGAAGGTTATATCAATGCAGTTTGTAGGAAACACCATGGACACAAGTAAGTATATAAAAAAAATAATGACAATATTGGAAGGAATTTTCAATTATATTACGTTTATTTACAAACACAATTTGTCGTACAAGATGGTAGGTGTTGATGTCCTTAATTTTCAAGAGTAATATCTCTTCTTGGGGGGGGGGGGGGTAAGAAAACGTATACAACTGTTCTGCAGGGCTTTTCTTTTGTTAGCTTTATTTCTTTATTTATTTCTTCATTTCTGGAAGTCAGTGTCGAAGTCTGGCTCACAGCAATTTCCAGGATATTAGTTTTGATTTGACAATCAGTCATCAACACTGACTTCCGTAAATAAAGAAATAAATAAAAAATAAAAGACAAAAAACCTACCGAACAGTTGTATACGTTACTTTTTATTTTCTTTCCTGGGGAAGAGATATTACTCTTGAAAATTAGGGACATCAACGCCTACCATCTTGTACAACAAATTGTATTTGTAAATAAATGTAATATCATTGAAAATTATTGAAAATTCTTTTATATACTAACTCGTGTTTCCTACGAATCGCATTGATATAGCCTTCAAACACAACTCCTTTCATACAGAAATAAGTTGGTCAACAGTACTTATCAATTAGCAAACACTAACTATAAAGGAGAAACTAAACATTGAATGACTGACAACAAAATATACAACATCTATGATAGGGAGATGAGGAGGAGAGCTCCTGCCCACTTCCCTTGCAGTCAGGGATGAAAATCCATAGTTGGGGAGCACAACATCAAATGACAACATCAGAAAAAAACACAATCAAAATGAGATTTACATTTTGTTTTATTTGTTTATTTATAAACTCCTTTCAACAAATACAAAAAAAAAGGTAAAAATGTACGTCTCATTTCTACACAGAAATGTTAGTCGTGTACACACGTTATTACGCATATGGATGCAAAACAACTTCTACTCCAACCCACAATATATTTTTTTTTTTTAAATTAATTTTAATTTTTTTTTCAACTCCCTGGTGACGCCAACGACGACATTTACTGCCATTTCAATCTGGTGACTCAACCAGACAGTAAAGAAAATTCCATAAATGATCATGCTTGCATGTTTACACATGCGGTACTGTGACGATGCACAAGATAAAATAGGAAACTGGGCCGTGAAATGCCCATTCCAGAATTTTCGATTTCCTGTTTTTATTTTTTTTTTTTTTTCATTTATTTTTCTGAGAGTAGACAAGAAATAACAATGTTTTACTTTTTTTTTTTTTATTCAATCAGCTTTTTATTTATTCGTTTTTTACCAACTTTTTATTCGCTTTTTACCAACTTTTATTTATTCGTTTTTTTACCAACTTTTATTTATTCGTTTTTTTTTACCAACTTTTATTTATTCGTTTTTTATCAACTTTTATTTATTCGTTTTTTATCAACTTTTTATTTATTCGTTTTTTATCAACTTTTTATTTATTCGTTTTTTTATCAACTTTTATTTATTCGTTTTTTTTTTTTTCAACTTTTATTTATTCGTTTTTTATCAACTTTTATTTATTCGTTTTGTACCAACTTTTTATTTATTCGTTTTTACCAACTTTTTTATTTATTCGGTTTTTACCAACTTTTTTATTTATTCGGTTTTTACCAACTTTTTATTTATTCATTTTTTAGCAACTCTGTCAAAAAAAAAAATGGTTTGCAAGAACATTTTCTACACATTGGCATCAGTTTATACTTCCTACTGTCACATAAAACATTAATCGAAAAGAAATGTTTAGGTGTATAAAATGCACAAGTTAGGTTGATTCTTGGACTTCTGCCATCTTGTACAAACCTATCCTCACATGTCAAATTGTAGACATGTTTTTAAAACACATTTTTGATTTAAACAACAAAAAAAAACACGTCTTAAATAGGCAGGAAATACAGCACATCTTCGTAACATTTAAAAATGTATTTTAAGTCTTTAAAACTGTTTTTTCTTCTTTTGATAGAACAAGAGAAAGCGGGAAAATAAATGTTTTTCATTGGTTTTGAAATAAAAAAGAAAACTATGACTTCCACCTTTATAATTTTATTCAAGCACCATATTAGTTTCTATTAGTGATTTTTAATTATTTTTACATCTCAAAGACTCTCAATCGGAAATACATATCAGCCTATTTATTCAGTTATTAAGAAATTTCAAAATGGACGATCAGTTTTTATGACCGTTGGCCCATGAAATATTCCAGTAATTTTTAATCCTATGAAATGGAGCAAGAAAGATATATCAACAGCTCTGAAGTTAATACTTTCCAGTGTATTGCTAATCGCGATTGCTGTAATTGCAAATGAAACATGGACAACACCGGCAGAACACGAGAGGAAGCTACATGTTTTTGAAATTAAATATTTAAGAATTGTCCTTGGACTAACGTTGCAAGATCAAGAAATGAGGATATCAGAAAGAAGCTTAATATGAACAGATCTGTCTTGACTAACTTGACGTGAGCCAATGTTCAACCTGGATGGGTCGAGCCGGCTCCTCTCATAGAACACCCAGCATGGCAAAGAGGTTGCTTTGTAGATGAACTCTCCCAGATTGTGGCACATAGCATGACTGAACCAGCAGTCTCGTCTTTAAAAGAAATTTATTGAAGGGGATGATCTTGCATCACGTCCCAAGTTGGTTATTGGAGACAAAATGGTGCCAGCAGACTCACAAAATTCAGAAGAAACAATATAAGTCCAACACTTTTAGCTTTTGAGATCCGTTTCACGACTATAGAGAAGGATCGTCAAAACAAATATGTGATAGATCCAGGCTTTCATGTCTATTGTGATATCAGGTCGAGATCACAGATGGGATTATGGGCAGCTAAACTGTACCAGCCACTGTTGATTCAAATGTCGATGTCATCATACTTCTGATCCATGGCAACGAACATTGAGTCCAAGTATTTAAAGCGATCAACCTCTTCTAAGGTTTCCCCATTGAGAAGAATCCTGCTTCTCTTGATTCGTGGGAATCCTTCCTTCTTCAGAACAGATCAATCAAGAATGTTGTTTGAAATTAAGACATGTAGTTTGATAACGTTTCCTGGCTAATAAAAACCAGATACGTAAAATAAACTCATGAAAATCATCTCAATACAGAAAGAGCAAGAGGATGTCCACCAAAGATATAGGTTGACCAGGTAAGGATTTGTACTGGCATACTGCCCTTGGCAGTTGAAAGACTGTGATAAGTGGTAAAATTTTGTTATCAAGCATGTAGCGAAGCTCGCTAGATTATGCACATAAGCTAATGATTAAAGTCATTTAAGGTTTTAATAAAATTTTAAAAGCAAAAGTCAATTATGAGTATTCAATTGTGGAAGTGAAAATATTAATTTTCTCGTGTGCCGCTGTTCTATGAAAGAACTGATATTTTAAAATCCTGAAATCAACATTTAAAAATTTTTAACCATTAAAAAAAAAAAACTACGAAGATGTTGATTTTTGTTTTCTTTTTGATTAGTTATCGTTGTTCATTTGAAAGCAAACGTTATTTTAAGTGAATGAATACATAAACAGTTTGTTTCGGTAACAAAAATATCAACGTGGTATTATTGAAAATCTGCTTGCAAATTACCTTCTTTTTTTTTTTTTCAACAAAGTCGATAAACTAAAGTTTAACCATGTTTCGTTTTAATTATTATTTTATTTAAATATTTTGAGAGAAATATAAGCCCAGAAATCTGAGTAAATTTGTAAGTTGTGCTTGATTAAAAAAAAATAAACAGACAACTGTCATGAGAAATGTATAAATAAATAAAAAAAAAAGGTTGTTGTCTTTTTTATGATGGGGAATAGATATTTTTTATCGTTATTAAAAAAAGAAAAAGAATAGACAACAGAGAAAAACGTGTTTAATAAAAAAAATTTAAAAAGGGGGTATGTATTACAACAGAAGTAAAAAGAAGTCAAAAATAACTATATAACAAACAAATGTTACCAAAGGCAAGATAAATTACTCTTCTACCTAACTAAATAAGTTTTTGACTGATTTTAAAGTATGTGTTTACGTTTAAAACGAAATTAATGCTGGATGCCTCAGTTAAAAAAAAAAATTAAAAAAAAAAAAAATGGCGACATGAAGCTACCGCCTTTTTGTCATTGCTAAAAAATTTGAAAATAAGTGAAAATGCTGATAGAAATCCATAAAATAACTCTCACCGTGATATTTGGTGGATTTTGTTTCAATATATCTATTGTAATATATATCCCCAAAAAGTTGTAGGTAAGTTTTGATTTTAGTTTTTAATTTAAAAATTATTGATCTTTGGTTTCTGCTTTATGTGCATTTGTTGCTGTTTGGAGGTATAATAAAACGTTGTTATACAAAACTATTTAAGATTTAGAAATTTATAAAACTATTATATATTGACTAGATTTTTTTTTTTTTTTTTTTTGCATGAGAGACAGAGTGAGACAAACACACACACACACACAAATAAAAAAAAAAAAAACAGATTGATAAAACAGAAAAATTACCGTATATTTTCGGCATATAAGACGACCCTTAAAGTTAAAAAAATTATCTTTAAAAACTAATATTTCATAACATACCGGATGTTGCAATCTCTAGGCTAGGCTAAACAAATATGGTTTCGTGATTTAGCAGTCGATATATGATAAATTTATGAAAATTTGGGGTTTGTATTACTGTACACATAGATTCGAAAAAGTTGTCAGAAAAAAAATATATAACAAATAAATGTTATCAATAACAGGATAAGTTACTTTTACTGGAAAATTCAAAATGGCGCCCAACTCTCTCTTTAACACGGTAAGTTTGGGAAAAGGTGTTATAAATAATAAACTAGACAAAATACTGTTAGAAATTCGCTCAATATATGTTACCGTGACATAATAGACATATATTCGGTGGTGTTTTTAATAGTATTTTGTCTAGTTTATTATTTATAACACATTTTCCCAAACTTACCGTGTTAAAGAGAGAGTCGGGCGCCATTTTGAATTTTCCAATACATCAGTAAACACTGCATGTTTTTCGAGTTGAATAAACATGTTACATTGAATAAAAACACAAAAAATATATCCAGTTTGGTAGAAAAGTAACTTATCTTGCCTTTGATAACATTTATTTGTTATATATTTGTTTTTTGACAACTTTTTCGCATCTATGTGTACAGTAATATAAACCCCAAATTTGCTCTAATTTTGTACCTCATCTTATCTGACGATCGCCTTATACTCTGAAATATACGGTATATCTTTTGATGAAGAATAAACCTTAAATAATTCAAAGAAATAAAATCATTTGAGTAAAATATGTGAAAATATCTTCTTTTTTTTCAACTCATCAGGTAATGTTAAGGTCATTCATTCTTTATATATATTTGACATTTTCTTTCGTTTTTTTTTTTTAATTTTCCCCTTTTAACTAAGATAAAATATTTATATACTACACATGCTTTCGACATCTAATATAAAAAAAAAAAAAAGAGATCACTTTCAATATATTCCCGGGCAATATCATGTGCTTCTGCTAGTTAATTATGAAGAGGAAATAAAGAGGTAAAAAAAAGATATTTATAGAGAAGACATATTGCATAGCGATAACCCAACACCAAGAGAATCGCCATGTTGGAAATACTAAGACAAGTTATTCATTCACCCGACACACACACACACATATATATATATATATATATATATATATATATATATATATATATATTACTTATCACTACAAGCGATAGACAACTCGATGAATGGCATGATCTACAGGTTATGGTAAATACCAAAATTGAGATCTGAGAATAGAATTAAAAAATTAATAAGTTGATTTGTAAAATGGGAATGCCAACCAGCTTGGGAGTTGAAAGCTAAATGACATATTGCATTGCATGTGTGAGGAGATAACAAAAACAATGTGTGTGTATATATATATATATATATATATATATATATATGAGTAGGTAGTAGTTTGCTTGAAGCATTGTTGGTAAAGAAATATATATATATATATATATATATTTTTTTTTTTAAAGCCAAAAACAATGCGGAGGAAGACCGGAAAAGATGATGTAAAAAAGAAAAACAAACAGATGTAGACGAGTATAGTTGAATACCTTATACATTGAAGTGAAGAATGATAGTCAAATAAAGGTTAGACACTCCTCTATTCAACCATACTCGTCTACATCTGTTTGTTTTTCTTTTTTACTTCATCTTTTCCGGTCTTCCTCCGCATTGTTTTTGGCTTTAATATATATATATATATATATATATATATATATATATTGTTTGTTTTGATTTGGTTTCAGCGATATGTTTTGAATGAATTCAATTATTTACGAAAGTGCATTTTTACCTAAATGCGAGTTGAGAATAATTTTCCCCTTAACCAACTTGGTACCCTCACTGCTTTTAGAACTACCTTCGTACATTTGTTTCATATATTTTTTGTTTTTGTATTGTTGGCTCTTGTTCAAAAATGACCAATACACTTATATATTTATACGTTTTCTCTCTCCCGCTCTCTGTCTGTCTGTCTCTCTCTCTCTCTCCCTCATATAAATTGGTTATAAAGAGATGGAGTTATCAAAAATAACATTCTAAAATCGATTAAAGAATAAACAAAAACACATAATTTAACAGTTAGAAAGACCAGACGAGTGGGAAATTGTTTTTAATAAATGTTGCTATTTATTATAAATAAAATTCCCCCCACCCCCATTTTTTTTTTTTTTTTTTTTTTCCGAATAGTAAAATATTTATCTTCAGAGAATTGGACAGTTTTTGTTTTTTTTTTTGTGTTGCTTTTTTCTTTTTCTTTCCTTTACATGCCATGGTGGTGGTAATCCGTGGCATGACTTGAGATGTTTGAAGTCAAAATGTTGTTTGTCTGTCAAACGCATGTGTAAAAAACGGGAATTCACTGAATATTTTACAATTCGAAAATTTGAAAGAAAAAAAAATTTCAGTTTGAATAGCAATATTTATTAAAAACAATTTTACACTCGTCTGGTTTTTCTAGCCGTTAAATCTTAAAAGTATCATAGAGTATTTCAAACAGTGAATTCCTTAAAAAGAACACATAAGATAAATCACACAGGCACATGGGTCAGGGTTTTTAACATTCTTTTAACAATAAAAACTTTTAATTTTAAACTAATTAATATCTTAAGTACAAAAAATATAAATAATGCACAACAATACTTTTTTTCACAGGAAAAATATTAATACCATTAATATCAAAATTATTAATATTAATGACGAGAACTGTTTATTTTGGCCTCTATTTTAAGATATTTAAAACTAAGATTTTTTTTTTCTAATATCAGTCGAAGATATAAACAATTTTCTATATGTATACCTTTCGGAAAGAATTCCAACAGAGTGCTCGATTTTTTTTTAAGAAAAATAAAAAAAAATAAGAGCATAATATTTATGTATGCTTTACAAAAGATCAGAACATCAGTACCGTCGGTTTCAAATCCAGGAAAGCAAAACAGCATGTTGTTGTGAGAGTCTATAAAGAGCAATCATACACGGTTTCCCTTTGTTGGATTTGAAACTGATGGTACCTATGTTTTTTTTTTGGTCTTCTGTAACACATATATACATAAATAAATATAAGTGTGTGTGTATGTATATATATATATATATATATATATATATATATATATATATATATATACGTATTATATACTATAATTTATTCAAAGAAATAGGACAGTGTTCAACTACGTCAATAAGAGTATATATATATATATATATATATATATATATATATATATATACACACACGAGGAGAATAGGAGAATAATGGAAATAGTATTCCAACGAAATAGAAAGCTAAAAAAAAAGAACAAACCAAGCTATGTATTCATCAACGTTTCATCTTTATTGTAAGACTTCTGGATGAATGCAATTAAGAAAAAATGGGTATTTTACTTTCTTAATTTTATTCATCTCGAAGTCTTACAATAAAAACGAAACGGTGATGAATACATAATTTGGTTTGTTCCATTTTTATCTCTCTTTCTCGCTCTCTCTCTATATATATCTCTCTCTCTATATATATATATATATATATATTGTATACCATATATATATATATATATATATATATATATATATATATATATATATATATATATATAATGGTATACAATTATGTATTGACTATCCAACAGCATTGGTCCAGCCGCTACTGTCCCAAAAACTGCCAGCACCGATGGCTAATCAACACATAACTGTAATATATATTATTTTTCATTATCATGTTTTTTTTTTTCTTCATTAATTTGTAGAAAATGTTAAATGCAATCATTTGTAATACGAAAAAGTTCGACATGTAAAAATATAAGTATATAACAGTAATTACTCGGGACTAAAAGAATAAAGATATTCAGTTGCAACAACAACAAATGATGACCAAAAGAGAAAGGCCATCTTGTATCAAATATTTTGCTTTCTAATATGTCTGCGTCTAGAAACGGATAAGAAAATTGCATATTTTTAAGGGGGGATCAGGGATATTTAACAATGGAAGAAACAACATACAAGGAATTCGCTTCCAATTAAATATAAATTTGTAAAATAAAAATAAAAAAGTCAAAAAACAGTGTTTGTTTTGAGGGGAAAAATGATTTATAGAATATCCCCCACCCCTATTTTTTTTTTCTTCCGTCTACTCTCGAATTGAAAAAACATGGAATGTACAGAAAATAGTTTATTAATTTTTTTTATGAAATGAATGCAAAAAAAAAAAATAGCACAACTTTGGTAAACAGCAACGCCATTATTGGCACTGAATGAAAGCAGAATGAGTCTGCTGAGTGACGATTTGTTGGATGTGAAGATTTCTCTTGTAGAGAAGAAGAGAGAGAGAGAAAATGTAAAATCAATGTGAAAAAAAAACAAACAAAAAAGTAACAGCAGTTCATAGTTAGGAATCCATCCAATACCTAACCCATGCCATTCACTCGTTTAGAGAAAATGGTTAAATAAAATGGGAAGGAGGAGAAACAATCCTGTTGGTCTAATTGATCATTCAAGGGTGGCCATGTAAAAAAAACAAATGTACAAAGAAAAAAGAAAAATTGGAAAGGAAAAGTAAAAAGGGGAAGAATAAAGTAAGAAAATGGAATCGTAAAAGTTTGCAAAAATGAAAGGTTTTAAAAAGTGTTGTTAAAGATATGGTAAGAAAGGAAAAGAATGGTAAAAAAGAATGGTAAAAAAAGAAAGAATGGTAAAAAAGAAAAAGAATGGTAAATAAAGAAAAGGAGGGTAAATAAAGAATAGTAAAAAAAAGAAAAAGAGGGTAAAAAAGAATAGTAAAAATGAAAAGGAGGGTAAAAAGAAAAGAATGGTAAAAAAGAAAAAGAATAGTAAAAAAAGAAAAAGAATAGTAAAAAAAGAAAAAGAATAGGAAAAACAGAAAAAGAATAGTAAAAACAGAAAAAGAATAGTAAAAAAAAAAAAGAATAGTAAAAAAAAAAAAGAATAGTAAAAAAAGAAAAAGAATAGTAAAAACAGAAAAAGAATAGTAAAAACAGAAAAAGAATAGTAAAAAAAAAAAGAATAGTAAAAAAAAAAAAAAAGAATAGTAAAAAAAGAAAAAGAATAGGAAAAACAGAAAAAGAATAGTAAAAACAGAAAAAGAATAGTAAAAAAAAAAGAATAGTAAAAAAAAAAAAGAATAGTAAAAACAGAAAAAGAATAGTAAAAACAGAAAAAGAATAGTAAAAACAGAAAAAGAATAGGAAAAACAGAAAAAGAATAGGAAAAACAGAAAAAGAATAGGAAAAACAGAAAAAGAATAGGAAAAACAGAAAAAGAATAGGAAAAACAGAAAAAGAATAGGAAAAACAGAAAAAGAATAGGAAAAACAGAAAAAGAATAGTAAAAACAGAAAAAGAATAGTAAAAACAGAAAAAGAATGGTAAAAACAGAAAAAGAATGGTAAGAAAAGAAAAAAATGGTAAAAAAGAAAAAAATGGTAAAAAAGAAAGGAATGGTAAAAAAGAAAAGGATGGTAAAAAGAAAAGGATGGTAAAAGAGAAAAGGATGGTAAAAGAGAAAAGGATGGTAAAAGAGAAAACTATGGTAACAAAAAAAGGGTGTGGCAAAAATATGATAAAAAAATTTAATATTAAAGTGTTGTACAATTAAAATAAAAAAGTGTTTGCAAGAAAATTATGGTTTAAAATAATAGATATTCTATAAAAATTATGAATTATAATGAAAAATAAAATGCATTGATAAATTAGAATTGATTTTATGAAATAAATTTAGACAAAAAAATCTTGAACAAGTTTCGTTTGTCCCTTTTTTTTTACGTTAAAAAATGCAAGAGAATCCTTCATTCGATGCTTTCTTTGAAAACATTTTTTCAAACGAATAAATTTTAAAAAAGGATCGATGTCACCGGCTTTGGCTAAATTTGCAGAAAAATATATTTGGGCTACTCTGTATGTTTTTTTTTTATTTGTTTTTTTTTTTGTTTTTTGGCAATTTTATTTTGTTTTTAAAATGTTTGTAGTTATTCACACTGATTAATTTTTTTTAACTAAAGATCAAACTTTTTGAAAAATATTAACACCCAAAGAATTATTTAATTTTTTTATTTTTTAATAAGTTACTAAATTTGAAAAAGGAAATAAATTTTATAATCATCTATTTTTCTTTTCTTTTTTTTTGTGGGACAGGGAATGTTTACAGTGAAAAAAAATAACTACACTTCTGACACAGTATGTGGGAAAATCTACATGAATTTTGAGATTAATAATTTTTAAAAGTGCGTTTAATTTAAATTATGAAAAAGGCATACATTACACGAATAAGACAAAATAACACTAGGTTATAATGACAGCATCTCTTTTTAATGGAAAAAAAATCACTGTCTTTCAAAATAACATGACGAGAGCAATGGGTAAAGTGTAGTTAACGGATCCGATCAGAATAAATGATCACTTTAACAAAGCCAAAACTCACAGCCATATCCTCTGCAGTAAAATGGAAAGTGTTGACTATACAGACCGACGAAAAAGATGAGCAGTTGGAGTGAGCAAGATATGTCTAGAAGGAATAGTGGAAGGATGCAGAAATAGAGCTAAACCACCAAGAAGACGGTGTAATATTATATGTTCCTGGACGTCTAGATCAGTCAGTCACACGAAGAAATGAGACATTATTCATCTCCTCTCCAGAGATAGGAAGATAAACACAAGGTCAGAGGTGGTTTTGAGAAGTCACTGACCAAAGATAAGCATACTCTTGTCTCTAAAAAAAAATGCCTGAGCAGCCTCATCAGCATTTCCATTCCCCAGCAGGAGATTAGTTATAAACTCCTCCTCAGAGAGAAAATAAGGTCTGAAAGAATGGACTGCTTAGAACTGAACAGTATTTTACCTCAACATGACAGTAACAAAGACGCTGTCGGACTGAAGTGAGCAACATGACATCTTAGAAACTTAAATATTACAGATTTATAACTTTCAGTTCAAGCAAAGAAAACAAAAAAACGTATGACGATGATACATTTCTGATTTATAAATCCAACCGACATTCATATGTGTTAATCTTCTATATATATATATATATATATATATATATATATATATATATATATATCGTGCATTTGTATGTCCACTAAAACCTTTTGTCATGTGCATCATACACGCACGAATGTGGCATCATTAGAAATTAGTGACCTCTCGGATAAAAAATATCAAAGAATTGGGAAAAGTCAATTATTTTGTGTAGAAATGTCATTCTGTTTGGGGAGGGAGGGAGGGAGGGGCTCCACTTTGGAATTCCCCTCCAGACCCCTGCTTCCCTGGCTTTACTGACATTAAGAAATTCATGTGTAATGTGAACAGACATCGCGTTCCCCAACATCCATAAATAATATCCCTGCAAATCTGGACCCAAATAGTAGCCACTCATGACTAAGTGGCCCTGTGCCTTGTTTGGCGTGAAATGACAAAACATTTTTTTAAATATCAACCCTTGTCGGGTATTTAATACTGGCACCAGTAACTTTGGGAGGAGTTTGTGCTTCAAGTTCTTAGAGTTATATCTTCAAATATTTCTATTCGTTCATTTGTTTAGTGCCATATTGACCTTCGGAATTAATTCATGCCTGAGTGGTTGTTTTGTAAATGGACGTTTGCTGGATTTTGTTTGTGATTATATGTTTATATAATGTTGATGTTTTGTTTGCTGTATTTTGTTTGTGATTATATGTTTATATAATGTTGATGTTTTGTTTGCTGTATTTTGTTTGTGATTATATGTTTATATAATGTTGATGTTTTGTTTGCTGGATTTTGTTTGTGATTATATGTTTATATAATGTTGATGTTTTGTTTGCTGGATTTTGTTTGTGATTATATGTTTATATAATGTTGATGTTTTGTTTGCTATGTGCATTTATCGTTTTTATAACTTTTTTATATCGGTTGTAAAAAAAATTAGAGTTTGTTGTATATTCCAATTTTATAAAGATAATCCATTTTACGGTTGTGAATTTTGTAGATGAGGATTGATTATTCGTATAATTTGGATTCTCCAGACTACTGTACTCATCGAGTGTAGTTTGCACAAAGCTTCCGTTGCTGTAACCTCCAGCCTTTTTCAGGCACAGCAGATAGAGTATGTGGTGAAATTCAGTTGTAAAAGTTACACTCGTAGAGATTGAAGGTTCAATCCTTCGTGTGGACGACACAAAAAGATAATTGCGAATTACTTTACCCAATCATGCCTGACAGAACAAGAGTATGCTACCCCCATGGATTAAAGGTTTCCATTTAAAATTCCATGCACAGAGTTCTACAAGATACACCTGAAGAAGGTTGATGGTTACATCGACCGTAACGTTGGGCAAATAATACTAAAGATGAGAACAGAGTCTGAAGAATGAAAATAATATGAACTCAGAATTTTGTCATACTGGATTTTTTTTTTTTTTTTTTTTTTTTTTTTCGCTTTCTAAATTTAAAAAAATTATTATTCGAAAATTTTCCAAAGACTCAAAATTTAGGATTTGGTTTCTGTCAAAAATTTTTCAAAATCCACTTTTTTTTTTATTATATGTTTTTTATTTATTTTTTTTTTTCTTTTCTTCTAAATTTAAAAAAAAATTATTATTTGATAATTCTCCAAAGACTCTAAATTTAGGAATTGGTTTCTGTCAAAAAATTTTCAAAATACATTTTTTTTTTTTTTCATTTTTTTTTTTTTTCATTTTTTTTTTTTTACAGAATTTTAAAAATTTAAATGAAATTTTCAATAAAATATTCTGTTTTACATGTTTATAATAACGATGAACTAAATAAAAAAAGATAAAAGTACTTTTTTTTAGACAACACTCAATATTTAAAAAAGAAATCTCAAAAATATACAGAATGAATATCGAATCTGCATAAAAAAACTGACTGTGACTGAAAAACTTTCATAATAAAACGAAGAATAATTTAAAAAAAAAATAAGTGCAAAGATGTTTTGACCTCTTCAATCATCATCAGGAGTATTGTTTAATTTATTTCTAAAAAAAAAAAGTTACTTTAAAACTTTGTTGAAAGTGGATGTATATCTAAGAAATAAAAATTAGATGTAAAGGAAAAAAGACGACACAGAAAAATAAAAATGGCCACCCTTAAGCAGGAGTACACAAAACACAGGTTAAGATATTTTCTCTCTCCCATAAGAAATTATCATTGTAATAAAAAATAGTAAAAAAAAAAAAAATCAGGAGTATTTGTTTTACTCCCATTTCATTAGAAAAAAAAAAAAAAAACAGATTGAATCAGTTTTCTAACAAGTTTGGATAATTTCTGAATGTCCCGAGTTCATATTTTTCAGTGATCACTAACAGGTTATATAAAAAAAAAAAAAAAAATGTGAGGATCAAATTTAAAATGGTTTAACTGAAAAAGTTATTGGAAACTTTACTTTGAACAAATCACACTCCTTTTCACCTGACAATAACAAAAAAATTTATATGCACTAAAAAAAAAAACTGGGAATCTAAATATCTACTTGTATAGGTGCTGGCTGAGTATGCGATCTACTATCCATTGTGAGGTGGCTACCCTGGAGTGAATGCTGACAACCTAGGTATACCAAGTTCAAACTCAGTTGGTTCCATAAAACTACATTTTTGTATGGATGCTGACAACTTTCATGTAACCCCCCCCCCCTCAAGTATCTGATTCCAGAAACAATTGATGAACCCAATGTTGACATCAGAATCAAAACTGGTCAAAAAAAGCTAACAGCGTGCTTATTCATACAAATAAACACTTAATTTCTTCACTAGCTTTCAGCTTGCTTGTTTTGTTTTATGGCATGTCAACTATTTTCGGGCTATTCAATTTCTTTAAATCTTCAAATATTTATCTGTACTGTTTGGGGTGACTGTTTTGTAGAAAGAAAATTGTTGTTTCAGTTTTTGACTTTGCAGAACATTATTGAGATTTGCGAAGGGAAAGGGAAAAAAAAAACAATAACATCAATGCTCAGTGTATTTTAGGCTAGGAAACTGGTATCTTCAGACAGCCCGATCCGGTAGCACCAGTTGACTGAGTTTTAGATAAGACTACTTACTATTCAGAACCAATTCTTATGAAACTTAGTTCAAAGCCAAAAACCTTGCCCAGAAGGACATTTTGGACAACTTGAATAATTGGTAAATTACATCTGATGGACTCTTCTGCAAAATCTGCTTATGCAGCCCATAACAAAGAAAGCATTCCCAAAAAATAAGAGACACTGATCATCTGTAGCGCGAAAAGTTTAATGTTAAAAGATGCAAATTTTCTTGTATCCCTACTCATTTTTATGCTACTTTCTGCAACCTTCCAATTTTCGCTTCTCTTAATTTGTCCTTTAGTCCTCACATTCTACAAGCAAGATTTCTGACGACGAGGAAAGAATTGCTGCTTTCTGAGTCAGAATCTATCCCTCTAACAATTATCATTGACTAGTTTCTGATCTTAATGCAATATTCTTTAGTTCCTTATATCAAATGGCTTCATGCCTTGTCTGAAGCAATTCCCAGTAAAAAAAAAATATTTCTGTAGGAAAAACCAATGTTGCCTTGTCCATAGTCTTTTTAATTGAAATTCATGTAATAAATGCTATTTTCATTTTATTTACCTCCTCTCAAACAAGTTAGACACAAGGTCAGGTGTGGGCTTGATAAAGGTGCATTTGTGAAATGAACTGGTTTTGAATTTGGCACACCCAGATTTTCAGTCCGTGTTGTTAACCACTGAGCCACTATCACTCCATATGCTCTTTTTATTTTTATTTCAAGAGTTGTTAATCAGGCACAAAAATATATATATATTGTTTCTGTTACTATAACATGCATTCTTGATAAAGTTCACACACACATACACACACGTGTGAGTACTTTTTTTTTTATATTATATCTGTTTTGCATAGAAAATACGCTACATAATACACTAATTCAGTTTTGTATGCATTTTGCACCTTGCCACAACTATGTTAAAAAAAAAAATCAAACCATTCAATTGCCTAAGATGAAATATGGCATTGACACACTGGTTCTCGTTAGATCACCAAACTTAAGCAACATTGAATCAAGTCAGTACCAGATGAGTGAGCATTTGGGAATATCACGCACTGAACATAGGAGGACCTGGACATCTGCCTGCTCAAACTGAAAAAGCCAACATTGTCATCTCCCCTGATTGGGATAGAAATGCGACTGGAGACTGCTTGTGAATTTAATATTTCATATCCTTTAACACTTCCTTCTTTAAAAGAAGTCAGTTCAACTCACCTAAGTTTGGTCTTGCAAGATGAAATGCAATGCAAGTAATTGAAAATTTAACTAATAGTGCTAAAGTAATCAATTGTTCCACAATCAAATCCTTAACCGCTTTTAAAAACAAACTCTACATTTTTTTTGTTTTTTTGTTTTAACAGAATTTTGATACACACCTAATTATTAAAGGAATATTTTTTTAATTGTAAAGATTTTAAATAAATTCAAATAGTGATAGTTGTTTTGTTTAAATACTAGTCGGAAACGTCTAACCTTCCCCAGTCATAAAAATACGCTTAAATATATTTTAATTCATGCAGACTTCATATTTATTATTACAGAACCAATTCTCTATTGAATATTATATTGTACCTAATATATAGTACTAATTTCAGAAGTGTAAAAAAAAAAAAAATTACTTGGGTACCATCAACTAGAATCAAAATCAAAACATTTAGCACTCCAGCCGTTTTCCCTACCATTTGAGCTATCAACAGATAGATAAGATTTAAAATTAAACCACTTCAAATTATGAATGAATTTAGGCATGCACAAAAATAATAGAAATATGTTGGCAAGTTGAAAATGAACATTTTACATTTCAACTTACCAACATATTTTTGTATGCGTTATTCATCCATCCAAACAAAGATTTTACTCATTGTAAACCATTCTTGGTGTATGATTACGATTTCCTATTAATTTAAGTGTTATATGATCAGTAGTTTAAGAGTTTAGCGGTTAAATATTTACACACATTCGCACAGATGTATCAACTGTTTTATTTATATAGAATATTTAGCTGATAATGATAATTTTACAAAAGAAGGGATTCTTTTTTAAATATTATTAAACTTTATAACACTTCTCCTCAAATGACTCTTGAGCCCCTTAATAAGTAGTGATCCTCTAGTAAAAAAAGAAAAAAAAAAAAAAAAAAATTAAATTTTTTTCGATGAGGGTTGAGAAATCATATTAATTGGATTATTCAGACTACTGTTCTCATCTTAAGTGTTAGTTTAATCCAAGACAATAGTTTGAATAATCCAAATAATACAGACATATATTTATTATTTCAGGAGATATATTTTCATTGACTGTAAATTATACAGATGAATGGGGGGGAGGGGGGGACATGGTGTTTCCAGCGGATTTTTCAAATTCTTCTGAACTTCATTTCTGTTCACACTGTAGACTTCACACGTTTCGGAAATTTCATATTTGTTTCTAATAAAAACTGGAATTAAATAAACCACATTTTTATGCATCAAAATTGTTGCAATCTATGATTCATTAACCGAAGTTCAGAAGCAGATTAATCACGGAGTGTAGACCACATACTTAACCAGCAGCCATACCTAATATATAAATTTCTCTTGAAAGATTTTAAAAGTTAAACCTAAATAGCATTTATGCTGGCATACATGAAACTTTGATTCGTACTTGTCAAATTTCATTTGTATTATCGTATCGTGTTATTGGTACTGTAATAATATGCTTCACTACAGTTTATTTAAAAAAAAAAAAAAAAAACTATGTAGTCCAGTTTGGGCAAACTGGTAATATGGAAACATTTTTCAATTATGAAGGAAAAATTATCAGCAAGGAAAATAACTTATTTTTTTTATTGAAAACATAAAAAAAACAGTTGTCTCCCTTCAAACTGTATAAGTTTAAAAAAAAAAATGTGCAAAAGTGTTCAAATTAAAAAGTAAAATGGCTTCACTATATATCAGGCAACACCAGATAGGTACAGTTTGTTATGTTATATATATATATATATATATATATATATATATATATATATATATATATATATATATATATATATATATATATACACACACAAACTTCTTTCACAACCTTAAGACCTCTTTCATGGCATCTGAAAACACTTGACTACTCATATGACATATAATCAAAATTCACACAAGAGAGCAAAGGTATTAAATGGATAAGGCGTACAAAAAGAAAAGTTAAAAATGACCATTATTATATTTTAAAATATATATATATATATGTGTGTTTTATTTTTTTATTACCGTTTTATCTGTTTGGTTCTGTAAGGTCGGACGAGGCTGTTAGATCGTAAACACGGTCCAAGATCCGAAACATATGTAACCAAACAGATAAAACGGTAATAAAAAAATAAAACACATATTTGCTCTGCAATAGTATTGAGCACTCTCTTCAAGTTTTTACTAATTATCAGTTTTACCAAATATATATATATATATATATATGTATATTAGCGGTGGACTAAATAGAGAGGAATAAGAATAATTATAGCAGTAGTACAAGTAGTAGCGTTCACAGTTATAAATAATCATAGTATTAGTAGAAAAAGAATATTTAATTGTCGCTATCAGAGTAGTAGTAGTAGTAGCAGTAGTAGTAAGTCATCATACCTATTTACAATGCCTCCCCACGGGACAGAGTTAGACACCAGGGTCGTTTTTTAACATGGAGAGTCATTGTAGTAGAAGGTTGACGTAAACAAAGTTTCCAGCCACGGTCTTTGGCATGGTTTCAAGTGAGAGCCACACTATGCCACCTCACATCTTCAAAGTCGACTTGAAAGTCAACACCAAAATGTACCTGGCTGTGCAGAAGGGTGTGGTGATCCCCTGGTGCTGTCAGGTGGTCGCTGACAGACCCTGGAAGTGACAGCAGGACTCGGCGCCAATCCACAAGTCCAAACATACTGAGACTTTGCTTCAGAAGGAGTGCTACGACTTTGTACCCTCCTCCCCCGACTTGAACTCGCTGAACTACTTCATTTGGTCATACGTCAAGAACATCACCAACATGACCTCCCACAATGCCATCCACAGAGTATTCGCTGAGCTCCCACTAGCGCTTGTGGAAAAGGCATGCTCCCAGTTCCGGATCCGTATTGAAGCAGTGATTGAGGCTGAAGGTGGCTACATTAAACAGATATCGGCTCTACTACTAAATCAAATGACCTGAATTGATTTTTTTTAATAAAAGTTTTAAAATAAAGCTGTATTGTATTTTCTTAAGGACGACACTTTTATCATTTCACCTGTATAAGTTTTATTTAGAAAGAAGACATAGTGGCAGGTACTATGCTTTCATTAAATATTCGTCAATGACCTACCACAACAACAAAACCAGCCTGATTGTCGCCATCCACCGAGTATTCGCTGAGCTCCCGCCAGCCCTTGTGGAAAACGTATGCTCCCAACTCCGGACACGTATCAAGGCGGTGATTGAGGCTGAAGGTGGCTACATTGAATAGATGTCAGCTTTACTACATAATCAATTTTTTAAATAAAAGTTTTAAAATAAAACTGCAGTGTTGTTTTCTTTAAGGCGACAATTTTATCGTTCCACCCTGTACATTAAATGCTATTGTTGTCACTGAGATCATGCGGGCACTCGGACACTCGTGACATGCACGAGAAAACTTGCTTCACTATCAACAGTCATTCAACAACTATCATATACTATCAGTGGGTATTTATTTGCTCCCCCACCGAGCAAATTAGGCACAAGGCCAATTTATAATGTGAGGAGTGAAGGGGGGGGGGACCAGCTCCCGAGAGGTGGGAAATGGGAGCTGGTTAAAGATCAGGTATGTGGGGTTGCCCTCACATCTGGTCTTTGCTTGCAGTATCTGTCGGAACAGATACTACACTTTGATCTTGTCGCCTGGGCCCCCACAGTGGAGTAACCGTGTTTGAATGCAATCAAAAGCAGAGTGAAAACATTAAAACAACAACAAAAAAAAAAAACAGACAAAACATTTCATCTTTAATTCTAGACGAATATTCTTCTGCTTTATAAAGAATAAAGAAAATAAGAAAAAATACCTATTCCTTTTTTACTAATGTGGAGTTCTCAGACAAGTTATTACCAGTAATTGACAACAGCACACGATGTTCCCTGGAGTCTGAGTGACAATAAGTCACCCCAGATTATGATTATTATTATTTAGTCACTAGTTTCCAAAGGAGTCATTACTCACTGACAATTTAACAAGCAGTATTCCCCGGAGTCTGAGTGACAAGAAGTCTCCACAGATTTCCAACACTAACCTTTGCAAATCCTTTTGCATTATCGCAACAGCCATGCACAATTGATTTATTACTGATAACGACCTCTGCTTTCTCTGAAATTTGAGTGTCAATAAGCCTCCCTTAAGATTTCAGTACTCTCTACACTCTTCCATTATTAGTTTGGATTATGCTCATTCTCCACCTGATCTTTCTATCCTCCTCGACCTTTCATGACCATTTTGTGTCGTACTAGAATGGATTATTATTAACTTTACTGGTATTGCATGAATACTTATCACATATCTCTTCCGTGAAAGATAATGTAAAAAAAAAAAAATAAAGATAATGTAAAAAAAATAAAAATAAAAAATAAAGATAATGTAAAAAAAATAAAATAAAAAATAAAGATAATGTAAAAAAAAAAAAAAATGTTATTTTAAATTCAAATGTGTTTGTAAAGGTACAATTTATTTTTAATGGTGTGCCCATTCCACTGGTACTAATATGGTTATGAGGTGTTAGATTACAGGGTGGTCAAAAAGTCAGGTAACATTTTAAAGAAAAACGATATTAGCAATACACGTATATTTAAGTACCATACATTGAAATATAAAATGAAACAAACATGAAATATGTTTATTTTGTTAATTGTCGTCCATTTCTCTCTATCAATCGCTGGAAGCGATTAACCACTGATTGTGTAACACGTGTAATCATGTCAGCTGATATCCGCACAATCTCCTCTTCAATAAATAACTTTAAAGACGCTATTGTATCAGGCTTCTTGCCATAAACGCTATCCTTTACATAGCCCCAAAGCCAGAAATCAGGAGGGGTAAGATCCGGAGATCTGGCTGGACATTCAATTGGGCCACGGCGACCAATCCATCGTTGTGGAAAAATTTCATCCAAGAAATAATATTAAACGAATAGAGATTATAATGGATCATATTGTTTTTTCTACCTTTAACATGTTATCTGACTTTTTGACCACCCTGTATATAAAATAAATCTCAAATGAAAATCAGATTAAGTAGGAATTAAAAATTTTCACTACAAATTAAGATTTGGATTTAAATTTACTGGAGAATGTCAATGGAGCTGCCCAGGCAATTATTTGAAAGGCAAGAGTGTCCCTCCTTTAAGGACACTGACTTGACTCCCCCACTTCCTGGCCCTGTGTTACAGCTTCCTTCAGTTTAAAGGAAAGTAAATAACGGCTTTTTATGGACAACAAAATTTTTATGCAGATCATGTTGAAATGGCTGAGTCAATTTATAAACAGTTTTTTTCTCAATCGGATAAAATCAATAGACAAGTTTGAGTTTTGTTCTAGTGAAACATGGTTAGGGCAGGTAACATTTTATGCTTACACATATTCATAATAAATTGTAAAGTCCACTCAGGATTGTGTGGTAATTGTTTCTAGCATTATCACCCTTAAAATCTATTATATAAAGGACAGTTGTCCGTGTGTCTGTATGTTTACATGCTCAGCTAAAAGTAAAAAACTACTAACCAAAGACCCACAAAATTAGTATTTTCTTGATTAGCAT
This sequence comes from Euprymna scolopes, assembly GCF_053919585.1. Classification (NCBI taxonomy): domain Eukaryota; kingdom Metazoa; phylum Mollusca; class Cephalopoda; order Sepiida; family Sepiolidae; genus Euprymna; species Euprymna scolopes. The sequence goes on along the minus strand of NC_136496.1, from coordinate 13,951,450 downwards.
TGCCCCGGGTGTAAAATATATAAAAATTAGAAAAAAAATATTTCTTGTTAGAGACTAGGAAGAGATAGAAGTCTTAATCTAAAGATTTTACATACACTATTTTACTTCTATTTATTTATTTTTTTTTTTTGTTATTTTTTTTTTTTTTTACTACAAGCAATGCCGGGTATCCCAGCAAGTGCTCTATAATTTAAAGGTTTTCTTTTTCTTTATATCATCCTCATACTCTTCTACTCTGAGATTGCTGCTGCTGCTGCTACTACTACTACTACTACTTCAATCTTTCTTCTTTATTTACGTCATTTATTTGTCATCCTATTGCTCTTCTCTTATCCTGCTACTACATCTACTTTAACTGTTTCCTTCATTTAACTTTATCGGTTTACTTACACCACTGCTACTACTTTATTCTTTGCTTCTTAATTTACTTCATTTATTTTTTTTTTTTTTTACAAGGGAATCACCTCTTATCAAAGCCTGAAGTCCATTCAAAGATAAGGGTTAATGAGTGTAAGGTAGTCACTGAGACAGCAGTGTGGTGATCGTTTGTGGTGGAAATTGGATATAATATTATTAAAGGAGACGACTCAAAAAGAATTTGTTTACATTGAACTTGAAGACAACCATATTGTAGTCAGCTGGAAAATAGGCAACTGGAACAGTTTAACAGGCGAGCAGTTCTAAGAAAGAAGCTTTGTTCATGGAATTTGCATTTAGTTTTAGGCACAGATACAGAGTAGGGGAAATTGTTGATAGTGATTTTAGCTAGATGGGTGTCTTTTTGTAAAAGTTTATCAGGGGAGGGGTATAGATTGAAGTTCAGGCAAGCACTTGCCATGAAAATAACGATAGAATTCAGACAGACTCACAAATTCTCTCCTGTGGAAAAGAGGTTGCAAGGAGAAAAAAAAGAGCATACTCTACTAGGTTTCAAAGCCGGTTTTCAACACTGTCGAGACTGGATAGGATACTACAAGAAGCACCTCCCAAGATGTGGCAACAGTACTCCAATTTAGGACATATTTGGCTTTTATACAGATAGAGGATTGTGCTGAGAGTAAGGCATCTTCTAAAACTCTAAAATGACACAACCATTTCTCCAGCAACCTTGGCAACAGATTTGATGCAAGTCTTCCATTTCAGTGAAAATCAGACTCAGGAGCTGGTTGAAGTAGAGAGCTTCTTTGAGACGACGGCTTTTTCTTACTTTCCTATCTTGCTGCTGCTGCTACTACTGCTTTAGTCTTTTTTTTTTCTACTTCATTTTCATGTTTCTCTTAGTCTCCTCTTTCTAATTGACAAACTGAAAAAGCAGTTCTTCAGAGCAGTGGTGGAGTCTGTCCTTGTTTACGGTGCTACAACCTGGACACTCACCAAAAGATTGGAAAGAAAGCTAAACGGCATGTACACCCATATGCTATAAACAGTGTTAAATATATCTTGGCAAGATCATCCCACAAAGCAGCAACTTTATGGCAACCTACCTGCCATATCTTCTACAGGGAGCAACATCTACGATTTGCCAGTCACTGCCAGAGGAGCAAGTTAGAGCTGGCGAGAAATGTATTGCTGTGGATTCCACGGCATGGGCGCATGAGCACAGGACGACCTAGATCCACATATATCCAGCAAATTGCCAACTGTGATCCTGAAGATCTGAGGCAGCTAATGGAAGACCGGGAAATCTGAAGAGAGATAATCACATTGGTACGGGCAAGGAGCTCAACCAGATAGCGATACTCTTTCATTGTTATTACTATCACTTTAATCTTTTCTTCTTTATTTATGTCATTTATTTATTTACATCCTTTTCTCAATTTCCTATCACACTGCTACTATTACTACTACTGCTGCTTTAGTCTTTTTTCTACTTCATTTACATTTTTTCTTTTAATCTCCTCTTTCACTATTAATACTATTACTTTCATCTTCTGCTTTTCTTCTTTACTTATGTTATTTTATTCTCCTTCTCTTACACTACTGCTACTATTCCTCTCACTTTTTCCTCTTCTACCACCTCTTGTATCATTTAAAACATTCGATGTGCAAACAAATAAGCCAAAATTCTAATATTATATAAATTATGTATTAAATTATAGAGTGTTTATAATAAATGTTGGCCATTATGGGGGTTACACGCCATAGAAAACCTTAACAAAATCCAAGGAAGTAAAAAAGAATTTTTTTTAAGTGTCTTCAGTGCCATAAAAAAGTTTGTCTTTAATAGTTTTTCAATCTGTATTTTTTTTTTTTTTTTTTTAACATTAATTGTAAACAAAAAATAATTACTTTCGGTTAAAAATAACTTTTTCTTTTCTCAAAAATGGGGTTGTCTCTCTCTTTTTATTTTTTCTTGTTTTTTGAAAAAAAAAAAATAAAGGAAAAGACAATTGTTCATTTATAACCTCTTAATTGTCCGGGCTAATCCCTTGGCAAGGGGGAAACTAGCGCAGCAGAAGCCACGCAGCATGCGCCCCTGCAACACGTGGTACTCCTCATTGTCCGGGGAGATCAGCTGGTCACCATAGGCAGAGCCGTCCATGTTTGCGCCGTCTTTTAGCCGCAGCTTGGCCAAATCCACTGCACCGCCACATGCACAGGTCCGAAAACAGATGGGGTGGTCGGGAAAGGGCACACAGGAGGCAGCGTTAAGAGAAGAGTATGCCAGAGTTTGAGACAAGAGAGACAGAGGATATCAGTCGTTAGGTGGTTGTATATATATATATATATATATATATATATATAATCACTTCTTTTTTATTGAAATGTTCACGCACACAAATGGTCATGACAATCATGATGGAAATGACAGTGACAACAGTGATTGTGGTGACATTACGACAGAGACGACGACGATGACGACCTGCTCGCATACCAAAGGCAAGGCAAGTGATACACAGGTGCACAAGAAAAACTACCAGTGTGGACTAAGAATATACAACAATGACGGTAAAAGGTATGAAAAAGAGAAAAAAATTTTAAATAAAAATACTATCTATCTATATATATATATATACACACACACATACACAGGGTGTCTTCAACTTCTTTAGATAATTTTATGAATTTGTTAAAAATAATTCTTTTTACACATAAATAAATCTTTTATTAAAGTTTTAATAAAATCAATTTTTTTTTTTTTTAGAAATCTATATATCTATAAAAGTGAACGTGTCTGTGTACATTTTCCTATGCAATAACTCTGTCAATTTTCAGTCTACAGACTCGAAATTTGATATACAGAGTATGAAGATTTGGGAAAATCTTTGTAATCTATTTTCGGCCAGAAATTCGGCTGTTAAGGGGTCAAAGTTCAATGATTTGACCTTTGAGAACTCTACCAAACTCCTCCTCCAATTTTGGCTCTAAACACTTGAAATTTTAGATATAGGTTCCTTGGACATGGATCTAACTTAATAACTTGATCTGAGCCCAAAAAAATAAATGTTAAGGGGTCAAAGTTTTAAAAAATTGACCGCTTTTTTTTTTTTTTTTTTTTTTTTTTTTTGCTCAACATACACCTCCAAACACCCGGGCAACGCCGGGCTGAAATGCTAGTGAATTAGAAAAATGAAATTACTGATTTTTAACCTGTAGCAGAGAAATCAAGATTTTATGTAATTGTGTTGTGTCAAACAAGACCATTTATTATTAATGAACAAAGACAGTAGGCCTACAAAGTTGGCAAGGCCCATCTTTTCCTTTCGGCAAAAATAAACGTTTATCAACTGTTTTGTTATTTAGGTTTTTCGGACTATCGTTCTCATCTTGAATGTCATTTTCACAAAGTTTCGATCGATATAACCCGCGACCTTCTTCAGGTCGGGAACTTGGAAATGTTTCTGTCAAACTCAGGAGTTCAACAAAAACATTCCCGAGTTCGACAAGATACATCGACCGAAACATTGTGAAAATGATACTCAGGATGAGAAATAATAGTCCAATGAACCCAAATAATATGAATTTGATTTTCCGAATTCTTTTTGGAAATACAAAAAGTTGATTTTATTAAAGCATTAATAACAATGAATAAATATGCAAGAAGAATTATTTTAATAGCACTTCTTAAAATACTTTAACGAATTTATAAAATTGTCTAAAGACTTTGTGGACACCCTGTATATTGCAAGGAGTTAAAAAGATATCAATAAGTGCTCAGTCGCAAATGTGAGAGCTAAATTACCAATAAGTCATTTAAAAACTGTTACATACTTCAGAAATATAACATAGTTTCACTAATGTGGACTGGCTTTTTACCATTTAAGAGGCTGTTAAAAATCCATTTCTCCAATGGTAAAAGGTTAATCCACATCAATGAAACCATGGTACATTTCTGAAATATGTTACATAGTTTTTAAATATATATAAATATTTTTTGTGGTACAAAATGTTTATATGGCTATATAAGAACAGTGTATATTTTTAAACATGAAATAAAAAATAAATAAAAACAACTGAAAAATAGGCTAGCTAACCAGTTTTGAACCTCGTTTAACAGAGCTAAATCAAGGTTAGGACTTATTAGGTTGAGAATAAAGTTCTTGCAGAAATTAAATTTTGATTTCAAATGATGTATTTTCAAATACGTTTTCGTTATAATACCTTTACTTTATATATTATTTTAAAGAGTGTTTTTTGCTCTATCTAATCGTTTAAATGACAATCGTTTTAAAACAGTTATGTCTTCTTTTCAAATCGTTGAATAGGAAGCAAATTCTCAATTTTCTTATTTCAATTCAAGCTAGGCTGAAAAGCTGCTGAAACAGCTCGCAATATAAACGAAGCATTTGGCTCAGAAACCACTACTGAATGCACAGCGCAATGGTGGTTTAAGAAATTTTGTGGTGGTGACAAGAGTCTTGAAGATTATGAGCCTAGATGTAGACAATGATCAACTAAAAGCCTTAGTTGAAGCCAATCCATGCACAACTGTTCGAGAACTTGCTTCTGAGATGTATATGACGATTTTCAACCACTTAGGAGAGATTGGAAAGACAACAAAAACTTGATAAATAGGTGCCTCACAAATTGATCGACAACTAAAAGAAATGCTGTTATGAAGTGTCATCTTCCCTTCTTTTACGCAACAAGAATAACCCGTTTCTTGATCAAGTTGTGACTTGCGATGAAAAGTGGGTTCTTTATGACAACCGGCGCTGCTCAGCTGAGTGCTTTGAGGCTGATGAAGCCTTACGACACTTCCCAAAGCCAAAGTTGCACCATGCTGACTTTTTGGTGGTCTGCAACCGGTCTCATCCATTAGTTTTTTTGTTTTTATTGCAGGCGAAACCATTACAAAGCAAAGAAGTACTGGCAACAAATGGATGAAATGCATCAGAAACTTCGACAACAACACTCAGCATTAGTCAGCGGAAGAGACCCGATTCTCTTCCACGAAAATGCCCAACTGACCCTGCAGAAGTTGAACAAATTGGGTTACGACACTTTGCCTCATCCACCATACTCTCCAGACCTTTCACCGATCGACTACCACTTTTTCAAGCATCTCAGCAACTTTCTGCGTGAGAAATGCTTCGAAAACTTAAGCAATATCAAAAACGCCTTCAGCGACTTCATCACCACCAGAATGCAAGATTTTTACACTACTAGCATAAATACACTCGTGTGCGTGAGCGTGCGTTCAGGACGACTAGAAACAATGTTGAGATAAGAGGAGAGCACATACAGCGCCTAAAATTCTCCAATGGTCATCCATCCGGTACTGAAAAATACTTTTACCCAATTTTCATATGTCCAAATTACATACCTGTTTGCAAACTCTAATCTCTTCTTATTCTTCAAACTAACAAGTGGTTTCTTCCCTGGGGTTTGATTAAACAGCCCTATTTCTTGCAGTAGTCTAGAAACAGTCTGTCTTGACACATTAACACATGAGGTACTATTCATAACCCTTTTAATTTCTGTGCAAGACTTAAAACAGTCCTTTAATGATATACGCTGCATTATTCATCTTCTTTTGCCAAAGTTTTGCGGAGTCTGCCATTTTTAAAAGCACTATTTTGCGAGTATCATTGTAGGATTTAACAACCCTGCCTACAACATTCTTGGAACGTTTCACTTTCTCTGAAATCTCTCTAATGGTGTGCTTTTCCTTGTGTAGATTCACAATAGCTTGTCTCACAGAGTAATCAAGTTTTTGGCATTTCGCCATGGTGCCGGCTGATGCAATGTTTACAAATGACTAAGTAGGACTTATTCTTTAGAGGAAATCAAAAAATTTGAATATAGCATACTGTTTACATTGTTTTTCTCAATTTTGTCCCTTACTTTTGGACGTTCCTATTTTGAAAATTAATGTTATAATTCTTTTTCTATCCTTTGCAAATGACTCAAATTTTAGTATGTTATTATGGATGATAACGACTACCAGTTGTCAAAATTTCAGCTTTTCACAGTTGTTATTTCTAACAAATATTAGGTTTTAAAAATTTTTGTCCCTTAGTTTTAGACGCTACCATATAAAGGGTTCGTACAGATTTTAAATGTCCATTTTCAAGGATATTTGAAAGTTTTTCAAGACCTTCTCCAGGCAAAATTCAAGTTTTTCAAAACAAAATTTGATATAGAAATAATGATATAGTAAACCAAAAAAACTTAACAGAAAAAGTCATTTTCGTTTATCTCATTATTTCATGAAGTAGTTTTAAACATCAGTTATTTACATGAAGTTCTTTAACATGCAACAAAACTGGTCAACTGTTTATAGATTTCATTTGTTTTGTGTTTAGTGCCAGCCATGTGTAATTTCAAGGCACTTTCACTCATTTGTGCTTAAAACAAAATGCCTGTTGGCAATACTTTTAAATTTTGAATTTCTAGTATTGTTAATACAAATGTTACATATCTTTGGCACAAAATTATCCAAAGTTATTATAATGGAAAACATCAGGTAGTTTCCTGATAAAGGGACATAATTCTTGTATTTACAATATGATGCAATTTCAGAACAATGTATTTCGATTTTATTTTCAATATTTAGAAATTATTTTAATGCTATTTTAATTCTTAAAAAATAATTTAATAGCATTCATTTCAATTTTATTTTTAATATTTCGAAAAAATTTTATTGGACATAAAGAATACGATTTTCAAGACAGTTTCCATATTTTTTTTTTTTTTTTCAAGGTAATAGAAATAAGGCCTTTTCAAGGCAAAAGTAAAAACTTTAAGGACTTTTCAAGCCTGTATGAGCTCTGGTCTATATGCCTCTTAATTGAAATCCTAACCTTAATTTAGCTCTGCTGAACGAGGTTCAAAATTGGTTAACTTGTTCCTTCAGTATTTTTATTTTATTATGTTTACAAATAAATACTGTCATGTATATATATTCAGGCAGCAAATCGTTATCGATACACGTCCGATTTTTCACTATTTTCTTAATCATTGTTTTGGCTACGAAAGCTAGTTTCTGGGTCTCCTTAAATAACAACAACAGTATAGCAATGTCTCAAGATGATCACGAAGATTGAAAACACTTGAGATTGCCAGAAAAAAGAAAGAAAGAAAGAAAATGTCTCAAGATGATCACGAAGATTGAAAACACTTGAGATTGCCAGAAAAAAGAAAGAAAGAAAGAAAGAAAGAAAGAAAATGTCTCAAGATGATCACGAAGATTGAAAGCACTTGAGATTGCCAGAAAAAAAAAGAAAGAAAATGTCTCAAGATGATCACGAAGATTGAAAACACTTGAGATTGCCAGAAAAAAAAAAAAAAAAGAAAGAAAGAAAATTTCTCAAGATGATCACGAAGATTGAAAGCACTTGAGATTGGCAGAAAAAAAAAGAAAGAAAGAAAATGTCTCAAGATTATCACGAAGATTGAAAGCACTTGAGATTGCCAGAAAAAAAAAAAAAAGAAAGAAAATGTCTCAAGATGATCACGAAGATTGAAAGCACTTGAGATTGTCAGAAAAAAAAAGAAAGAAAATGTCTCAAGATGATCACGAAGATTGAAAGCACTTGAGATTGCCAGAAAAAAAAAGAAAGAAAATGTCTCAAGATGATCACGAAGATTGAAAACACTTGAGATTGCCAGAAAAAAAACAAAAAAGAAAGAAAGAAAATTTCTCAAGATGATCACGAAGATTGAAAGCACTTGAGATTGCCAGAAAAAAAAAGAAAGAAAGAAAATGTCTCAAGATTATCACGAAGATTGAAAGCACTTGAGATTGCCAGAAAAAAAAAAAAAAAAAAAAAAAAAAAGAAAATGTCTCAAGATGATCACGAAGATTGAAAGCACTTGAGATTGTCAGAAAAAAAAAAAAAAAGATATTTCAGATCCATCTTCTACGAATTAGCACCAGGGACCAGGAAACTAGCTTGTCAAGTAGAGACAATGATTAAGGAAATAATGAAAACAAAAAAAAATGTTGTAATCCTTAACAATCAGGCATGTATCGATATGCATGTAAACAGGAAGGATGTCTAACAAAATGTGTAATTAGAAGATCAAAAGTGGGGTTTCCCAAACTTCAGGACACCATGGAGTCCCTGAAGAGGGCAAAAGTTTAACAATGTAATTTCTAAAATAAATATGAAAAAAAACATTAATTTCAAATTTTAACATAACTAATGAATTTGAAGCTCCCTGACTTAAGCCAAAAGGAGCAACCACATCACTTTCCAATAAAAAAGATCAATAATTAAAAGTCTGTAGCTATTTAATTTTTCCATATAAAGCATTTAATCTGCCTTAAGAAAAGGCTTCCCGAGCCCCACAGTTTCACTCAGGAAGCCTCAGAGCTCCTTGGAGCCCACTTTGGGGAACTCTGATCAAAAGGCTATAAACAAACAGGCATATTAGACCAAAACGAGATTAAAACAGGGAGATGATTTAATATATTTTTTTCTATGTGGAAATTTTATCAAGAATGCATCTTAACAGAGACATAATATGTATGTGGGTGTGTGTATTAATATACAGGATGAGCCAAAAGTAGGTGGACAGTAAAAAAAAAACATTTAGAGATCACATATACATACAACTATATGTAATAAGACAATTATATTAATGAAAATTAAATGACATTTATCAATGCAAGTGCTCAAACTGTTTTCCTTCTTGATTTACACACAGCACTGAAGTCTGCCTCATATGCTTCAACAAACATTTTCTACTTTTGGCTTAATTTTGTATATAGCAATATTTGTGATAGGAGCGAGTAATAAAAAATGTGAAACAAGTTCGATAGGAAATAATGCTAAGGTGGGACGGAACTCAACTGGATGAGAAGTAGACAAATGATGTTCGTTTTCAAATTGTCAATGAAATGATATTTTTATGAATTTATACATATCTTGACTGTTATTTTAACGTGCATTTTTGATAAAGTTTCCACATACTAGACATATATTGAATCAAATCATGTCCCTATTTTAATCTGGATTTTTTTTTTTTTGTTCTATGTAATCTTTTTGCTGGCATTCGTTTCCGTTTCCGTTAACAAAATGTAAATCTTTATATTCTTTGCTTAATCTGAATCTTTTTTTGCTATCACAAAATGTGTATCTCAAAATTATGTATACATGTGTATGTATGTGTAATAACAAAATCTTCTATTCAAATATAAATATTAATAATATAAAGTTCCTCTAAATAGCTCCCACAGTGCGATACTAGAGTTATAAATACTCTTAATTTTGTAATGGTTTAATTCTTTACTGACAACAGAAACTCATTATGTTCATCCAAAAAATTTGATTATATAAACAAAAAGGAAAATATTTGTTTCAACCTATGGTGTGCAATAAAAAAAAAAAACAACACATATACAGCGAACCATATATATATATATATATATATATATATATATATATATATATATATATATATATATATATATATATGTGTGTGTGTGAGACGCCTTTAATAAGTTTTCAGACTTTTTTGGTACAGACATTTAAAAAAGTGTCATAATCTTCAAAAATCCAGTATACTGTTGCTACACAACTTATGAGACGACTGACCAATTTTTTATGATTTCAGGTTCAAATGAACAGCTACAGCAGGAATAGGAATACACCCTACTAAAGCCTAACAGAAGTTGTTAAAACGGTACAACAAGTGCATTGTAGCCAGAGTAGATTAAGGGGACTAGAGTATCCTCTGTGTACTACCAATAAAAGTGCCCACATGTTAAAAAAAAAAAAAAATCAACAAACTTATTGAAGGTAACTCGTATTAAGAGAATTATAAACAAGAGGAAGCAATATTCTAGACTTATTAATCAATTACATAAGTAAACAGACCAATATATATATATATATATATATATATATATATATATATATATATATATATAAAAGCGGAAATGTATGTGTGTATGTATGTACGCTTTTCCCCGATGTCCACAAAAGGCTTCTTTCAGAGAACCGCTTGCTCGGTTCACAACTCCTTAAAACTTTTTATATCATGTATAAATTATAATATCTCAGAGTTACCCACGGAGCTCGCCTGTCTATTTAATTTTATTGACTTTCAAACGTTAATTATTCCACATTTGCCCGCATCGCCACGCGTTACATTCGGTTTTCTGTATAAAAAAAAGCAAAACTCGACTCTAATCACAGGCCGAGAGCCAGTTGTCTCAAGAGAGCTAAGTAACGTTTGTTCAATGTCGACTTCGTCATATCAGACTGTAGCTTTCATTTCGCTCCTCCTAATAAACAGGGAGCGGGTTTTTAAAAACAAACCGATTTATTCACCTCATTCAAAACTGTCCCGCACAAAATCCTAACTGCTGAATATCTATCGCCGTCACGTCAATCAAAAACGCGTACCTGTTTTTTTTTTTAAACACTACTATTTTCCAACTGCGCGTCGTGAAGGCTTCATCTTTTTTTTCACATTTTCGGGGGTTTTTCACATACCCCGAAAAACACCCGGGCAACGTCGGGTACCCCTCGCTAGTATATATATAAAAGAATATTGCCTTCTCCTGTCTATAATTCTCTTCGTATACTTGTTTGTTGAGCTTCATACATCTTGATAGGTCTACATTTAAAGAATCCACTAACACTTCTTTAACCCCCTATAATATATATAGAATGAGACGATTAAATTGTCGCCATAGAAAAGACGATATGATTCCATTTCTGTTTGATAAAAACTGGTTTGCTGTTTTTGTTGCAGACCATCTACTAGTTAGCTAGTTGTGTACAAATCCCAAGAAGATAGAAGTCATCAATCATATCTGAAAGTGACACAATATTCAACAACAGGATTGGGGATGCGCCACTGTACAACTCATGCTCTCTACCGATCCAAGTTATGACAACAGGGCAGTTGCCAGCACACATCAAAATGTAAATCCAGACGGTTCAAAGCTTAAGGGCACAGTTCAACGCAGTTTCTGACCACGGTTATATTCTTTGATGTGGTCTCAAGTGAGGGCCATATCATGCCACCTCACGTCTTCTAAGTCGGTTTGAAAGTCAAGAGTGTGGTGATCCCCTAGTGCAATCAAGTGACCATTGGAAGACCCTAGGTGTGGCACCAGGACTTGGCGCCAACCCACAAGTCCAAACAGTTCCAGGTTTGGCTTTAGAAGTGCTATAACTTTGTACCCTTCTCTCATTTGCCCCCCCCCTTCCCCTGACTTGAACCCGTCGGACTACTTCATTTGGTCATGTCAAGAACATCACCAACATGACCTTCCACAACACCAAAGCCAGCCTGATCTTCAGCGTTTGTAGAAAAGGTACACATGCAGTTCTTGGCTCGTATTGAGGCAGTGATTGAGGTTGAAAGCGGCTACATTGAATAGATGTCAGCTCTACTACATAATCCCGTTACCTGATTTGATTTTTTTGATAAAAGTTTTAAAATAAGGTTGTAATGTTGTTTTCTTTAGGGCAATAAATTTATCATTCTACCCTCTGTGTGTGTGTGTGTGTGTGTATATATATATATATATATATATATAAATACACACACACACTTTCAATAGGAAAAAATTTACTAATACTATATATAAAAATATTTTCCAATTGGCACGATTAATTAAGCTCAATGAAAACACTTTTACACTTAACAGAGCTTATATATATATCAATAGTAACCATTCCAAAGTCAAATATATATTCATATTTTATTCTTTCATAATATTTTATTATATATTTCATAAAATACTATGTATGTGTGTATATATATATATATATACAGTGATGATCATATTTATTGGCACGGTAAAATAAAAGTTAAATTTTGTCTAATAAATTCTAAAAAAGGGATTAAATTAAAGAAAATAACAAAGTATATTATGTATTTTTAACTGGCCTTTCCGATGCAGCAATTGGATTTTAGAAAAAATAAATAACAAAGGAACAACAAACATAATTGCAAAAAACCCTTGTTCAAAATTATTGGCACGGCTTTGTTTTTCTTTTAGTATCAGTATAATATCAATCAATTTCCGGTTTACATGCTTTCTGAACGTTTTTATAGCCATATTATGCTTGTTTAACGCTAATTCAGTGAATAATTTTTTTCAGATAATTTTTAGATAGCGATTTATTTAAACTATTATAAGTGACTAAATTATAATTTTCAATCGCCATGGTTAAAACTAAGGAACACAGCGAAGACGTCAGGAAGCTTGTTGTAGCATGCCATACCAATGGGGAGGGCTATGATAAGATTTCAAAGAAGCTAAACCTTCCCAAATCCACTGTTAGAGCCATAATAAACAAGTTCAAATCGCAAGGCCACGTTATGAGTTTAGAGGGTAGAGGGAGAAAAAGGATTCTTTCCCCAAGAGATGAACGGAAAATTGTTCGACAAGTAAAACAAAACCCAAGGATCTCTGTTGGGGAGATTGTTGATGAACAGAGCACCTCTGGAGTGAATGTATCTCGACATACAGTTGGTAGAGTTTTGAAGAGAGCTGGTTTAAAAGCATGTCGTCCGAGAAAGACTCCCTTATTGAAGCCTATGCACCTGAAAGCAAGGCTAGCCTTTGCAAAACGTCATATTGATAAAGATGTTGCATTCTGGAAACGTGTTCTATGGACTGACGAAACGAAAATAGAGTTATTTGGCCATAATAAAGTGTCTTATATTTACAGAAAATCTGGCGAAGCTTTCCTGCCTAAGAACACCATACCCACAGTGAAGCACGGTGGAGGCAGTTTGATGTTTTGGGGATTCTTTGCTGCCTCTGGACCAGGGCGACTTGTTAAGGTCACAGGTAGCATAAAAAAGGAAGATTATGTTAAAATATTGGATGAAAACCTGAAAGACTCTGCTAAAGAGCTCTCACTTGGTCGTCGTTGGTGGTTCATGCAAGATAATGACCCAAAGCATTCGGCTAAACTGACTAAGAAATGGCTTGAGGACAATCATATTAATGTTTTGGAGTGGCCATCACAAAGCCCAGACCTTAATCCAATTGAAAATTTATGGAGAACATTAAAATTGAGGGTAATGCAAAGGAAGCCTAAGAATCTTATTCAATTGGAGGATTATTGTCAGGAAGAGTGGGCTAAAATTACTACTGAAGAGTGCAACAACTTGGTTGTAAACTATGAAAAGCGACTGAGGAAGGTAATCAAGGCCAAAGGCTATACAATTGATTATTAAATAAATCGTGCCAATAATTTTGAACAAGGGTTTTTTGCAATTATGTTTGTTGTTCCTTTGTTATTTATTTTTTCTAAAATCCGATTGCTGCATCGGAAAGGCCAGTTAAAAATACATAATATACTTTGTTATTTTCTTTAATTTAATCCCTTTTTTAGAATTTATTAGACAAAATTTAACTTTTATTTTACCGTGCCAATAAATATGATCATCACTGTATATATATATATATATATATATATATATATATATATATATATACACACACACGCACACAATATGTGTGACTTATATGCACACCGTATGAAACAATAAAATTGTCGCTCTACATAAGACAACATTATTCCATTTCCATTTTGATCCTAGCACTTTCGGTTCTTCCTAGGACCATCTTCAAACAGTTAAATATCAAGCAAAGAACATAAGCTTTTAAATGTTTTGTGATGGTTCCGATGGAAAATGTTAAGATTACTTGTATAGATTACTGTTGTGTGTCAAAGCGAAACTGCTAAAAGCAACAGATGGGTTTTAGGTCTTTCGAGTTTTCCATTTTAATACCATTTGATTTATTTTATCCTTTTATTGGTATATATATATATATATATATATATATATAACTACTTAATTTACTCACATAAAATTAATATACGAAAGTATAGATTTATGCGTAAACTTAATATATTTACTTCAAAAGTGCTCAATACGTAGGTAGAGCTAGTTAGTAATTTATAAAATATATATGGCGATTAAGCTACACTGAATATTCCGCGTTTCATTCACTCTAGGACTCTTCAGGCTTATGAGCGAATTCTGTGGTTGTTTATCGTTTTAATATGCTCCTCTTCTATTGCCATTTTAGTTAGCCAATCAGTTTTCTAGTATTCACTGCACCCTTCCTATCAGCCAATGGGCATGCATTTTATCGGACAAAGGATCTGTTTTAAAATTAGGTTAGTGTTTTTTTTTATTGTTAGTTTATATATAAAAATATGTGTACATACATATATGCACATATATATATACATACATAATACATATATGTGTGATCATTTATGTATATTCATGTTTATTTTATTTATTTATTTGTTTATTTTCTATTGTTTTTGTTGGTTTTAAGACTATTTTGTATCGCTATCCTAGAGTAAATTTTATCTAGTGAACACAGTTATTTGCTATTTTTCTTCCACAGTTTAATAGATGTTGGGGTTCTTTAAAGTACAGGATAGCAAATTTTTCATGAAGGCATAATCTACATGGGTCGTCTAGGTCCCTACACATGGTAGCTTGTCTTATTATTTACAAAATAGTTTTAAACCTAAAAAAAAAACAATAGAAAATAAACAAATAAATAAACACCCATCTCGCTGAATCTACTGTGAAAAATTTTCCCCACTCTTTATCTTCCTAAATCAAAACGTTGATTCTATGAACAAAGCTTCTTTCTTAGAACTGCACGCCTGTGGAACTCTGTTCCGTCTGCCTGCTTCCCACCTGACTACAACCTGGATGTCTTCAAGTCTAACGTAAACAAATTCCTGATGAACCGCCCCCTTAAGTGAACACTTCATTAAATCTCCACACTAACGTACTGTACTTGCAATAACCCTTATCCCTGAGTGGCTTCCGGGCCTAGATGAGTGGTGACAACGGTGTATAAAAAAAAAAACTGTTAATTCCTGACCTATGAAGACATGTTTGCTGCATGGCTAAAAATTAAAACATGAATCAATAGCTACTAGGTTACGCATGCATATTTGTAATGCCATCGTTCGACCTTCACCTGGCAAATTCCATTTTTTTTTAATTTTCACACTTTTGCACAGATTTTCCCCAGCTAAAACCCAAATATAAAGTTTCACATGAGTTCGAGTACCTTATATATTAAGTGTCATGCCTGTAAGCTAAAAACTAATAGAGGAGTTTGGTAGGCAAAATTTTTAAAAATATATATATATGCATACATATACATAAATATATATATAGAAGAGGTCTGTGTTTACTATAAATCTTTTTACGCAAATATTATGCAAGTATAAATCATGCAGAATATCGGCACGAATATAATTACACGTAATAGTTAATTAAAGATAATCATCCCATAAGAAAACCGAAAAAACTAACAGGGAATTAATTAAAATGAATGGTTAAATGAATATGCAAATTAGCTACATGTTTTGCTAGTGAATGCAATTCCATAACCCATATAAAAAAAAAATATTTATATACATATACATACACACACACACACACACTGGGTGGAACGATATAATTGTCGCTCTACATAAGACAACAGTATTCCATTTCCGTTTGTTGAAAAAATTATTTTTTTTGTTGCAAACCATCTGTACAACTCATGCTCTCTACCGATTCAAGTTATGACAACAGGACCATTGCCAGCACCCTCAAAATGCATAGGTGGATTGCCACGAATAACAGGAGCATGCCCAGATTGATGAAAACAAAGTTTCCGGCCATGGTTATGGTCTTTGGTGCAGTTTCAAGTGAGATCCACATCATGCCGCCTCACATGTTCAAAGTCAGCTTGAAACTCAACACCAAAGTGTACCTGGATGTGCTGAAGAGTGTGGTGATCCCCTGGTGCAATCAGGTGGCCACTGGCAGATTCTAGGCGTGGCAGCAGAACTCAGCGCTGGCCCACAAGTTCAAATGGACCCAGGCTTACCTTCAGAAGGGGTGTTATGACTTTGTACCCTTCTCTGTCTCCCTCACCCAACCTGAACCCACTGGACTATTCCGTTAGGTCATACATCGAGAACATCACCAACATGACTTCCCACAACAACGAAGCCAGTTTGATAGCTGCCATCTGCCAAGCTCCCATCGAGAACATCACCAACATGACATAGTGTTGTTTTCTTCCGAGCGACAATTTTATCGTTCCATCCTGTACATGTATGAATTGAAATAGAAAAAATGTAAGACCTAAAACAACGCTTCGCTCAGCTGTTGCTTTTAGATTTTTCTGTTTTTATAAAGCCCACGTAACAGCTGGGTGAAACATTGAGTTTTAGGTGTTCTGCTTTTCTATTTTCAATATATATGACATTTGAATAATACTGGGCACTGTGCCATTATCATTAATTATTGATATATATATATATATATATATATATATATTTCAGAGGAAACATAATTTAATTTAAATACCAAAAAACAAGAAATGGGCAGGTGAAATTAAAATTTCCTTAAGGCCTTATCGTCTGACCCTCTAAGAGGAAACGTCAGAATGATAAATTAAAAACTAAGAAAACGAATGAGGGAAGAGGGGAATTTTGGTGTTTTTTGGTATTTAAATTAAATTATGTTTCCTCTGAAATTTCTCCTTCCATTTTGTTGTACCAAAAATTTACTTATATATATATATATATATATATATATATATATAGCCAGTAGAGTTTAGTTTCCTAGAAGTACATCCAATGAAAAACATGTATCTACCAAAGAGTGCTCAATGAGTGAACAGAGCAGGTATATTAAATTTATTTATACAAACATTAATGGCTACATATGTGCATACATGTTTCTGTAATTACCCGCGTTGGGGGACTACGTCTTCAGGCCAAGAATTACTGTTGAGAACTGATATTTCAAACAAAAACATTTTCTTATTTCGTTAACAAAGTTAGAATGTAACCTGAGTGGGAGTTATAAGGGGGGGGGGGACAAGTGAGGTCTTTGAAGATAATAAACATCTTTTTTATTTCCCTTTCTTTTTATCTATCCCATCTTTTGGTTTTTATGGCATAAGGTACTTGAGAATTTAGTATTTTTGTCTTGCAGTCCGTAAATTAAAAACACTTCTAATGGTCACTGAGTACTGACCGGTGTCTTTTAATCTACACCCATCCAATATATATATATATATATATATATATATATATATATATATAGTTTCAACATATTTTATTAAAGAAGAAAAAGTGTGATGAAAAACTGAAACCAAAATACTTTCTTCTAATCAGAAGAATAAATCTCATTAAAACATCAGGTTTTATTAATCTGCTCTAGCAACTCCAAAGCGTAACTAAGATCCTATTTTCCAATGGTTATCCTTTAAATACAATTGAAAAATGTATAAGGGATAAAATCCTGGCATTTAAGGGTGGAACTTTTGTGGGTCCTCAAGAATGTCCTATATATATGAAACTCTTGTGGATTGGTGTCAAAAGCCTGGAGTTTTCACATAAAATTTCTAATGGCATTGTGTCAAGAATTATGCAAAAGTTTTATAAAATTATGTACCGATAAAAATCTATAATATAAATCTCACCTGTCTGTTTAAATGTATGTATGTATGTATGTATGCCTAAAACTTTCGACAGAGGTGACAGATTTTTACAAGATTGGTATCGTTCTTAAGCTCCACCCTTCGGACGACAAATATCGAAAAATTGGTTAAAAATATTAATTCCTTAGCCATCAACTGGGCACTTTTCTACAGGGAGGGGGGGGTCTCTTTTTTCACTGATATTTTCGAAAGTGATCCCCTCTTTTCGATTGACTAGCCTTAATTTAAACCTACATCACTTCCAGTTTTGCAATGATTTTTTTTTTTTTTTTTTTTTTTGCTCAGCACACATCTTCTCCATACACTCGGGCAATGCCAGGCACCCAGGCTAGTCTTTATATAAGAGAGAAAAAATTGAAACTGTAATTTGAAATTTACAATCAAATTTATTGTTCGACTGAATACTCCAAAAAACAATTTAAAAATTCCTTATATATATATATATATATATATATATATATATATATATATATATATATACTAGCATTTCAGCCCGGGTGTTTGGATGTGTGTGTTGAGCAAAAAAAAAAAAAAAGGGGGTTAGTAGGAAGGCAGGGTCAAACCCGTACCATGAAGGAGGAAAAGAACGGGGGAAAAAACCTGACATCTTTATTGTTACAACCACCGCCAAACCAGAAGTGACGTAGGTTTTAATTAAGGCTAGACAGATGACTTTCAAAAAATATCGGAGAAAAAAGCGACCCCCCCCCTCTGTAGAAAAATGCCCAGTTGAAGGTGAAGATATTAATGTTTTTAGCCAATTTTTCGATATTTGTCGTCTGAAAGATCAAACTTCAAAACGATACTGATCTTGTAAAAATCCGTCGCCTCTGTCGAAAGTTTTAGGCAGACATGCAAACATACATACATACATTTATATATTGGTAACTAAAAATTTTCGACCCAAACCGATTAAAAAGCTTGCCATATCTCTGAATACTCTTAATGTAAAATTTCAAATGTTTAGACCAGAAATTGTCTCAGTAATTTGGTAGAGACCACAGAGGTCAAATTTTTTTAACTTTGACCCCTATTATGACTCCTTAAGATTTATTGTTTTGGGCTCAAATCAAGTTATTAAGTTAGATCCATGTCCAAGGAACCTATATCTAAAATTTCAATTGTTTATACCCAAAATTGTCGGAGGAGTTTGGGAGAGTTCTCAAGAGTCAAATCATTGAACTTTGACCCCTTAACAGCCGAATTTCTGGCCGAAAATAGATTACAAAGATTTTCCCAAATCTCAGTACCCTGTATATCAAATTTCGAGTCTGTAAACTTCAAATTGACAGAGTTATTGCATAGGGAAATGTACACAGACACATTCAATTGTGTGTGTGTGTGTGTGTGTGTGTGTGTGTGTGTGTGTGTGTGTGTGTGTGTGTATATATATATAAGATTGTTGAATTTTTATTAATTTTTTTATTAGCGATTAATTTTCTTTTGTTTTTCCGCTCCCCTGAGAGTGTTTTTTATTATAAGAAAGGAGTTATTTGCCCTTTGTTTACATTTTTCTTCGCCTACATTTACGCCACAAATAAATAAAATATATATATATATATACATATATATACACACACACACACACACACACACGATGAGGTAAATAAATATTATGGATAATTTTTATAATTGAGTTCCATTCAAATTTCCTGATAAGAATATCTGCTTCAGGTGGAAACCGGCAGATAAATTCAATATGGCTCTGCTGCAAAATAATTTCAGTCTGATTGCATACCATCTGCAAAACATGAATCTAATATTTACCAGCATAAATTTGGCAGGAAATTATGTAACATCAAAAGTTAAGATCAGTATTAGCATAACGTTTAAAGACAACTTTGTATATTTATATTTGATTCAAAAGTTATTGAGAAAGATATTTTAGCTTTTAATGTATCAACAAGTTGAAGACGCTCTTTATTATTTTGATATTCATGTTTTTGTTTTCAAATTTATTGTTACTCATATTCACCTAAAACAAGGCACATTGCAATTGAGACATAAGGAGCTACTGTGAATTATGGCCCATGCCTATAGGAACACTAAGTAGGGAGTTGAGCAGCGAGATGTCTTAATATTACATTTAAATTTCTGCATTTTAGTACAGTTGGGAAAGCTTGAAGCAGTTAAAATTCCAGAATTCATTAGCCTGAAGGAAGAAATTGGCAGAGTAAAGGGCTTTGCGGCATCTATGAAAGGGTGAGATTTTGCTGCTTGCTGAGTTAAATTAAAGTAATTGTAAAACAGGAAAAGGGATGCAACAATGCAGTGATAAGACAGAGTTGAAACTTGGTGACAGTGCAGGACCTATTAGGTTAGAGACATTTTGGACCTTGTCCAATAAATACACTAGTGGCCAATGCACCAGTCCAGACGTGGCATCAATACTCCATGCATGGCGAATGGTGGCTTTGTAAAAATACAAAATACTGTCAGGTGTGAGTGATTTTCTAGCAAGGTAGAGAGAGCCTACCTTCTTTGCAGCAGCCTTGGCAATGTCTTCAATGTATTTGTTCCAATTCATGTTCCCTGTGAACGTTAAGTCGAGGAGTTTAAATGATGAACTCCCAGCTAAAATATATAGAATATATATATATATATGTCCATAGCAATCTGTGACTTAAGAGGTTCTTTTTAATTGTTGAAGGAGTTTTTTCTTAGTAGCATTAAATGTTACCAGTCATTTACGTCTCCATGCTACTGCAGATTGGTAGTCAATTCCTAAGATTCCAGACATTGACTTGGATATGTGTATATTCATTTCGTCTACATGTCTAGTATAGAGTGTAGTGTCATCAACAAATATAACCATCTTGAATGCAATTTCATCAGGGAGGTCGTTTATGAATATCAGAAACAAAATAAAAAGGTTCAAGGATCAACCTCTATAGTACACGTGCACTAATATTATGTTGTTTGAATGTATGACCACTGAGGACGAGCTGGAGTTTTTTTTTTTTTTCTTGTCTAAAAAAGATGCGAGTATATTTAGTATTTGTCCAAAAATACCATAAGATTTCATTTTCATGAGAAGATTTACATGCCAGACCATTTTAAATACTTTGAGTATATAACTCGTCTGAGCTCCAATCTATGCCCCCTCTTGCCAAACTTTTGTGAAAAACACTCGTCTATCTGTAACCACTGTCAATAATTTTCCCCACTCTTTATCTGTGCCTAAACCGAAACGTAGATTCCATGAACAAAGCTTCTTTCTTATAACTGTACGCCTGTGGAACTCTCTTCTGTTTGCCTGTTTTCCACCTGACTACAATTTGGTAGTCTTCAAGTCCAACGCAAACAAATTCTTGATGAACCGTCCCCTTAAATAATCCAATTTACCAAATATCCACAACTAACAATTACTACAAAATTATCCCATTGACTACTGTACAATCAATAACCCTTATCCTCGAATGGCCTCCGGGCCTTTATAAGTGGTGACCCCTATGTAAAAAAAAAAAAATCTTCCCCTGCCTTGTCAAATGCATGGGATATCTGTCGAAAGATAATCATCAGGACATCCATGGTAGAAAGGGCTTGCGTCAATCCATACTATCGGTTAAAAAGAAGTTTTGCATTTATGAGGTGGTGGACTGGTTCTTGGTTAATTAACAGGAGTATTGTTAAGTTGCTGATGGGGATTTTTTTTTTTTTATTTAAATGTAGAGGAAAAGGGTGTTTTTAGGAGATATTGAACTATTAAACTAGTCTAAAAAGGTGCAGTCTAAGCCCCTTTGAGAGGGTTGTGGTTATAACAGCTATATAGGCATATGATCAGTGACACAACCTATCAGAAAACATCTAAAGAGAGATAGATAACACTTTCGTCTTATCTAAAACACTAATGGAACGATGAGCAGGGTAATAAACATGTTTTAAATTTGTAGTTATTGTAATAGTTAATACGCTGTCTTCTTTTTATGGGAGTAGGTGGAGTACATTCCTATATTATCAACTAGCGGGGGTACCCAGCGTTGCCCGAGTGTTTGTTTCCGGGACGGGGGGGGGGTTAAAAATGTTATGGTAGGTAAGTAGGAAGGATCAAACCCGGAGTCATGAGTAAAAGTAAGAAAATAAAGTGTGGAAAAAAAAAAAAAAAAAAAACATCTGCAACGTTAACAGTTCGGCCACCAAGAAAAGTCCATTCCAGTTGTTTAGGACCAAAAAAAAAAAAAAAAAAAAAAAAAAAAACGACTATGGTAGATCGGCGCGAACGTGAAAATATAATGTGAATTGTCCAGCACGCTAACCACTACGCCACAGAGCACTGCAGCTTAGTTTAGTGATTTTACATGAAAGAACTACGAAGCCAAACCGATGTTCTCTTCTCAACTGTTCCTTGTGAACAATCCCCAAATGGTGTTAAGTGGTGGCAGGGAGAGGAGGAATTTATTAGAGAGAAAATATTTTACCACTTCCATTGATCTTAACCGATTTTGGCCGTGACTTCTCAGCAGAAAAAGTATAGAAATCTAAGATTATCGAGGAATTTGAGAAATAATAAGCCTATAACACACCTCAGATATTGTTCTGCCGTTTGTGCATATTATATTTGCATGAAATATCTTGATTTTTAATCCTATTAAGGTCAAAATCAGACGGGAAAAAATGGGTTCATTTTATTTATATAGAGATGTTCCCACTTGTAACAATGATTCATTAGGAAATTTTAATGGACTTCAATCATCAAACGTAAACAAAAATTGCCATATTATTTGTTAAGTTTTGAGACATTGTGTTGAACAAAGATGGTGGCGTAGTTCAGATCAGTAACCAAGAATCAAATTCGATCCATGGCGTAGTTAACCTTTTAAGTTCTGAGATATTGTGTTGAACAAAGATTGCGGCGTAGTTCAGATCAGTAACCAAGATGGCGGCGTAGTTCAGATCAGTAACCAAGATGGCAGCCAAGAATCAAATGCGGTCCGTGACGTAGTAAACGGCGAACTGATTGAATCCAAAATTCGACAATTTTTATAATAATTTTGGGACGTTTTCATTGGTTGTTTAGCACAGCCGTTGGTTATAAAAATGATTGGCGAATCCATTCGTCTCATACCCCCATCATAAGTCAAAAACATTTTACATTTTATTATTTAATCAAAAATGGCCAAATAAACATTACATGTTTAATTAGAATTTGTTTTTATTTGCTTTTTTTTTTTTTTTTGTTCAAAGATTATTTAATTTAAACTATATATTGAGGAATACAGGGTCGTATTCGTTTTTGGCTTTTTTTTTTTTGTTCGTTTTTAAATTAAACATCATATGTATTGAAATTTGTACTTAAACGAACACATCTAAAGTACCTTAATTTTTATTGATGCAGATAAATTGTTTGTTGTTAAAACAGCTTCCTTAAAATTCTTTGTTATTAAAAGTAATTAGTATATAAAACTATTTATTAACTCTGCTTTAAAATTTATAAACTTGATTAAAAAATATATGTGAATATTATCTTTTTTAAAATTCGTGTTATTTCATCTATAACAGATTATGTTTTAAAATTTATAAACTTGATTAAAAAATATGTGAATATTATCTTTTTTAAAATTCGTGTTATTTCATCTATAACAGATTATGTTTTAAAATTTATAAACTTGATTAAAAAATATATGTAAATACATTGAAACATAATCTGTTATAGATGAAATCATCTATAACAGATTGTCTTTCAAAATTTATAAACTTGATTAAAATAAAATAAGTGAATATTATCTTTTTCAAAATGCCTGTTATTTCATCTATAACAGATTGTGTCTTAAAATTTAACTTGTGGAGCAGATTTATAAGAATAACAAAATATTACTGCAAAACAAACGTTTTTATTTCAAATCTCAAGATATTGTATGGATCTTATAAAATCGTTACTTTTTCTGAAGATTATGATAAGAAATCTATTTGTAACACAGAATTAAACAAATGTTGATTCCTTGAAGGTAATTTATGAATGTAAGGATCAATAAAAATTACTTTTGCCATATCTAGGAATCCATTTTTAATAATGTCATTTATAAAAAAAATTTTAATGTATATTTAAATAAGAAAATTTGAAACCTGAAAATGTTGTGAAATGATAAAATGATTTTTATTTATTTGTTGTTGTTGTTAAAGTCCTAATTTTCGCCAATAACCTGGCTTTATCAAGGAGAGGTCAGTCCGATAAAGTTTTTCTTTTCTTTTTTTTTTAACAATGTCGTTATAAGTGGTTGAAGCCTCTCGAATAGAAAATAAGCTTGGTTTAAGCACAAAATTTAAAAAATGGAAAGTCACACATTTTAGAAAACATTACACACACAGATTTCAAACAGCACCAATACAATGCGAATTTTCTCTTCGGGAGGCTCATTTAAATTCATTTTAAAAAAATGTTTTCTAAAAGGTGTGACTTTCCATTTTTTAAAATATTTTTTTTTTTCTGTAGTTAAACAATCTCGTTATGAAACATAGATTAAAAATTATATACTCAGTAATTTCTTGAAAGAATTATTTTATTCTTCTTAACATTCTGCAATGTTCTACCAAAAGAACTGATGAACCAATTTATTTTGTATGGAGAAAACCATCATTGACAAAAAGAAAAAATTCCAGGTTCATTTCATTTACTGCTAAACTGTTTACAACAGCCTCTGTATGTATGTTTGAAGTCAAACACACGAATGAAGAAGGGGAATTTTCCCGGAATATCATACGATGCAGAACTTCTATCAGACCACACTGACTCGAGTAAGTACACAATACAATGTTAAAAAAGTATATAAAAAAGGATGTACATGTATATATTTTATACATAAAAAGGGAATGGGCATTGCTTATTTCATTGTTATATGTCTTAATTTGCTTCAGTTTGTGTCTATCCATTACATTTCTGCATGAATTACATTTATATACACACTAGACAATGCTTCAAGCAAGCCACATTAAAAAAATAAATCTAGAAAGAAACAAACTTCATTTAATATATATATATATATATCTCAAAAGAATTGTTAATTCACTACCCAGCATAGCAGCAACCAAGCACCAATTGTCCGTTTGGGCGGTCCAGTTTCTATTTTGGCTTTAGGTAGTTGCTTGTCTAGTCGCACTGATGAGCTGTGATACAGCGAAACAGTACTGTATGTGAATGACTAATATATATTCAACAGGGGCGTGCGAGGGGGGGGGGAATCTTTGCTCGATTATAAAATATGCATAAATATGATATTTTAATTTGTCCAGATTTTGTAAATATTATGTGACAGAGATCTAACGAATGGGCTCTAATGGAATCTTATTAAAAAGTTGAAATAAAAAAAATGCACAAGTAAATAAAAAAAAATTTTCACATCATGAAAAGAAAACGATAAATGCAATAATCATTTTCGGTACAAACAAAAAATAAACAAATATTCATTGCAAACTTTATCATCATCATCATCATCAGCTTAACATGTTTTACATGCTGGCATGTGATATTTCCGATTTTTTGAGACAAGGATTGATAATTCATATTATTTCAATTATTCAGACTATTGCTCTCATATTGAGTGCTATACACACAATGAAACCTGGATCAACCAAGTAGCTGTAGGTAGATCAAACATGCAGTGGCAAGACTCAACACCCTACCCTGCCAGCAAAAAGACCTAGGCCTAGCTGTCAGAAAACTTTACAGACCATACTTCATCTTAGATCTGGCCTCCCAACTCACCCCACTGCAAGCCTACCTTCCCTGACTTCTTTGTGTGAGGCAGAGTGGAATGAGACACTAACAGATCGTTGAAACAATAACCGACGTAGGGAGATAGTGATGAAGGTTTATAACCAGTTCTGCAGCCACTTTGAAGCTATCAGCAAAGTCAGGTTCATCAAGTGAAGAGAAACTCGTGTTGAATAAAAATGAATAAAGAAAATCTAAACAAGATAAGACTACTGTGTTGTTTTTTTGCCAAAACATTAATCTTGCAAACGAATATCATAATTCTGAATTTTTACTTTGAAATATTGGACAGTTAAAAGTTACAATTAAAAAAAAAATGATTGCTTGTTCAGGTTATTGGCCTATCAACAGAGTAAGCATTCTGGTGGATTGCTTACCCTGCCAAGAAGATTACACAGTTAAACAATTTCTAATAAACTGCATCGACTTTGCTCCCATATACCAAAAAACATTACAGCATTAACAACATCAAAGAACTCTTCGAAAACATAAACGAAAAAAGAATTCTTAACTACTTGAAACAAGTAACTTTTCTCCAAAATACAAACCAATTTCCCATAACAAAAATGAAATGCAGCCACCAATACAAATATTTTTATTATATAATCATAATTCAAATTATAAATCTCTCTCTCTCTCTCTCTCTCTCTCTCTCTCTCTCTCTCTCTCTCTCATTCATATATCAGTTTTGTAGGAACCCAACAAGGCATTGGAGTAATATCTGGTCGTTTTAATTTCATAAGACTTCGTAACATAGCATGGTTAGATGAGTTGCGTTTTGCTTTCATGTGAAAATGAACATACATACATACATACATACATACATACATACATACACTCACACACACATATTTCATCATTTTTTCCTTTACCCCCTATTCTCCTTACCTCACTCTTTTTTTAACCAAGTAAGATCTGTGACTTACTTGTGGTTTCATTAAATACTTTTACATGCAAAATCCGATCCCACATTTTGTTAATTCCTGCCCTCTGATGAGAAGGAGAGTATTTCTTTGAAACTCCGCGGATTAAGGACTATCCACTTATCTTGTGCTTCCTTTTTAAAATTAAATATGTTTTTAACTCTTTTTCAAGATGTTTTTTTTTAACATGTTTTATTAATCATTTGTTAATATTATAAGCTGTATTTCCTTTTCGGTTTTATTGAGCTTTTACATCTGGTTGAGATTACTTTACCCGTAAATATTAACTCTTTAATATTTATAATATATTTTAAGTTTACCATTTTGATTACCTTGGTAAACTTATTGCAATTTTCATTTCTATATACATACATACATACATACATACATACATACATAGAGAGAGAGGGGCATGTGAAAACATTCAGTTTTGCATGTATTTCCTATTGTTTATGAATACCAATCTCTTTGAAATCAAAGCTTGAAGCTTATCAAGATATAACAGATACATTTATAAATAAATAACAATTTTGCACGATTGCAAAGCCCAAGATTTTATTTATCTAACTGATCACTTTCAAAACAAAACATTTCAACAGAATTACACATCTGTTTCGTGCATGCAAGAACAACCAATGTCAATCCTGAATATTTCCTATGTGAATTCATCAGAAAAAAATAAAGATGGATTCAGTGCGAGTTGTTTTCGTTTGAGGATTTGATTTGTTACATTGTTATTCATTTTTCTGTTTGAGAACATTCTAGGTTTTCTGATAAGGCCACGAAGGTAATATCTGAAATAGACAAATAGTGAATGTTTCTCCATGAATGAAACGGATGTGAAATTGTGCCAGAGTTTCTGCTTTGAAAAAATGATTGGTAAAATCTTGGACTTTAGAATCTAACAACAATATATATATATATATATATATATATATATATATATATATATATATATATATATATATATATTAAATTTCATTTTTAAAAAAATCACTTTTCAAAATAAAATTTATTGTTTAAACCAAAGAATACAATGTCCTTAATCCATGGATTTTCAATGTTAGTACATCTTCTCAGAAGAAAAATTCTAGCAAAATACTAATACTGGTTCGCAATTATTTTGCTAAATAGCATATACAGATAAAATATTAAAGATGAAATGACTTTAAAGTATATATATATATATATATATATATATATATATATATATATATATTTTTTTTTTTTTTTTTTTTTTTAAAGTATATATATATATATATATTTTAAAGTATATATATATATATATATATATATATATATATATATATATATATATACACACACAAAATTCTAATTTTTATTTGTTTTTGCAAATTTATAAGTTTTATAATTCTGTAAACTTAAACTGATTATAAATATCAATACTATTATTTTCTTGGTCAATGAAAGTGAATAGGAGTTTTTACTCTTATTGTGAGGCCAATAATTTCTTTTCTCTTAGTATCTTTTGGAGTGGAAAAATTTTCTGACGGAATTCTAAGATGCCATCTTCGCATTTGGAATTTGCTCATGTTTCCCGATCAACAACTTGGATTATAAGAATTAATACAAGACTAATTCATCGAACCAATCAACATTTTCTTTGGATTGTACCATTTCTTAAACTTTTTCTTCACTGAGCCTGGACGCATTTGGAATATCCTTTCAAACCAATCAACATTTTCTTTGGATTGTACCATTTTTTAAACTTTTTCTTCACTGAGCCTGGACGCATTTGGAATATCCTTTCAAACTAATACATTTTTTTTATTATACATAGGCATCATCACTTATCAAGGCCAAGAGGCCACTCGAGGATAAGGGTTAAAGACAAACTCGCAACATCTCTTCTGTGAGATAGAGGTTGCAGGGAAGAAAAAAGGACATCTCCTACGAGGCTACGAAGTCTATTTTGAACTCTATCAAGGCAGGACAAGTCCTTTCTAGCAGCTCCTGCCCAGATGTGGCAACAGTACTCCATCCTTGGATATACCTGGCTCTTACATAGATAGAGAATTGCATCAGCAGTGAGATATCTACTGGATCGATAGTAGGATCCCATTTTTCCAGCGACCTTGGCAACAGATTTGATGTACGTGTTCCATTAAAGATCAGGAGTAAAGGTAAAGTCCTGCATTATTATCAACTTTCATACAAATATGACTTTTCTCATAATTTGTAATTTTCAATTTATATGCTAACCAGCAAAATTATAACTTGTCTATGAATATTATTTTGCTAACTATTTCCTCTGGGGATAGGAGCCATTCTTTGAAACTCGATAGAATAACAAAAATTTAAATTTTTCAACTTATCGAATAACAAATTGTTGTAAATTCTAATTTACACAGTTTAAATTGAATTTACATATTTATACATATAATAGACTAGGAAAGGATGAAATGGCGGCAAAAAACATTTTTCTTTTTAAATATTTCCTATTCCTATGCATTGAAATAAATAGAAAAAGTATAGATATTTATGTATTTTTCAATTTAATTTTTATACATACATAAGATTAGTTTAGACTTATTACAGAGTAATACATCAGTATGTATCTATTCCGAAAGCGCTCGATACTAAGTTATTTTTTTTTATTTATTTTTTTTTTTTTATTTATTTTTTTTTTTTTCATTTTGAGACTTCAGTCAATGTGACAAGAACTAGTATGTTTCCCTCACACCAGACACACAAAAAAACTCTGGCCAGACTTGCATGAAGTAACCAGAGTTCAAGTAATAAACTTCCAGTGTCTATTCAAAGATTTCGAATGAAGAAAAAAATCAAATCCTAAAACTTCAGCATCTCTAAACTTCCTTCCCGGTGTATTAATACAGGAGGCAAACTTTAAAAAGTATTTTCACAAGGAATGGCTCAAACCCTCCTCATTGTTAAAAAAATTAATATCACAAATTGATTTGGACAATATGAAGAAATAAACTACTTAACTACTTTGCACAGAAGAGATGTTGCAAGTTTGTCTCTGCTTTATCGTTATTTTAATGACAAGTGCTCAGCTGTGATCCAATCTATGGTCCCCCCTCGCCAAAGTTTCACAAGAAACACCCATCTAGCAGAAAATACTATCAATAATTTCCCCCACTCTTTATCTGTGCCTAAACCTAAATGTAGATTCCATGAGCAAAGCTTCTTTCTTAGAACTGCACGCCTGCGGAACTGTCTTCCGTTTTCCTGCTTTCCAGCTGACTACAATATGGCTGTCTTCAAGTCTATCGTAAACAAGTTTTTGATGAGCCGTTCATATAAGTTAACAAATTTACCGAATTTCCATTACTAATGATTACTATATTGTCCAATTTCTACTGTACACTCTCTAACCCTTATCCTCGAGTTGTTATATAGGGGTTTCATTAAAAGAGAGTCTTATTATATGGCTTGTTGTATCTTAGAGAGAGAGATGTTGTTGTAAGAGAGATTGTTCGTTTATAACGATTCATATATATTAAATATTCATACTTAGATGTGTTGAAGAAGGAGAAGCTCTTTGAGTGAGGAGATAGTGTTCAGACAGTCTTAGTGTAGATATGAGATGTAGAGTTCACATTGTCGATATGAGATGTCGAGACGTGTATGTAATGACATTTTACAACACAGACATATAATACAATTTTCACTTTACCTTTTTGATAGAATCACAAACACAAGACGACGTTTTATCAAAACACATGATGGGTTTATTTCTTCACACGACCGGTCGTGGGGGCTTTGCGTCCAAGAATTCAAAGCTTCACATATTAAGTTTCAAAATGTGATCGTCTCGCTTCTAGATGATTGAAACCCATGTCTGGACCCAGACTATCGTCTGTCGATCTCAAACTCCTCTGAGTTTCTCACCGACTCTCTCTC
Organism: Euprymna scolopes; assembly: GCF_053919585.1. NCBI lineage: Eukaryota > Metazoa > Mollusca > Cephalopoda > Sepiida > Sepiolidae > Euprymna > Euprymna scolopes. Next base: position 13,921,023 of record NC_136496.1, on the reverse strand, counting down.
TTCTCTCTAACTAACTAACTCTCACTTCCTATATTGAGAAATCCATGCATGTCCAGCCACGTGACTAAAATTCACGTGCCATCAACATGCATGGACTTGCACGTTTCCGACATTATGATTTCCCAATAACCTATTTTTCTTTTGTTGTTTTCACAAAGGTTGAATAGGTTGAATACCTACATATCTAATTTATTTAACCCATATTTTATTATCCACATTCTTTCTAACAATTGAATAGTTTATTTATTTCATCCGAATTAACAATTTACTGGACATTCCATTTAAACCTATTGTTCTTTAAAAGTTATGTCCAGGGTTCGATTTCTGCTTTCTCTCATTTTATTTTCATTTTAACTAATCTCTCTATTTTTAGACTTACATGAAAAGGGGACAGCCCTTATCATCTAACAGAGTGGCCTCTTGGCCTTGATAAGTGGTGATGCCCCCCCCATATATATATATATATATATATATATATATATATATATATATATATACTGCGTGTGCAAAATCAAGACTTCAAGACAAGATGTTGTTGGCAACAAAAGTGTATTTCATTTTGCGTTACAATTGTTTCAATGTCCAGTTCGATAATTTCAAGCATTATGTCATTTGAAAATTTTCAAAAACCAGCATTTCTTCAGACTTTATGAATAAACACACTTTTGGCAATGTAGCATTTTTTGAATAGAAAGAAGGGGGGGGTCCCTAACGGGAAAAGCATGGGAGAACCACAACCAAGGTAAATGTTTCTCGCATGCTTTTCCCATTAGGGATTTCCCCCCCCCTTTTTTTGTTGCCATCAACACCTTGTCTTGAAGTCTTGATTTTGCACACACAGTATATTAATGCTCAATTATGAAATGTGATAATTTTGTAGTTTAATCCTTATTTTTGGCTTAAAACCTATTGGTATATGAAAATTTACTGAATTACACGAACTCAGTAGATTATATATATATATATATATATATATATATATATATATATATATATATATATGTGGCACTATATCCTAGTGCCCAGGTTGTGCTGGTTGTTAACACCCTCCCCTTGGATGGCCAGGAGGTGCTTTGGCCGTAAGGGAGGGATACATAAGCAACCAGAATGCAATCCTTCAATTCCCTTTCTTTTTTTTATCTCTTTTAGTTTGTCCGGACCGCATGTGGTAAGACATATATTTTTGTCTTTCTGTAAATGAGAGGAGTGAAGAGAAACCCCCTCCCTCAGCACTAGTTAAGGTTAGTTAGTTTTAATTACACACATACACAGACATTAGTGTAGGGACAATTATTCAGGACAAAAAAAATCAGAACTTTTTTATGGTATCAGAATCTATACTGGAATCAGAAAAATTTTAGCTTAATTTCCAATTCCAAAAACGATTCTTGTAACGTTTTTCTGTTGTTGTTAAAAATTAGATTTTCCAATGCTGATACAAATGCAAAAACGATGCACATGTAAAACTAAACCGGATAAATCATAAATAACAAATTTCAGGTAAAATGGCACAGGTAGCAAGCAAGAGAACCAGTGAAAAATACAGATTAAAATATAACAATGAATTTATCAAAATATTGGATACAATACATAAATGATAAACAATAAGTTTGTCAAATTAAAAAGAAAATTATATCTATATGATGACTCTCTGCAAAATGCCTCCTTACAAATTAAATTTTAATTTATTATTTATTTAAGAATCAGAATCGGGAATTAAGAACAGAATCGGTAAAAATATTGAAATCGTCCCATCATAATTACTTTTCAAATAAAAATTTATTGTTTGAACCAAAGAATATTTTCAATGTAAATACATTTCCTCAGAGGAAAAAACACTAGCAAAATATTAATATTGGTTGGAAATTATTTTGCTAAATAGAACATACAGAGAAAATATTAAAGATTAAATGCCTTTAAGGGGCATAGAGAAAGAGTATGAGTGTTGAAAGTAAAAAAAGATATGATAATTGGTATCCTTCTTTCTTAGAAGTGCACGCCTGTGGAACTCTCTTCCGTTTGCCTGTTTCCCACCTGACTACAACTTGGATGTCTTCAAGTCCAACATAAACAAGTTCCTGTTGAACCGCCCCTTTAAGTAAGACACTTTATCACATCTCCATTACTATCGATTACTATGATATTATCCCATTGATTACTGTACACGCAATAACCCTTATCCCAGAGTGGCCTTGATAAGTGGTGACTTCCTTGTAAAAAAAAAAAAAAAAATACAGTATTAATCCTTGAAAAAAGTAGGATGGTATTAAGTTCCATATTGTTTGAAGATTGGTAAGAATGTGAGTAAAAATCCAAATGTAAGGCATGAAAAGCAGTGGATATATTGAGCAATTTTATTTGGCTGGGATTGTCTTATAGCAATATTTCCTTCCAATAATATTTTATAAGACTTGAAACCACTAGATTCACTAACCTGTAATCTAATTCATTTCAATATCTTGAAGTATATATATATATATATATATATATATATATATATATATATATATATATATATTTATTTACTATATATATATATATTTACTACTTATATATATATAATTATTTACTATAATAATTATTAAATACCTACAGACACTAGTGTTTCATCCTTTTGGGAATCATCAGTGCAGGATGTCACGATTAACACTAGTTGATAAATTCAAATACTGTTGAAATTTAAACATTTATTATTTAAATGTATTTCAATGTCTGTCAGAATGATCTAATCATTATATGATGATCTGTGCATATATATATATATATATATATATATATATATATATATATATATATATATATATATACATACATATATATATATATATACATATATATATATATATATATACATACATATATATATATATATACATATATATATACATACATATATATATACATACATATATATATACATATATATATATATATATATACATACATATATATATATATATATATATATACATATATATATATATATATATATATCACACATCACATTGACCCATCAGTTCTCATTAGATCACCAAAGATAAACAACAATGAGCCTGGCCAATACCACATGGGTAACCATTTCCGAATACCAGGCACTGTATATATTGTACCGGGACAAATAAATTTCCAGGTTAGTGTCTGGGGGCAGGTTATAACCAACGAGAGAGATGCATCGTCTTTGTTAAGACATCTGGAAGGAAAACTGATGTAAAGCCTACTGTCTTGTTAGAATCATTTGCAGAGACTGAGGTTAGCAGTGGTTCCAAAATGTGTGGATGGCCCTACATAAAACCTTTGCCACTAAAAAGAAATCATTTTGGACAACTTCGTTGATTGAACCTAATGTCAAGATTAATCGGAAGATTCTGTGTGTGTGTGTGTGTGTGTGTGTGTGTGTTTGAGTGAGTGAGTGAGTGAAAGAGAGAGAGAGAGAGAGAGAATTCACCACAAAAACATTATGATTATGATAAAGATGAGAATGAGGAGAAAAATAAAATACAATGGAGAAAAGTTTGTAAAATTCACAAATTATCGAGATATTGCCTTACAGACATAAGTGACATGCAACTTGAAATTAAAAGGGGGGGGGACAAATTTTTCTTTCAAATATTAACGTACCAATAATTATGCAGCATTTATAACTGAAAAAATTTTGAAACATGAAAATTTCTCCATTTTTTTTTTTTTTTTAAATACTTAAAAATGTTAACAAAGGACATGGGATTCCTTCTCAAACTGAAACATCCTTTTAAAATGATTTACATCAACTAAAAAATATAGCGAGACAAGCATGCAGCAACAAATGAGCCGAGACAGCAAAATAATGTGAAATTAAAAAAGCCAAAGAAAAAAAGAAAAGTCGGCACTTCTACACTATCAAAACGAAATTTTGGAAATCATAATACTGAATTTCACATGAAAACAATGGTATCTACATATTCCTTGTATTTTTAAGATGATTTTATCCAAAAATTATGAAAATCGATAAGGTAGAAAATTATTTATTAAAGAAAATAGAAAATAGAATTTGAAGAAAACGATCATCTTTGCTTATGTAAGACACAGGAGAGTTCAAAAGGGAGGTAATTTTCCATTTCGATTTATTTTATAAAACAAGATGGCTGCAATTTTTCACCTTCAAACACAATTAAAAAAACTTTTTTTTTAATAATTCAGTTAATATTCAGGTAATTTTGCCTACATAATTTGGAAGCGAACATTGTAATTTATTAGAATTGACAAAAAAAAAATCAGTAGAAACCATTGTTTTTATCTGAAAATTCCATTTACCATTTACAAAATTCCGTTCTGATAGTGTAGAAGCGTCAAAAAGTTTTGATGTACACATATTGGCACAAACATTAATTTTTCAACAACTTTATTTTATTTCGCTTATTTGGACTACTGTTCTTATCCTAACAGTTATTCTCACAACTGTTCGGCTGATGCAAACTCTAACAACCTAAAGATCCGCAAGGACACATAACATAAGAGGATAAAGAATTAAATAAATTTTAGTCCTAAGTGGCACTCTTCCAGAGGTTGAAGATTCAATCCTCAATGCGAGCAATACTAAGAATACAATTTTTTTTTTTTTTTTTTTTTTTTTTACAAAGGCATCACCACATTATCAAGGCCCAGAGGCCACTCAAGGATAAGGGTTAAAGAGTGTACAGTAGAAGTTGGTCAATATAGTAATCATTAGTAATGAAAATTTGGTAAATTTAATAACTTATATGGAACGGCTCATCAAGAACTTATTTACGTTAGACTTGAACACAACCATATTGTAGTCAGCCGGAAAGCAGGAAAACGGAAGACAATTCCACAGGCGTGCAGTTCTAAGAAAGAAGCTTTGTTCATGGAATCTATGTTTAGGTTTAGGCACAGATAAAGAGTGGGGGAAATTATTGATAGTGTTTACAGCTAGACGAGTGTTTCTTGTGAAAGTTTGGCGAGGGGGGACCATAGATTGAAGCTCAGTTGAACACTTTCCATGAAAATAACGATACATCAGAGACAAACTCGCAACATCTCTTCTGTGAGATAGAGGTTGTAAGGAGGAGAAAAGGACATCTCCTACGAGGCTACGAAGTCTATTTTGAACTCTATCAAGGCAGGACAAGTCCTTTCTAGCAGCTCCTGCCCAGATGTGGCAACAGTATTCCATCCTTGGATGTACCTGGCTCTTATATAGATAGAGAATAGCATCAGCAGTGAGATATCTACTGGATCGATAGAAAGATCCCACCATTTTTCCAGCTTGTGGATTAATTGTGAATTACTTAAGATTTCTACTTGGTCATGGCTGACAGAAGAAGAACATGTTACAACCATGAAATAAATAACGATTGTCATTCAAAATCACAATAGAGGTTCCCAGATGTCGGAAAACTGTCTCCACACTAATAGTTTCTTTCACAGCATATTTTATTTGCATTGTTATTTTTATTTACATCCTCTCTAGGTTAGACACAAGGTCAAGAGTAGGTTTGATAAAAGAGTTTCTGTGGAACGAACCGGATTTAAACTTGGAACAACTAGATTTTCAGTCTGTGCCATTAACCACTTAGCCACCATCATTATAGAAATTGCATAACTTTAAATACGAACATTCATTGGTTAATAAGAATTTGATGTCATGTTTTTATTGCAGCTTTTCTCATTAATTGATTTGAATTTTATTCCCGTGCACACGCAGGCAGTTAAAGGACATAGTTGCTGTATATATATCTTAGAGGATGGACAGCGTTTTACGTCTCTCCTTTTTAAATGCATGAACTCATTAATTTAAGGGCGATTGGAGTCTTCTCTTCTCTCCTCAGTGAAACTATTCTACCTTATTTCCTGACATAATATCGTCTCTTTTAAATCAGCTAAAAACGCTGATATTGAAATTTCTATTTGGCAGAACCAACCGCCTACTCTATTGGAATCATAAATGGATTCTTTTACCAAGAACATTCAAACTCTACTCAGTAGAGATTTAACTAACGCTTCTTGCAAATCATCACCTACCAGACTCAGCTGAGATGCAAAATGACGCAATGATTTTGCAACCTAGGAAGAAGACGACTGGTTTTTATCATACCGAGTAAGTTTGCCTTTCATTTGTTGTGTCAGTTTCTTCTCTGCCAGTTAATTCTAAATTATGTGAGATTAAGTTTCTCACAAACTCTTTTGAATGATAATTTTTTTTTTTAATTCCAACTTCAAAATAAAATAGTGCCCCCCCTCCCATACCTATCCCATCACACAAACTTCTTATGAAATATCAGCTTGGAGTCAGTTATATGTTCCTATTTACTTACCTCCCCACGAGGGCAGACTTAGACACAAGGTCGGTTTTTAATGTAGGGAAAATACAGCTCCCCCAAAGAAACAAAAAAAATGAAAATTGTCTCAGTCATAAAGGATCCCCCTACTCCACTGACCGAGGGCAGAAAAGGTAAAGTACAGCACAAGAACAGATACCACACTGTGATCTTGGCCCGCTGTGTTTCATTCACTTGTGGTGGGAAGAATATGTTCAACAAAGCTTTTAATAGATTAAACAGATTTATTCACATCTCAGTTGATAGCAACAGAGAAGAAAACTTGGAGTGATGAGGTCAAAAATGACCTCAAACAATGCTGTATGGAAACTGAAACTGACAGCAAACAATAGAAAGAGACAGAGGAGTGGGAAACAACAAGAATACATAAATGAGAAGGGTGGAGAAAAAACGTTGGGAGAGGTGGAGTCAGAATAATCTCCTCAAATTCCAGTCAGAGAACTGAAACTTGAAACACTAATGAGATTTCACAATCATTGCTTGGCAGTTCAAATATTCTTCCTTGCTAATCTGATATCAAACAGAAATTTACACAAGGTGAGATAGGATATCATTGTAATAATATTAATAATATTAATAACTAGCAGGGGTGCCCGGCGTTGCTCGGGTGTTTGGAGGTGTATGTTGTGCAAAAAAAGCAAAAAAACAAAAAAAAATGGTTAATTTTTTAAAACTTTGACCCCTATTATGACCCCTTAAAATTTATTGTTTCGGGCTCACATCACTTTAAGTTAGATCCATGTTCAAGGAACCTATATCTAAAATTTCAAGTGTCTAGACCCAAAATTGTCGGAGGAGTTTGGTAGAGTTCTTAAAGGTCAAATCGTTGAAATTTGACCCCTTAACAGCCAAATTTCTGGCTGACACCCGTCACATCGATTTTCCCAAATCTCAGTACCCGGTATTTCAAATTTTCGAGTCTATAGACTAAAAATTGACAGAGTTATTGCATAGGGAAATGTACACAGACAGACAGACACACAGACACGTTCACTTTTATAGATATATAGATAACATGTAAAATACAATGGAATATCCATGAAGTCATGAAAACTGAAACAGTATAATTGTAAGGTAACTGAACTCCTGCCTTTTGTCTCTCCTCCCCACCGTTTTTTTTTTTTTTGTTTTTTCTTTTTGTATTTTTGTATGTATGTGTGTTGCCATCAACTGGCACCACACCAAATAAGTGAGATGGGTCAAGGAGGACGGAAAGACTGAGGAGAGGAAGCTCTAGCCAGATCTCCAGTGAATGAGTGCAAAATTTGCCAACCAAATTCCGGGGAAGATCCATGGTGGTTACCAACTAAACATCAATGGTAAGCGACTGTTCCGATAATGCAAATTCATCTTCAAAGGTTATCGAAAGTGGTAGAGGGTACTGAAAATCTGAAGGGCCTTGTTGTCACTCAGATTCCAGGGAACACCAGAAGTTGTTCTCAAAGAGTATTCTTTGATGATGGCCTGGGAATAATAATAATAAGAAGAAGATTCCACCATAATAAGCAAATTATAATGGCAGAAATGGTATTTTCTCCTCCCTGCAACTCTTACAGAAGAGACGGTGTGAGTCTATCTCTGCTCTATCGTTATCCTCATGGCAAATGCTCGACTGGGCTTCAATCTATGATCCCCCCTCTCCCTGTAAAACATTCACAACAAACACTTGTCTAGCTACAACCACTGTCAACAATTTCCCTAACTCTCTATCTGTGCCTAAAACTAAACGCAAAATCCATTAACAAAATTTCTTCCTGTGAAGTACCTGCCTGTGGAACTCTACACCGCAGAGTTTCTTTTCTGCTGCTGATAATAATAATAGTTGTGGAAAATCGACGCAATGAAAAAAATAGAATGAATATGTTTTGATGACGCTGATATTTTTCTGGATAGCACAAAAAGTTGGATTTTTCGATAGAAAACAACAATAACATGCAGCAAATATGAGTTTATTAACATTTCGATGAAAATAGTGTCCATTGTATTTTAAATATAGAACTGACCCAACTGAGATAAATCAATATGTACTAATAAATATTCAGAAAGTAATATTGTGCTACATAGTTCAATACAAATAATACAATCACATTATAAGAGACAATATAGTTGTAATGGATCAACAAAATCTATTATCTATATTCTTTTAAAATCGCTATAAGTACAAATAAAATGCTAAAATAAGGAGGAACAACATTATCGGTACAGAAAACAGGACAACAACAATAATCTCACCCCCAATAACATAAATAATCATCACGGGAATCATACAGCACAATCAGATAGATTTCCTTACACTCATCCATATAAAAGCAAATTCTTCAGTTAATTTTAATCTATTTCTATGCTTGCATTGGAAAATTATCTCGTTAATGTAATATATACTAGCAAAGATACCCGCACTTTGCATACAGCATAGTATAGCATAGCCTATGTATATATACTCTCCTACAGGTCACACTACTGGCCCGATCATGACCAAACCTGGCATGATGATGGTCCTCAACCTAGGAGTGGTGCACACCATTTTTCAAGGTTACGATCAAATGTTAAAGTCAGGACTTTGCTGTGTGCTCGGGTACCCGCTATGACCTTGACCTTTGACCTTGAAAAGTGGTGTGCACCATCCCTAAGTGGCGGACCACCATCATGCCAGGTTTGGTCATGATCAGTCTAGTGGTATGGGTTGTAGGAGAGTTGTACATACACAAACGCTACTACTTCGAGATATTATCTAACAGAAAAAAAAAGAAAAAAAATCAAGTCCTTATAATAAAAATGCAAAACAAAAAAATTATTCATTGAACTTTAGTTAGATTACATAACTATATTAATAATAATAATAATAATAATAATAATAGTGTATATATATATATATATATATATATATATATATAGAGAGAGAGAGAGAGAGAGAGAGAGAGGGGGGGCAGTGAATTTTAAATTGACAACTATTTCTTGAATTGCAGATTTGGCAGCAATCAATTATTTTGAGTTCAGCTTGGTTTGACAATTCATGTGGTTTAAGCAGGACGGAGCCACATGCCACACAGCATGCAATATGATCAACTTACTGATAGAAACATTTGATAAATGAATAATTTCATGAAATGGACCTGTTAACTGGTCACCTCATTCGTACAATTCAACTCCATTAAATTATTTTCTTTGAGGATATATAAAGTCCCATGTCTATACTAAAAAAAACAGACACAATAGACCACTTGGAAAACCACATTTAACATGTTGTTCCTGAAATATAGTCTGATTTAATGCACAGAGTTTGTGAAAATTGGACCTCTAGATTACGTCATATATGCACAAGCCGCAAAGGCCATGTGTGAATCTGTTTTGAAATTGTAAATGTACAAAAAGTAATTTTTGGAATGATTACATATTTGTATGGTAAAAATATTTTTCTGTGATTTATTTTAATTTAAAGTTCGTCAGAGATGAGGGTGGGGAGTTAGTATTACAATGTACTAATTTGGATAGAGAATGCCGACTCATTACCCAAGGAACCTATCATCTGAAGAAGAGTTGTATGTGTGTGTGTGTCCAGAGAGGAATGGCTGGTGGAGGAGAAAGGGAGAGGTAGAGAAATGGAAGTTATAATATAAATAGGTTCCCCTTTTGTTGCAGGTAATGTCAGATAGTCCTACTAGTGTTTATATAAAAGCCACATGCATCCGAAGATGGAATATTCCCACCACATCTGAGGAGGTACCACTAGGTGAATTCTTGCTTGATTTGACAGAGTACAAAACCAACTTTGCAATCAAATGGAGGAAGATCTCTTCATCTCTACAGCCCCTTTCTCATAAAAGAGACTTTACTCCTTACCCTAAATTTGATCAACATAAAAGCTGCCCGACTGAGCTCTGATCTGTCCATGTAAGACATTTACAGCAAAACCATAACTGCAAAAGAACTTTTCAACCTTCCTCCATGTGCCTAGCACCAAAGAGAGTTTATTTCCAAGAACTTATTTGTGAAACATTACTATGGGGTTGCTTTCCTGCAGATCACAACATGATTGTCTTCAAATACTTATCATAAACCATTTCCAGTGCTGCTCAAATTTTGTCTATTTCAATTATCATTTTCAATCCTCTAATAATGTTCTTTGCCATTCAACCAAAAATCAATCCATCCCATTCACCATTACTCTTGAATTACTTTTGGCCTTTATAAATAACCAATCAATAGTAAAAATGTTACATAATTGAAAAGGCATTATGTAAATAACAAGTAAGCTAGTTATGATTTTGACAAAAGTCACTAAGTGCATGTCATAATGACTCAAATCTGCAAAACAGACTCATTTCCTGGGGTGAATCAAAGATGGCTGGCAAGTAATGACGTCACGTTTTGTCAAGGAGAGAAAACAAGTTTTAAAAGCAGTTGTCTGTGGGAGTAGATACGAGGCGCACTGTCAATAATGCTATAAGGAAACTTTAAATATTGCCAAGAGTGAAATAACTGCTCTAACCTTTTACCACCAGAATTTTTTTATGCTATAAATAAATTTTTTAATCATGAAACCGACACGGGGCAGAAATTAGTGTGCAACTGATGCACGAACATAAACCTTTCATTCATATGTTAAGCTATGCATAGACCTGTACTTTGACGACCAGTTGGGATGACAAGCCATAAGGATAAGAAATAAAAGGTGTCTTGAAAGTACAATTTGGTGGTAAAGGCTTAAGTATAGATGAGTTTCTGAGTTGACCAAATAATTGAGAAAATCTGGTCGCTCTCTCTTGTATAGGTCAATTCTCCCTAGAAAAAACAAAAGTTTTAAAATCAATTGTCTGTCGGAGCAGATACAAGGCACTGCCAATAATGCCGTAAGGAAACTTTGAATATTGCCAAGAACAAAATAACCGCTCTACGATCTCTGTTAACATGCCACCCATCTTAGTTAAGTAGATAAGCTTCGGAGTAAACCAAATAATTAGTTACGAAAATTTAAGTTGCTCTCTCTCTCTCTCTCCTATGTGTGTCAATTCTCCCCAGAAATAAAACCTTGGAAATTTTCAGGGACATTTTTGTATTTCTTTCTGCATGAAAAGTAGGTTTATTTGTCGAGCTGAACTGAGGAGACAATTAACGGCCACTCAGGGAAAAGCGACCACTGGAAGAAGAACCAATGCGACAGTGAAAACAAAACAAAGAGAAGCGGCAACATCAGACGATAAAAGGACCCATGTATCTTTAAACATTGATACTATTAAGGAAAACATTAATATATATATATATATATATATATATATATATATATATATTAAAATAAAACAAACAGCATACATCACAACTCTCGGGATTTCAAAATCAGATTTTGCAATTCAAGGGAAGACAACTTCAATCAAAGGGAGACTACTTCAATTATTTAAACAATTTTACATTCAGTTATTAGGTGATATTCTTACCTAATCAACAATCTTTAAAAAAAAAAAAACTTGAATATGTGTTTATTTTCATGTTCGCATTTCAATGCTAGTCTTTCTTTTTTTGCTTGATTTTTTTTTTTCTTTAAATGTTATTATTTATATTTTATATATTCAACAGACAGAAACAAAAATAAAAAACATACATGGTTACAAAATTACCTTTTACATAAAAGGGAAGTGCTCGATATCAGGGTTAAAGCAGATCAATGTAAGCAGTGTACGCATTGAAATCTATTCTTTATGGGAACAAGAAGCAGCACAATAACACAATCATCAAACCGACATTTATTTCATTAGATATACAATGTATAAAGTTTTGTTTGCTTTAAAAAAGTTGACCAGAGTGCTCAATTACTGAAATAAGAGTTTGATATATTCATTTAAAAAGGTACAATATTTTTTTTTTTTTTAAATCCTCTTAAAATAATATTTGCTACCAAAACAGTATCAGAAGCTCAGTAGAAAGCAAACGACCAACATAAGAGATTAATGTTCAGAAGAAACAGCTTACCTTGTAGACTTATATATAATCGTGTTTATCGGCTGTTTTCACTTGTGGCGTATTTCATTCAGATTGATTATATTTAAAAATTCATTCAAACAAGACATTTTAATGACTTAGCATCTCCCATGTCAATAGCTTAGAGTCTTACGAATCTCTTGACAGACTGCAACATAGTTAAAACAAGATCCAGATATTCATAGATCATGTTTTTTTTTTTTTTTTTTTTTTTTTTTTCAACTTTTTAACATGTAGCGTTATAACACAAACGATAAGTGTCATGGTTTAGTATCATTTCTTAGAATTTGGGAATTAGCTATGAAATTGGAGGTTCTTCAAAATATTGAAACCTACCAATATGAAAAAAAAAAATATATGAATAAATGTATACTTTTTTTCATATAAGTAGGTTTCAAGATTTTTCTATAACAAGTAAGATTTCTGATTAGTTTTTTTTGGGGGGGGATTCAAGTTTTTTTTTTTATGCTTTCTCTTATGATATCTGAAAGTTTCCAATTCATTTTAACATTAATCGTCCTTTGTAATCCAAGGAAAAATAAAACTGTATATTTTTCCTGAGAAACTAATGTAAATCTCTGATGCTTTGTTTGGTATGAGAGTATTATGTTTTTTTCTAAATGGTTCATTTCTTGTATGTAAAAAACAAAATACTTGTGCTGAGAGCGAAACCAAAACCTAAAGACAGTGAGTCAAGTATGATAACCATTAGGCCAGCTTGACACGATCTTTAATAGCGGTTTAAAAATCTATTTATTCTTAACAGACGCAATCTGTCATGAGAACGATTCACGCATGCGCAGTCGTGAAACAGATAAAAATTTGATGATTCCCACGTACCAATTTTTCAATTTTGACCCCTTAGCAGCGCTTTATTCTGGATAAAAACTGATTAAAAAGTTTTCTCCTAATATCCTAAACTAAATTTCAAGTTCGTAGATCAAAAATTCGTTGAGTATATAGGTTGAGAAGTGTCCTCTCACACACAAACATTCTCACTTTTATAGATATATAATACTCTACTATATATATATATATATATATATATATATATATATAGCGTTAACCCTAAATGTGTTTAACAGATTTCTTCCGAAGGAGGAAGTGTCTAGGGAATATCAAATTCACAAGTGGTCATCAGTCATATGTATATTCCAATTAGGGGAGATGATAAGGTTAGGTTTTTATTTGCAGTTCTTGCGGGGAGATGTCAATGTCGTTCATATAGTACGTAGGATTCCAAAAAGATCACTCATTTCTCAACATTGCTTAATCTCGATGATCAAATAAGAACCAGTCTGTGGACATGATTATACCGTATATTCTAATATATAGTAGTAAGAATGCAGTTTTGTGGAGGCACAACGAAATTCGAAAAATTGAAACCACTGGTATCAATGGCTAATAATAATATTGTATATAATTATATGTAATAAATACATAATGCTCTTACAAACAAAAATTGAGCACTCTGATATTTCTACATAAACACAGAATTATATATATATATATATATATAGAGAGAGAGAGAGAGAGAGAGAGAGAGAGAGATTAGAAATTATATAAACATTAGAAATACCTTACATTGATTAATCAACATTTTGATTATATATATATATATATATATATATATATATATATATATATATATATATATATATTATTTTATTCAATTTAGTTAAACAAAATTACCATCGGTTGCAGCAATAAATCTATCGTTTAAAAGACTGGCCTCAATGGAGACTTGAGACTTTGGTTGACTGATGAATAAGGCTATGACAACAGCATATTCTTATCATTGTCTTGCCCCTCGAGTATATATCCGACACAGACATAGCTAATCAACCGATAACCACATCACTCTATATAAAAGCATATAAAGATATCAACGGATACACACTCGAGAGTCAAAACAATGAAAAGAATATGCTGTTGTCATACTCCTATTAATGAGATCTTTTCAGATTAAAATGATATCTTGCTCTTTTTATTGAGCACTATCAACGAGCTTGTTAAATTCAATTTTACTTTTGGATATTTTTAACCTGAAAAGTGTGTGTGTGTGTGTGTGTGTGTGTGTGTGTGTGTGTGTGTGTGTGTGTCTTTAATTTTTACTTTATGAACATGTATATTTTTAATTATATTATTATATCAGTATTTTATACCATATTATTATATTAATATGTCCTCTATCATGAAGATTCTCATAAGTTTACTATTATGTTTTAATATTCTACTGTATATATTTCTTTACTGTTTCAATTAGTATATGTTATCACTATCAATTAGAACATGATTTTTAATTAAAATTAATATTAAGTAACATTTATACTCCTAGATTTTATTTTATATTATTTTTGGAATTAATTTTTTGCTCGTTCAACAATTAGGCTTTCATGTAATCATTTTAAGGCATTGGTGACCACTTTACAAGATGATTAACGTTGTCAAAACATTGATTAATCCACGAAGGATTTTTCTGCTTTATATAAATTCACTTAAAAATAGCTTTATATATATATATATATATATATATATAGAAAATAAAAAAGGAACAAACCGTATTATTTGTTCACCAATGTTTCGTCTTTATTTCGAGACTTCCTCTGGGTGAAATAAAGACGAAACGTTGGTGAACACATAATACGGTTTGTTCCTTTTTTATTTTCTCTATTTTGTCGGAATACTATTTCCATTATTTTCATCATATATATATATATGTATATATATATATGTACATATGTGTGTGGGTATGTATGTATGTATGTACATATATGTATTCAGTTATTGTAATGGAAGAATAGGACTCACTTAAGCAGAGAGACTGTAGCACAACAGCGTTACAACAACAACAAAAAAAATGAAGTAAACGAAAACAAAAAAATAAAAACAAAGAAAAAGGGAAAACAAAAGAAATGAATAAAAATGCAAACACAAGTATAAACTGCAAATTCCAATCTTATTTTCTTTGAATTTTTTGAAAATATAAATAAAATCAGGATAAAAATCAGCCAGAATAAAAAGATGTTGGCAAAAAAATGTTATGACTCGAAACTATTAAAAAAAAAATTAAATAAATAAAAAAAAACATCATCATCATCATCATCATAGTGATAATAAGCAGCAACAGCAGCAAAGATTTCGGAGGAAGAGAAGGAAAATGAGGAAGGTGTGAGGGAGGGAAATAAGACAATAAAAATAAACAAAAAAAAGAATGGTAGAAAGAAAGATATAAGCAAAAGGAAGGTTTTCTTTTAAATACTTACAGGAATTGACTGTCTGTCGTGTTTTTGCACTCGTGCAATAAGCTTCGATTACCCGCAAGATGATTTGGTCATCTTCAGATTTTACAGGATCATCTGGAAATCACGTCCAAAAAGATGAATTAATTTCACAAAAAAAAAAAAAAAAAAAAATCTAAGTGAACAAAATACTAGCTGTACATACCCGGTATTGCCAGGTAAAAAAAAAAAAAAACATTGCTGGGTGGCGGGTTTAGTCACGTTAAAACAGATTTTCTTTAATGTAATATGCAAATGAAATAACCTCTTGAATGTTCGTTCCTTTTGAATAAATAGTATATATAGAAAAATCATGCAGGAATAAAAGTAAATAAGAGTTCGTTTTCAGTATTAAAATCTATTTGTGAAACATTTCATATTCAAGATCAATAAGTTAGACGCTCCCTTCATTTTATTTTATTTTTCTTTCTCCCCCCCCCCTCTCAAGTTAAATTCTCCTACCACTTCCTTATTTTTAGAAGATATCATTCATATTTTGCGATTTTAATATTATAACATTTTCACTTGTGCTGACTTACAAATATAATCGTGATAATAAAAACTGCATCTGATTTTTAAAGACTATTTTGCTTTGGTTTGATAAGAAATTCTTTTATTTAATTATTTTCATTTAATTTAATCTTGTCAACAGATATCTTTTGGTTTTTATTCACAAACTGATTGAAAACTTGAACTGAATTTTGAAACTGATATATGAAAAAAATTTTTACCGGATTGATATAATCAATTTCCCTTATTCTATATAGCTAAAATGATAAAAAAAAAACTTTTAAAATATTTAATTTAATTTTCTATGTTTATTACCTATAGCAAATTAGGTGCAAACCTTCTATATATATAAAAGCGAAAATGTGTATGTATGTGTGTTTGCTTTTTGTGTATGTCTACAAAAGGCTTTTTTCGCCGTGATTCTCGGTTGGCTCGCTCCTTCTTAAAACTTTTTATATGCTGTCTAAATAATAATATCTATCACTAAGGAAGTCGGGTCGCAGCTATCTTTAATTTACCCGACTTTTACAAGCTATTTTCGAGATATTTTTTGATCGTCGCGTAGCAGGGAAAACAGAAACTAGCTTCCAGCGCAAAACTAGGTCAAACATCACACGACTTAACGTTCTCACACCTGTTAATTTCACTTTATAAACGTCAACTTAACACACTTATCAATTCATCTATTCCCGTGGTCGAGATGGTTAGGTCGCAGTGGTTTTTTTTTTCATTTCCTTTCCACCTCCGCGTCAAAGGTTCAGGGTTCAAGCCTACCTTTCTATTAAAACTTTTTTTTTTTTTTTTTTACACCTCCAAACACCCGGCCAACGTTTTTTTTTTTGTTGTTGTTTTTTAAACAGAGTTGTTTTGATCTACTCCCCCCCCCCAACACACACCTCCAAACACCCAGGCAATGCCGGGTACCCCCCCCCCCGCTAGTTTATAATATTTGCTAATATCTTTCCTTCAAGGAGATGTATAAACATCGAAAACTCATGGGTTAAGGAAATATATTTTACTATACTGTATTCTTTGTTTTGCATACAATAAAATTTCTATATTTGAAATTTAACTTTTTCAAATCACAAATTTTAAATTCCTAAATTATGATGTGTGTATATATATATATATATATATATATATATATATATATATAAAATGCTTTAAGGAAACGATAGTAAATGATGAAAGCATATTTTAAGCAATTAAGTTAAACAAAGGCTTGCACGTTTCATTCCCGTAGGAAGTCATCAGACTAAAATACATGGAATTCATGTTACTGGGTGTTCATACATATATATTTATTTATTGATTTACAGAAAGTTTAGATGAAATAAGACATCAGTACCGTCGGTTTCAAACCTAATAGGGGACCATTTTAGATACCCATATCAAGCTCTCTTCAGCTGATACTCATCTGTTTTCTAACCGGAATTGGAATCATATAGATATTGATATGGGTATCTCAAACGGTTCCCTATTATCAAATTTGAAACTGAGAGTACTGATGACTTATCTAAACTTTCTGTAAATAAAAATATAAATAATATGCTCTTATTTTCGTAATTTTTCTTTATAATAGAGCACTCTGATGGAATCCTTTTTTCAAAACAAAAGTGTATATATTAGTGTTTAGTCTAGCTAACTAAACAATTCCATTTATTGTTATTTCCTTCCACTGATTAAAGTTTTCATTAATGAAAGGACTTCTGTCAAACAAAAGTTTAGATGATTTTTGCTTCTTTTCTTCTGTTTTGTATAAGAGTGATGCACCCCCTCCTATTTTTTGTGAAATGTTTTTAAATGAAGCTATTTGATGTAAGGAATTATTACATTGGCAGAGGCGGAAGGAAAACAGTCAGGAAAAAAAATTCCCAAGTCTGTAGTTATTGGAAAGAAGCTATTTGAGTAGGAAGTTGTATTACAAAGAGATACCAAGACATCCAATTAATGGAGACCGCTAGATGAATGAGTCAAGCGAGCTCAAACAAAGGAAGCCAGAAACAGATCAGACAATTCTGAAGGGGGGGGGGGCATTGCACTATCAACACAAACAAGAAATTGAAACGTGACTATTTATATGAACAATATCAACAGTTAAAGAGTGCTCCACTTGTTTTAATGAATAGCTTTGCATTATCTCTAATGCAAGCTAACAATTTTGCTTCCCAAACTGCTCAACCACCAAAAGGATAAGAGAATATACTGTTATCCACAAATGGTTTTGCTGTATCACAGATTATCTTAGTAATTCATGTATTTTAAGCAGAGATTGAAATCTGCTTGTTTTTATTTCTATAGTCCAAGCTTTTATCCACTTGCGCCATTGGCACAAGCAAGAAATGAAAGTCAATCACTTCAAGTACTTTGAGACAATGTTCGTCAACACAGGTTAGGGGTGTGATGACATCAACATTCAAATCATTAATGCAGGACAAGGTTTCTGTGGTCTCGACACAAGATCACAAAAGTTTGGATCTATTAAGCAGTCGTTCAGATGATCCTTCTCTACAATCGTAAAACTTGACAGATGAAAGCTGTGGACCTCAAAAGGCTAGAAGCGTTTCACCAACACCAAATTTTGCGGGTCTGCTGGCGCCATTTCATGTCCAATAACAAAGTCGGAGTGCGATGCAGAATTATCCTACTTTTCGTTCATCTTTAAATATAGCTTTTAGCTTCTCTTTTACTTTTCTTTTTGGTATCATATTAACTATATCTATCCAGCATTATCTTGAATGCAATGAAATAATTTTTATTTGTTTGCAATTTTTTTTTAAACTTACATAGTTAAAGAAATAAAATTTTAGTTGTAATGGAAATATATTCATCTATTTAAAAATAGTTGTGGGACTTGTGGAAATTCCATAGCGGACTCTTTCATATGTAATATACTGATATTAGCATTCTGTGGCTGTTCAGCGTAAATGGAGACACCCTGATATTATTGTAGCTATTTTGTTAAAACTGCAAAAGAATTTATCTAAGCTAGCAGGGATGCCCAGCATAGCCCCTCGTAAAATACGCTTAAATATGATTTTTTTAATTTATGCAGATTTCGTATATATTATTATAGAGTCAATTTTCTATCGATTCTTATATATTATAAAGTTGTGATTTCTGAAACAAAAAAATATATCTATACGACTTAGGTGTGTTAGCTTGAATAGGAACCGAAACCAAAACATATGAAGAAGAAAATATATACATATATATATATATATATTGAGTTCCTTCAGCTATAATCAAAACCAAAACTTATGAAGAATTCTTGATAAAATTATTTATTATAAGAAATGGAAGGCCATAACAATTAAACGACAGTCGCTCGAAAGAAAAAAAAGATGTAAGCGTGACACACAAAATAACATACACGCTATCGTATTAATATATAGGGGAGTTACTCCCCTTGCTAATTTTGATTTTTTTTTTTCATTCATAATTAAAAACGTTTCAATATTACCTAGTATTATTCTAGTGAGACTATCAATTTTTTTTTGTGAAATATATTAGTATAGTGCCAATAATATGGTACAACAATAATAACTGACACTTGGCTAATCAGAATCAAACTTTGATATGTCAGCTTAAATGTTAATCAGGTTCAAGTTTTAAAAGCTTACAACTTGATATGCAAGAACAAGAGATTCCATTTTCTGAAAGGCTTCTATTATTCATGATTTCGGCCTAAACTGACAAGCTGCAAAAAACTTGTTTCTTAGTTGTTTTTTTTTTTTGTTTCCTTCTAACGTTTTTCTTAAATGATTTTAAAGTTTAAACAGACACAAATAAAAATGCATGTGAGATTGGCTTTCAAAATATAAAAAATATAAAAAACTCATCTGCCATCTATACTGCATGCAATAAAAAAAAAAACGAGATAATGGCTTCATAATTTTTTTTTTTTTTCTTTTTTTAAGAGGCAGTTGCTTTTCTATAAAGGTCTGATGAAATTCTGATGATCGAGCAATACTTGAATTGCTACCTCAGGAGCTCCCCCACTATTTCCTTCCGACTGCAAAGTACTGTTCCAAGGATAATTCAATTTAATTACGCTATTTCAAGAGTCAATTTCTAAAACTAAAAAAATCATAGTTTCTCAAGATAAAAAGTTATTATTAAAGCCAGTTGGACGGAAACATGGAAATTTTTTTATACAACCCTAACCTTACTCCCCCTGCGTTAGATTGGAAAATACTGATCAAGTTTTTGGTTCATTTTTTTCAAAAGCAAGAGTTGTGCAATCCCCAACTGCATCTCTCTTGAGTCGGCACTGCCTGATTCCAGTGTCAAGGAGAAGTCCCAAATGACTGGAAACAATGTCAAGATAATCAGAGATCACATACGGAAACTGATATTCCCATATGGTCACCGATTTTAGTATTGATTAGTCTTAATTCTGCTTAACTTAAAGTGATCCAACAGGAACCATCTATAATATAAATCTCACCTGTTTGTTTAAATGTATGTATGTATGTATGTATGTTTGTAAGTCTGCCTAAAACTTTTGACAGAAGCAATCGAGATTGGTATCATTTTTAAGCTCAACAATAAATATTAAAAAAATTGGCCAAAAACATCAATTCCTTCACCCTCAACTGGGCATTTTTCTACTTTTTTTGACGATATTTTCGAAAGTCATTCCATCTTTTCGATTGACTAGCGTTAATTTAAACCTACGTCACTTCCGATTTGGTGATGTGCGCAACAGCAAAGACGTCACCTTTTTTTTTCTCGTTCTTTTCCTCCTTTGCAATACAGGTTCAAGCCTGCCTGTCTACTACCCACCTTTTTTTTTGCTCAACACACACTTCCAAACACCCAGGCAACGCCGAGCACCCAAGCTAGTCTAATATAGAAAATGATTTTTAATGATTTTTAACTAATAAAGAGCGACTATAAAGGGAGGTAATTAATTTCTCATTAATTAATGTTTGCGATGATGATTTTTTTTTTTTTTTTTTTTTGTGAATCTGGACCTACAGATTAGTAAATTAATATTTAGATATACGTTATTACAAAATCTTATATTGTATCATAAAATTCAATAAACGTGACCTCGTTTTGATCTTAGTATAGTTAGGATAGGTGGAAAAAACTTCTTGCAATCATTTATTTATTTATTTATTTAGATATATTTTGTATTGTTTTTTTTACAATATTAGCAAGATCCGGTATAAAAGTTTAAATCGCATATATATATATATATATATATATATATATATATATCAGTGTGTTGTTTTCATTATTATTAAAATCCATTTTAAAAGTAAAAATCATGTAATCTTAATCACAAAAACATTTTTTTACAGAAATATCATGTTATATTGTTACTTTTCATTAGGTATAAGTAAATGAAGAATAATTTCCCATTTAAAATCGATTAAGTATTATGCATGTAAAATTGAGAAAAACATGCTTGAAATCTGTCAACATCCTGTGAATAAGCTAAATAAAAACAAAATGGCCACAGAATTTACACAGATATTGTGTCCATAAAAAAAAAAACAACTCAAATTTAACCTTTAATTATTCATCATTAAATAATATTAATGATAAACAAAAATAAAACATAAGACAATTCCTAATGTCTATATTGAATTTTTCTTGTGTGCTTCTCTAACCATGAGCTTTAACCGGTTTCTGTACTGGTTTAACATCGTTCGTGCAATTTACCTTTCAGCTACAAGTAGAATAGCAATTTAAAATAAAAAAAAAAGCTGATCAAATGGACGATGAGGTGATGTAAGTTCAAATAGCAAAATAATCATATTCATATATAAATGCTAGTAGTATTACACATCCCAAGAAAGGTTCATAATACTGAAACATGCTTAAATCATTTGATACTCATGCAGAATATGGACAACGTTTATATACAAGGTGTCTTCAATAAGTTTCCAGACTTTTTTCATATGGGCACTTTTATTGATAGAACACACACGAAACTCCAGTCCCCTTCAAAGTAATCTCCTCCAGGTGTAATGCACTGGTTGCGCCATTTCAACAACTTCTAGAATGCCCCATGGAAGTCCTCCTTTGTGAGCATGTCAATGACCCTCATCACAGCCTCTTTCATCTCCTCAATTGTCTCATAACAACAGCCTCTAAGATTTTCCTTGAGCTTAGAGAATAACCAAAAATCACAGGGAGCAAGGTCTGGGCAATAGGGAGGGTGAGGAACTGTCTTAATGCCCATCTTGGTCAAATAATCTGCGACAAGGATGGAGTTGTGAACTGGTTCTAATGCCTATAGTGAATTTTTCTTGTGTTCTTCTCCGACTATGATCTTTAAACACTTTCTTTATGCTAACAAGTAGAATAGCAATTTTTATTCAATTAGTTGTATACAACAAATTATTTACAGCAGATTAAAAGCTTCTACAGTAAAAGATTTCTTTCTTAGAACTGCACGCCTATGGAATTGTCTTCCGTTCTCCTGCTTTCCGGCTGACTACAATATGGCTGTCTTCAAGTCTATCGTAAACAAGTTTTTGATGAGCCGTCCCATTTGTTAACAAATTTACTGAATTTCCATTACTAATGATTACTATATTGTCCAATTTCTACTGTACACTCTCTAACCCTTGGCCTTGTGGCCTTGATAATGTGGTGTTGCCTGTGTAAAAAAAAAAAAAAAAATCCTGAAGATGGTTAACGTGTCATGAAAGTAAGTTAAAATGACAAATTTATACAAGTTATGTATGACTTTCTTTTTTTTTTTTTTTTTTTTTTTTTTTTTTACATTTTAAGAATTTACTGAATACAAAGCATGCAAGACAAAGTAAAATAAATAAAATTAATTTCTCCGTTGGTGATTATTGTTTTGCTGAATGCACAAGATTCCATTTGAAAAAAAATTGAAGAAAAAAAATGCAATGAATGGAAAAAGAAAAATTATGAGAAATAAAAAAAAAAGGACATGCAAGACATTTTAGATTTTCATTCCCATTATTCATGCTTGTTATCTAAAAACAAGGGAGAGATGATAAAAAAAAAGTTGGGTGTTTTTATTTAAGAAAAGAAAATAAATGGAGAAAAAAGAAAAACGAAAACAAAAAAGAAAAATTAAAAAGAAAAGGGGAGAAAAAAAAAAATGAAAAAACTGAAGAAAACGGAGGATGAGGTGATGTCAGATTCAAGTTTAAATAGTTGAACAATCATTAATACATAAATACTAGCAGTATTATACATCCTATGAAGGGTTCATAATGCTGAAACACCTTTAAACCGTTTGGTGCATATGCAGAATATGGACAGCATTACCATCGGCATATTATGGCAGATTAAAAAAAACTGCCAGAAGGTGCCGAACAAAATTTTTTTGGCAAAAATGCTGACCAGTGTCAAAACGTAAACAAAAAATTAAAAATCAAGGAAAAAATGTTTAAATACAGAGGAAAATCGTTAATGGATGGTAATTTTAAGGAAACATTTTTGTTAGAAAATTCAATGAAAAAGACAAAAAAAGTTTAAAGAAAAAAAGAAAAACTTCCAAGATTTTTATACATTAAAAACTGTACAAAAATAGAGCTTCATTTCTGAGCTAGAGAATATTTTTAACAAGTTCTAAAACAAAGTTTTTCAAATTTTGGAGAGTCTGAGCACATTTATGCGATTTCTCATTATAAGGGATCATTCCTATCAAATTACACAGTCCTAGGTTTAATTATTGCAAGAGTATCATAATTTAAATATATAAGATCAAGGCTATAAGTAGGAGGTCAGAAGGAAGAGAGTTCCACCAGCCTGCAATCTTTAGAAAGAAGGTACTGGAATAAAAAGTTGTATTACAATGAGTGAATTGCTGAGGACCACTAGAGCAGTGAATGAAACGAGCTTGAACAAAGGAAGCAAGGAAATAGATCAAACAATTTTTAAAAAGAAGGACTGAGACTAGCAACATCACGTTTATGAGAGACAGAGAAAGGGTGCACAGAAGAGTGGTACTGATCAAACTGAAGAATATTTAAAAAAAAAAAAAAAAAAAGAGTTATCTCCCTTACAACTAAAATTTTATTTATATTTCTGTATAAGTTTTAAAATGGTGAAAACAAATAAAAATTAAACACTAAAATGGTTTCATTGCATCCCGGACAACGTTTTATATATATATATATATATATATATATATATATACACACACACACACACACACACAGCTTGTAAAGAATGAAACAAGTCTTGGTTTTTATTTGTTCAAATTAATAACATGAATTCACAAAAAATTGATGGAAACAGATTCAAATTTAAATCTGACATGTGTGCCTTCAAGGCCAAAAAGAATTTTAAAAAAATAGAAGAAAGCAATTTCTATGCCAAAAAGAAGCCTCAATGTACAAATCAATAAATTAATAATAGAGTGCTGTATTTTGAAAAAGAAGAAAAGAAAAAAAATATATAAGAAGGAAACGATCTTAAGAAAATAGAAATGACATTTTTGTAAATCGTATAAGTAAAGATGCTGGCAGGATAATGAAGATAACCTTTATCAAGTATAAAATACGAAAAGCATTCTAAAAGTAATAACTCCTATTTTTCCCCCCACCTGAATGGATGGGGATTACAAACTGCATTGTTATGATGACTGAACTTATGCATTCATGACTTGAAAGTTCAAGTTTTTTGTTGCAGATATTGACAGTGTGAGACTCTAAGAAAGCAACCCCTGTGATGAATTTGCATCAGAAGTAGAAATGCGTCATTGAATTTCTGGCAAAAATGCATTGAGAATGGTGGTGACCATGTAGAAAATTGAATTTTGAAGCATAAAATGTTGCTCGTGTTAATGGTACCACTCCTGTCTTCGTAGCTAATGGAGTTATTAAAAAAAAAAAAAGAATGACCCTCATCTGATAAAGTGTGCTCCTAACACCCATGCACAGCTATTGTATATCGCTGGCAAAAGCGCATTAAGAATGTTGGTGACCATGTAGAAAAATAAAATTCTGGAGCACAAAAAAAACGCTCATTTTAATGGTACCACTACTGTCTTCATAGCGCTTCAAATCTTTTAGTTAAAAAAATAGGAGGTTATACTTTTGGAACGTGTATGTGTAGAGAAATGTTATCTAACATTATGTCGTGGTATGAAAAAGAGTAAAAAAAATCTTTTTGTGCGAAATTACATGATATTTTGGTATATGCTTTATTCAGATATACGAAAGCATCTCTATTATTATGGTCTGTGGGTGTGTTTCCTATGGACTCGAAAACTGCTGAGCCAATTCTTATGAAATTACATAAGGGTACTTTATGTGCCTGGCAGTGTTGTTAGATAGTTTTTGAATTGGAATGTCTTCAATAAGTATCGATAATGGAAATAATCTCATGAAATAAGGAACAGGAAACTTTGGCCAAAGTTAACATCATACACAGCCTAACATCACAAGTGCATTTGAGAAGTTTTATTACAACACAAGCCGAAAAGTCAAACATATAAAATCAACAGTATGTTTTTTGATATGACAGGGGCAAGTTTAAAATGAATGTTTCCGTTTAGAGCACCACTGAACCATGATATTTGACTTTTGCATTTTAAACATTAATTCAAACAATTATCACTACACAACCAGTAAAGCCAAGCGTATGAAATCAACAGTAGGTTCTTTGATATGACAGGGAGGGAGGGAGGGCGTTTAGAATGAATGTTTCTCTTTAGAGCACAATTGAATTATGATACTTGACTTTCGCATTTTAAATTTTAATTCAAATCTATACTCCTATAAATTTGGGTTCTTTGGGTATTGATATTCATATTAAAAACCTTTTTTACTATTTATTTAAAAAGGAAATACAACTTTCTTATATATGGGTCATTGAATTGCATTCATCTGCAAAAGATCTAGCTAGTTTACATATTCCTTTAAACATCAATTTTAATTCATTCCCTATTTTTCAGTTTTCTTATAGGATGATAATCTTTAGTTATTATGTGTAATTATATTCATGCAGATATTCTTTTTTTTTTTTTACACAGTGATCACCACTTATCAAGGCCCGGAAGCCACTCAGGGATAAGGGTTATTGCAAGTACATTACGTTAGATATTCTGCATGATTTATATTAGGTTTTCTCACACGTTACTTTTATATATGATTTCTGAATTCATTGAGATATATAGATATATATATATATATATATATATATATATATATTTAATTTAAATACCAAAAAACAAGAAATGGGCAGGTGAAATTATTAAAATTACCTTAAGGCCTTATCGTCTGGCCCTCTAAGAGGAAACGTCAGAATGATAAATTAAAAACTAAGAAAACGAATGAGGGAAGAAGGGAATTTTGGTTTTAGTTGGAAGAAAAGTGGGGAAAAAAAAAAAAAAAAAAAAAAAAAAAATATCTCACTGTTCAGGTGGTTTTAAATCAATGAATATCTCCAACTGGTGTTTCAGAATCTTTTGTCTACACAGGCTAGGTCGAGAGTTGTTAATAACTAACGCCTCAATAATATTGAGATGATAGTTCGACCTAGCACTGTATAGAACAGAAAACCACCCATCGGAATATTGATCGGCACACCTATTTATACTCAACAGGTGATTACCAATGGCGGACTCATGAGCTTGGGAGTGCCCGGATATTCTCGAAACCTGGTGTAGTCGAATATCCCGAGGGATATGTTGGGATATTCTCATTTCTAATCTTTGGGATGTTTTGCCAACGTAGTCAGCTCCACACTGACAAACGAATTTATAAACAACAGAGTTCTTTTGAATGGTTGGCAAAACATCTTTACGAAAAGAAGAGAAAAAGGTTCGAGTTGTGTAAACTACTCTAAGCATAGTAGCTGGAAAACAACGTTGAGTAGCAGAAGAAATCCTTTCAACAATATGAAGGCCATCAGGACCCAACCATGCACTTATGATTTGTTCACCAAACCGTCTTGATACGGAACTTGAGGAAATCACAAATATTTTTCTTAATAATGGATATCCCATTAATATAATAAAATCTACTATTGAACGTAAAATTACTACATTTAATAGTGGTAAACATATTGGTCCATCACGTTGTCCCATTTATCTAAAATTACCATGGTTGGGTCCTGATGGCCTTCATATTGTTGAAAGGATTTCTTCTGCTACTCAACGTTGTTTTCCAGCTACTATGCTTAGAGTAGTTTACACAACTCGAACCTTTTTCTCTTCTTTTCGTAAAGATGTTTTGCCAACCATTCAAAAGAACTCTGTTGTTTATAAATTCGTTTGTCAGTGTGGAGCTGACTACGTTGGCAAAACATCCCAAAGATTAGAAATGAGAATATCCCAACATATCCCTCGGGATATTCGACTACACCAGGTTTCGAGAATATCCGGGCACTCCCAAGCTCATGAGTCCGCCATTGGTAATCACCTGTTGAGTATAAATAGGTGTGCCGATCAATATTCCGATGGGTGGTTTTCTGTTCTATACAGTGCTAGGTCGAACTATCATCTCAATATTATTGAGGCGTTAGTTATTAACAACTCTCGACCTAGCCTGTGTAGACAAAAGATTCTGAAACACCAGTTGGAGATATTCATTGATTTAAAACCACCTGAACAGTGAGATATTTTTTTTTTTTTTTTTTTTTCCCCCCACTTTTCTTCCAACTGAAACCAAAATTCCCTTCTTCCCTCATTCGTTTTCTTAGTTTTTAATTTATCATTCTGACGTTTCCTCTTAGAGGGTCAGACGATAAGGCCTTAAGGTAATTTTAATAATTTCACCTGCCCATTTCTTGTTTTTTGGTATTTAAATTAAATTATGTTTCCTCTGAAATTTCTCCTTCCATTTTGCTGTACCAAAAATTTACTTATATATATATATATATATATGCAGCCGTATTATGTATCATTTTGTAGCATGTTTTTCGGTCTATCGAATTGTGTTATTCGCTACCGTTCTCAACCTCTTCATTCATTTTTTTTTTCAAGCTTTTCGACAGCATGGACAAAATTCAAATCCGCACAATTTTCTTGCTCCAGTTCAAACTAGGTCAGTTGTGATATCAATGATGAGTTTGGTTCAGAAACCACTAACAAACGTGCGGCACAATGGTGATTCAAAGAAATTTCACAATGGTGGCTTGAAGATGAAGAAGGTCACGGCCGTCGGACTGCGATTGATAACGAATATTTGCAAGCCTTAATTATAGCCGATCCTCACAAAACCACACAAGAAGTTGCTGTTAAACTAGAGTTCAACCACTCAACTGTCATTCACCATTTAAAGCAAATAGGGAGGTCATAAAAGTTGGATAAATGGGTGTCGCATGAATTGAATGGTGATCAAAAAAAATTGTGTTTTGAGGTGTCTTCTATGCTCCTCCTGTGCAACAAAAACGACCCCTTTCTCGAGTGGATTGTGACGCATGATGAGAAGTGGATTCTCTATGACAACCGGTGACGTTCGGCACAGTAGTTGGATGCTGGAGAAGCTCCACAACACTTCCTGAAACCGAAATTGCACCAAAAAAAGGTTATGGTGACTGTTTGGTGGTCTGCGGCCGGTCTCATCCATCACAGCTTCTTGAATCTTGGCAAAAGGATTACGGCGGAGAAGTACTGCTGACAAATTGACAAAATGCACCAGAAGCTCCAACGTATGTGCCAAGATTGGTCAATATGAAGGGACCAATTCTTCTCCATGACAACGCTCGCCCGCATGTTGCTCAACTGACCCTGCAGAAGCTGAACGAATTGGGCTATGAGACTGCTTCATCCACCATATTCACCAGACCTCTCGCCCACCGATTATCACTTTTTCAAGCATCTTGACAACTTCCTGCGCGAAAAATGCTTCAAAAGTTGAGATGATGCTGAATCAGTGTTCAACGACCTCATCACTACCAGAATTCCGGATTTCTATGCTTATGGGATAAATAAACATGTTTCTTGTTGGCAAAAATGTATCGATTCTAATGGTTCTTATTTCGATTAATAAAGTTTATTAAGAAAGGAGTTATGATCTTTTGAAGTTCACCATCAAAAACATTTTTGCACCAAACTAATATTTGCGTAAAAAAATTATAGTAAACACAAACCTCTTTCTATATATCTATTTATGTATGTGTATATATATTTGTTTAAAAATATTTGCCTACCAAACTCCTCTGTTAGTTTTTGGTCTACAGACATGAAACTTCATATATAGGGTATTCAAGCTCATTCGAAACTTTATATTTGGGTTTTAGCTGCAGAAAATCAGTGAAAATTAAAACAATGAAATTTGCCGGATGAAGGTCGAATGATGGCATTACGTATATGCATGCGTAACGTAATAGCTATTGGTTCTTGTTTTAATTTTTAGTTTTGCAGAAATATGTCTTCATAGCTCAGGCATTAACATCAAAGGAAAAAGAAAATCGTAAGCTAAACATTTTGGTTTTGATTCTCGGTGGTGGTGCACATTTTTTTTTTTTTAATCACTTTTTAAATCATTATTATATACTAGACTACCCGTGACCCGTTGGGTCAGTATGTTATATTAGCTATGGAATTCATGTATGAGCGTGACACTTGTGATGTAAAGAAAATAGTTTTTTTTTTTGACATAACAGAAACATTTCCATGAAAGTATATTAAAATGAAAATAGAATAGAGATAAGATTTCTATGAGTCGTTCTGTTTATTATAATTGATTATTTTTGAAAAAGAAATTACAATTACTGAATTATAAGTGGTTGGCCATACTTATAGGTAAATGTGCACTGAACAGATACCATAATACTTATTATAATTAAATTCAAATTTTGGTATATCTGCTTTTTTTTTTTTTTACATCGTTCATTTCAGTATTACGTTTAAGTTATTTTAAACCCCACTCTTCCCATGTTAAATAATAATTTCGAAATAATAACGTTAATATTTCAGTGTGAAGGTTATGTGCGCATTCACAACCGGATGTCGTAAACCGGAAAGTGGGTTACATACATCGTTACAAGGTCATTTGAGTTTTATAATTATATAGATTGGGTCCAACATAACGTAATGATAAATACGAAATCTGCATTAATCAAAATATCAGCCTGTTAGTAATTTTATAAAATCAATAATAGTTTCTCTACAGTGCAATGTAAACTACACTGTATCGTGAACTAAGTCACTGGGAGAGGCATGTGAAGCTTTCTTCTAATGCACCACAATTGATTTGATTGAAAAATGGTCGATGTCACTGATATAGATGACAATAAAAATATGAGAGTGTGAAACATTTGTTGCTCATCATTCAATCCTGGGCAACGGCAGGTCTCCTTGTCATATATATCAAGGCTGAGGCTTGTGGCTTGTGGAAGTTGGATTTCGAAAAAAAAAAAAAAAAAAATCACAGCAGAAGCATATATGCATATATGTAGTGAATAATGTTTGTAGCTCTAATTATTATTGAGCAGTATTTTATAACTACCAGGGTTTCATTCGATTAATATCTAGGAAATCACAGCCATATAATCAGAAAAAAAATATATATATATATATATATAGATATATAGATATATATATATATATATATATAGCCAGTAGAGTTTAGTTTCCTAGAAGTACATCCAATGAAACAACATGTGTTTACCAAAGAGTGCTAAATGGGTGAACAGAGCAGGTATATGAAATTTATTTATACAAACATTGATGGCTACATATGTGCATACATGTTTCTGAAATCACCTGAAGACGTAATCCCCCAACGCGGGTGATTACAGAAACATGTATGCACATATGTAGCCATCAATGTTTGTATAAATAAATTTCATATATATATATATATATATATATATATATATATATATATATATTATATATTCAATAGCATTCTAGAAAAACTTTATTCAAAATTATTTTCTATGTGAAATTCATTTGAAGTCCTGACGAGATATGGAAATGTTGAAACGTTGATCAATCCACAAAAAATTCTGACTATGTTTATATAATTTTATTTAATTATTTATAAGCTCTACACGTATATTGAGCACATTCGAAAAAAAATATTGGTTTTTAGCTCAGGTTAACAATATACTTGAACTTAATAAAATATGTATATATATAAATTGGGGAAAGTTTGTTTTCTATTAAAAAAATCTATAAAAATTGATATGAAAATCAAAGAAGGAAAAACAGAAAAGCAAAAGAAAAGCCCATAAAAAATAAATACAAATTTAAATAAAGAAAAAAGAGAAAAAGAGAAAAAAGAAAACAAAGGCAAAGGAAGAATGAAAGAAAATAAAGGAGAAAAAGAAAGGAAAAAGAAAAACAATGAACATGTTTACATGAAAACACAACACAAAAATAACTTCAAATCATGCAACAAAAAACTTTTACCACAACAATAAAAATAATTCTTAAGATGTTTTTTCTGGTGCTACCGAATCAGGCTGTTTGAAGATATTGGCTAACATTGATGCTTTTCGTTTTTCTACTTCCTTTTGCAAAACTAAATTATGTTCTGCAAAACCAAAAACAAAATCAACCCACTGTTTTCCTTCTTCCCATTTGCCATTTCTGACTAGTTCCCTAAATTAAAATGTACCAAACATTAATACTGTGACCCTTTTTCCCTCTCCCATTGCAAAACTCATTCATGTTCTGCAGGGCAGGAAACAAAAACGATAAAATCCACTATAAAACAACCAAACCAAACACTATGACTAGCGATTGAAGATACAAAAAGAGTTTGAAGAATAAAAACCTTCTACAAAATAACTGGATGCAACATGAATAATATTTCCAAAATAACTGGATTCGGCATTAAATAATCCAAAAAGGGTTGATATGCCCTAAAACAACCAAACCAAACTCTCCAAATAAATATTCGAAGATATAAAGAACTTGAAACATAAATACTATTTCCAAAATAACTGGATTCAGCGTTAAATAACTCGAAAACGATTGATATGCCATAAAACAACCAAACCAAACTAAGATGTTTTTAGAAAAAAACAAAAACAAAAAAAAACACTGAAAATTGACATCCAAAAATGCAAATAAGAAACAAGGAGAAAGCACTAAACGTTGGAAAATTCACTAATCAACTTATTTGGGTCACGACTCAAACTACTGTTCGCATCTTGAGTGTTACTTGAACAATGTTTCGGTCAATATAACCTCCGGCCTTCTTTAAGTGTCTCCTGTTGAACTCTGAAATATGCATGGAATTTCGAAC
Organism: Euprymna scolopes; assembly: GCF_053919585.1. Taxonomy (NCBI): domain Eukaryota; kingdom Metazoa; phylum Mollusca; class Cephalopoda; order Sepiida; family Sepiolidae; genus Euprymna; species Euprymna scolopes. Next base: position 13,888,773 of record NC_136496.1, on the reverse strand, counting down.
AGAACCAATTATTTAATCCACAGCGGTAGCATGCCCTTGTTCTATCAGCTATGACCAGGTAGAAGTCCTTGCGAACCCATAGCACAGTGGATAGTGCATTTAGTGAAATTCAGTTGTAAAAGTCACATTCCTGGAGATTGAAGGTTCAATCTTCAGTGCGGGTGACCCAAAAATACAACCGTGAATTACTTAGTACTTCTACCCAGTTATGACTGACAGACGAGGAGCATGGGTCACTCTGCACAGAATTTTAAACAGAACTCTTTATTTTATCCATACTTTGACAGAAAGATTGCAGAGTTTGACAAGATACACTTGGAAAAGACTACATTGACTGAAATGTGATGAAACTAACACTCAAGATGAGAACAGTAATTCAAAGAATCCAAATAATATGAATAATCAATCCTCACCTAAAAAATTCAAACCCATTTTTTTTTTTAGAATGAACAAACCCAGCCATTCATCTTTCATTTACCAACTGAACCGATAGGAAAACAGTAAAGTAAAAAAAAAAAAAATCATTCACAACGTTGTCATTCTAAAGCAGGATTAAAATCATTGCCATTGTTTGCAGTTGAACAGAAATGTACCCCCCCCTCATAACGTTTACATTTAATTGAGGAAATAAGATAGTATATGTATATTCATTCTTTTAAGATAATTAATTTTAAAAATTAACTACCAGTGTTTAAAAAGAACAATTCTTGCTACAATTTAAATGTAAAGTTTCCTCCCATTATATATATATATATATATATATATATATATATATATATATATATATATACATTTTATTTTATATTACCGTATCTTTCTGTTAAGTTACATTATTGTTTCAGCTACTTGGCCGTTTTTTTTGGGGGGCCGTCTGTAGCATCCTCAGACTTTTACAGAAATGTTCGCTATTTCCACTATATATATATATATATATATATATATATATATATATATATATATATATATATATATATATATATATATATATTCATTCAGGTAGGTCGATTTTGAAACTATAAAAAGTCACATTTAAAGAAAGCTGCAAAATAATGTCAAAAGTTACAAGAAATAGTTTTCTTCAAAACTTTATAATTTTTTTTTTTTTTTTTTTTTTTAGAAATCCAACGATTTTATCATGGTATACATGTCACTGCTTGAATAAAATCTGGGTCTTAAATAATAATTAATAATAATAATAATAATAATAATAATAATAATAATAATAATAATAATAATAATAATAATAATATACACTTAATGATGTTTTTAAGTTTATTATTTCTTTTATTTAGAAATTAAATGAAAATATTAAAAAAAAAAAAAAAAAAAGTAATGAAACGTGATAGTATTTAATTTGATATACAAATTTATATCGTTTTCTTCATATTTGTACCGTTTTATTTACTGGATATTTTTATGCTATTCACCGGTTGAAGTTACCTCTCTTTAACCAAGCGTTTGCAGTCTATGTTTACTGTTTACATTTTTTTAATTATCAGAAATATTTGTTGAAATTTTCATTAAAATAAAGTTAACTATTAAAATATACAAGTTATATAACTGTCTTTAGTTTTTTATATTTTTTAAGTTAGTGTTTATTCATTAAAAATCCTATTTACGAGCTAATCTCCCCCTAAATGTTTACCTTGAGTTTACTGTTTACACTGTTAATAATCAAGAATATCTCTTGAATGTTTCTTAAAATAGACTTGAGTATTCAAAATACACCTTAGATAATTATTCTAATTTGTTTATATTTTTTAAATTAGTGTTTATCAATTAAAAAAAAAAACTACCAGTTTTAAGTCATGACAGCTATCGTGTACAATGCAATGAAGAAAATTGCTAGACTTAGAACATGCACTTGTTCGCTACAAAGTATATTATTTTCTATTTTTGTTTTTCCAAGGTCTTTGTGAGACAACCTTATATCAAAACCAATTTTCCGTATTTTTACTTTATTTAAACTTATATGGGGGTGTCTTCAATAAGGTTCCAAATTTTTTTTTTTTTTTTTTTGTACAGGCATTTAAAAATTTTTTTTTTTTTTGTACAGGCATTTAAAAATTTTTTTTTTTTTTTTGTACAGGCATTTAAAATTTTTTTTTTTTTTTTTTGTACAGGCATTTAAAATGCAATGAAGAAAATTGCTAGACTTAGAACATGCACTTTGTCCGTTCAAAGTATATTATTTTCTATTTTTGTTTTTCCAAGGTCTTTGTGAGACAACCTTATAACAAAACCAATTTTCCGTATTTATACTTTATTTAAACTTATATGGGGGTGTCTTCAATAAGGTTCCAAATTTTTTTTTTTTTTTTTTTGTACAGGCATTTAAAATTGTCGCAAACTCTTGAAAATTCAGTATGTTATTGCTATACATCTTTTGATGACTACTCAATGTTTATGATTTCAGGTTCAAATAAGCAGCTACATAAGGAATTGGAATACACCCTACTAAAGCCTGATTGTCACAGCTAGCGAATTTCAAAAATGCAATCTGGACGTGAGGACACTTTAAAAGAACAATATGCTATAAAATTCTGTTTTAAACTTAGAAAAAATTGCCACAGAAACGTATGGAATGTTTCAGACTGCTTTTGGACCATCTTGCATGAATCGAGCATCAGTTTTTGAGTGGCATAAAAGATTCAAGGAAGGCAGGGAGTCTGTGAGGGATGATGGAAGGTGTGGGAGGAGTAAGGATGTCAGAACACCAGAGTTGATTGGCCAAATAAAGAATTTCATGGATAAGGATCATCGTGTCTATAGAGATAATAGGTGCACAGTTTGATGTCAGTGTGGGAACTGTTCACACAATTATTCGCAAGGAACTGAAGATGTGGAAGATTCGCATAGCGTTTGTCCCAAGGGTGTTCAGAAAAGATCAGAAAAAAAGACGTCATGACAGCCAGGAGATGGTCAAGCTGATCAATTCAGATCCTCACCCTCCCTATAGTCTAGACCTTGCTCCCTGTATACATACACACACAGTAGAACCTTCGGATACTGTATTAATATGTTCCAGGGTTGATGAAATTGCTATATGTTGGAGCCTCAGCAAAATTTTATACAGTACATATTAAAAATTAGTAACAAGATACAGTACATTATACATAACACCGTAAGGCGGGGGAAATACCATAACCAGGAGCCGGAAAAACATTGAATTCCACATCATAACCTTTTAAAGAACGTATCTCGGGGCCACTGTATCCCGGGGTTCCAGTGTGTGTGTGTGTGTGTAGGCAAGGCAGGACACCATTTGAACTTGAATACCTAATATTAATATGGGCGATATTATTGTTGTAACATGTAAAGTTGACAGGGCAAAGACTAACGTGAAAATAACTGGCAACAAAACCATGAAATGTTGAAAATCTGAAATGTATTGATGTTGATGGAAGAATGGATAAGAACACATTGCTTTATACGGAAATTGTGGAGGAAAATGGACAGAAAGCTATGAAAAAAAAATAAATAAGGGATGAGAATGCTATTTAACTTTTAAAAAAAGAGAAACCATATGAAAGTAGAGTGCTGCAACAGGTGCTGTTCATGCAGAGCAAGTGGTGGAAGTTTTGCATTAATTCAACAGTGAGAACACTATCAAGGCTATCTTTGTTGACAACATAAATGTCAACACAGGTTGTGAAGGTGGAATGCTTGCAATTTTAGAAAAAAAAAAATTTTTTTTCTTTATCTTCACACAATTGGTTGCTCTTTGTAACATAATAAACTACCTTTAAGAGCCCTTTTTAAAAACATGGAAGGTCACATAAGAGGCCTTACAACATTCAATGTCCTCCCTGGGGAAATTGTTTAAATGATTGGTATCTGAGGTAAATCATGGCATTTTCCACTATTAGCAGTCCTCTCAGACGCCTGTATGAATACACAGTAGTTTTTTGGGGTTTTTTTTTTTTTTTTTTTACAAAGGAGTCACCACTTATCTAGACTCAGAGGCCACTCGAGGATAAGGGTTAATGAGTGTATGGTAGTTAATGGGACAATATTGTAGTAATCATTAGAAGTGGAAATTTGATAAACTGAATTACTTAAGGGGACAGCTCATTAGAACTTGTTTACATTAGACTTGAAGATGACCATATTGTAGTCAGCTGGAAAGCAGGAAAATGGAACAGAGTTCCACAGGTGTGCAGTTCTAAGAAAGAAGCTTTGTTCATGGAATCAATGTTTAGGTTTAGGCACAGATAAAGAGTTGGGAAAATTATTGATGGTGGTTTCAGCTAGACAAGCTTAATCATTAGTTTTTCTAGAGGGACCTCTATTTTGTCTCTAGAGACAGTAAGAGTGCCTGCCCATGTAATTGCGAAGCAAGGATTGTGCAATCTCAAACCTCACCTCTCCCAAGTCGGCACTGCCTAATTCCAGTGTCAAGGAAAAGTCGAAAATGACTGGAAACAATTCTGAGATAATTGGAGAGCTCTAGAGGTAAAGTGGACTGGGTATGCCTCCTGGATCATGCATTTATGGACTTGTGATGCATACTCACAAAGGCTCTCATTAAAATAAAACTGCACAGTTTAATATATTTTATTTATTTTAGTTAATGTAATTAATATCAATTTTATAAAATAAAAGGACACTTCCCGATTTTAAATATTAAAATTATTTGGTTTCCACACTAATGTTCAAGCAATTCTTGCAAAAACAAGAAATTTTAAGTATATTTTTGTCTATGACCTTTGATATCAAATACTAAAAAAAATATTGAAGTATTTTATCTACTTTTATGCTGGAGTAATTAATAGGTCCATACACAACTTTCAGTAAATGAGATTTTTTAATATTTTAAGAACAGTGAAAAACAAAAATCAACCTACCCTTATTTTTATATATATATATTTAAATATTTTTTGCAGGGTACAAAATTTATATATATTAAGACTCTGAGACCTTCTCTTTGCAAACAAAAAGAGAATCTCTTAGGGCTTAATCTAGTTTCTATTTAATAATTAATCACCCCCCCCCTTTTTGTATACATATATTCCCCCTACATTTTCATCTCCGATTCATTGTCCCCCCCCCCCGCCTTTTCTTTTTAAAACGTAATTAAGCTCGATTTTAGCTCTATTGAGCGAGCTTCAAAACCGGTCAGCTGACGCATTCATTTTTATTTTTTAATTTCACAATGTAAAATAAAGAATGTTTTCAAACAAGTTTAAATTTGGTCTTTATATAGCCATAATATATATTTCTGTAATTATTACTATGATAATTTTTAAATATCTACGGACACTAGAGTTTCATTCTTTCAGGAATCATCAGTGCAGGGTGTCATAATTACAACCAGTCTGGAGATTCGAACCAAGCATTTAAGCCATCTCTGATTCCATTAGCAAGGACCAAACTGCACGGTAAACTTTAACCGTGAGAAATATCACTAAAATTTAAACATTTATTATTAAATGTCGAGATGTCCGTCCACGGTGATCTAATGATTATAACATCATGATCTGCACATGTGAGCTTAAGTGACCAACTTTTATTTCAACTTTAAAGTGTTCAGCAATATATATATATATATATATATATAAATGAGGTGACAAATGAAGAAAAACTATGTAGAAAATATGAACACAAAAACATTCAAATTTTAACCCTATCACATCAACACAATACTGTCATGTTTGCAACATTGATGAAACCCAGCATGCCCTGAAAACAGAATTAATGAGTACAAAATCTCGTGCCATACACCAAAAGTTCACTAATCACACACATTGTGCCCCCCCCCCAACTACTTTTTTGTTGTTTTTGTTAAAACTATGTCAGGATTTTTATTCCAATCAAAAAGGATATATGTATGAATACAAAATTATGCGCATCTTTTTTTTTTTTTTTTTTTTTAAAAGATGGTCATCAATTGAAAATAATTCTAATCCAGACAAATTATTTTTCTGGATAAAGTTAAATCGAATTATATATTATTCTTAACATGTTGCAAGGAACCACAAAAAAAACTGATAAACTTGAATACAAAATCTTATTTTTCAGAAAGAGAGCTATTGATAGTAATGAAGTGATAAAGAGACTAACTTTACTTTATATATTCGATATATATAATTTTAAGATTGTCATTATAATCTATCAGATAGCAGATGCGGCAACACTAATATTGTATGAGGTGCAACAGGTGCACTACAAAATACAACAACGATGCAAGAAAAAAAAAAGAGAGAAATCGTGCGTGTATCCGTACAAGGGTGCTGGACGTGTCAAGATGTGTAAATAAAAACAAGTCGCGTTACAACAAAAAAAGCATGCAACAAGCAAATAAAATTGAGAAAAAATACGATGAGTATGGTTACTTTTTTTTTTTTAAACCAAAAAGAAAAATGAAAATAATAGAATTAAGAAACAAGGCTGGTTTGAAAAAACTGAACAACAAAAAATAAAGGTAAAAAAAAAGGAAATTAAGAGAAGAGCAGGCAGATACTAATGTTGTCGTGCCATACTAACATCGTTTCCACCTGTAGTCGTATTCATCCTCTGAATGTGATCGCTCTGTGGAGGGAAGACACGGAAGAGTAAAAAGAAAATTGTAAGTTTTCGTTTTAAAGAATTAAATTTTTTTAAATTTCGTTTTAAAGAATTAAATAAAAAAAAAATTTGGTTTTAAAGAATTGAATAAAAAAAATTTGATTTTAAAGAATTAAATAAAAAAAAATTCGTTTTAAAGAATTAAATAAAAAAAATTTCGTTTTAAAGAATTAAATAAAAAAAATTTCGTTTTAAATAATTAAATAAAAAAAATTTCGTTTTAAAGAATTAAATAAAAAAATTTTCGTTTTAAAAGAATTAAATAAAAAAAATTTCGTTTTAAAGAATTAAATAAAAAAAATTTCGTTTTAAAGAATTAAATGAAAAAAAATTTCGTTTTAAAGAATTAAATGAAAAAAAATTTCGTTTTAAAGAATTAAATGAAAAAAAATTTCGTTTTAAAGAATTAAATGAAAAAAAATTTCGTTTTAAAGAATTAAATAAAAAAATTCTGTTTTAAAGAATTAAATAAAAAAATTCTGTTTTAAAGAATTAAATAAAAAAATTCTGTTTTAAAGAATTAAATAAAAAAATTCTGTTTTAAAGAATTAAATAAAAAAATTCTGTTTTAAAGAATTAAATAAAAAATTAATTTTTTTTTTTTTTTAACTTACTTGCTTTATTTTATTTATTTATTTTTTTTTTTTTCACTATATAAATTCATTTATTGGGGGGTAAATTTGTGCAGATTTAACAAGGAAGTGGGATGTGGTAAAAGTAAAAGGCAAGTGGGTGGTGGGAGGAAACGTAGGATAAAGGATAGAATTAAGGATTTCAGAGGAAGGTAGAAGAAAATAATAGAAGGATAGAGAGTGAAAAGGAAACAAGAACGTAGCTGAGAGAGAGAGAGAGAGAGAGAGAGAGAGAGAGAGAGAGAGAGAGAGGAAAAAAAGGGAAAAGGAAGGACTGGAAAGGGAGAAACAGCAGTCAGAAAGAGACAGGGTAAGAAGGAATGGAAAATAGACCAGGAAAAAAAGGAAGGATCAGGGAGAAAGAAAGGCATGAAAGAGACAGGGAGAAAGGAAGGAAAGAAAAGGACACGGAGAAAGAAAGGAAAGAAAAGGATAGGGAGAAAGAAAGGAAAGAAAAGGATAGGGAGAAAGAAAGGAAAGAAAAGGACAGGGAGAAAGAAAGGAAAGAAAAGGACAGGGAGAAAGAAAGGAAAGAAAAGGACAGGGAGAAAGAAAGGAAAGAAAAGGACAGGGAGAAAGAAAGGAAAGAAAAGGACAGGGAGAAAGAAAGGAAAGAAAAGGACAGGGAGAAAGAAAGGAAAGAAAAGGACAGGGAGAAAGAAAGGAAAGAAAAGGACAGGGAGAAAGAAAGGAAAGAAAAGGATAGGGAGAAAGAAAGGAAAGAAAAGGACAGGGAGAAAGAAAGGAAAGAAAGGGACCGGGAGAAAGAAAGAAAAGAAAAGGACAGGGAGAAAGAAAGAAAAGAAAAGGACAGGGAGAAAGAAAGGAAAGAAAAGGACAGGGAGAAAGAAAGGAAAGAAAGAAAAGGAAGAAAGAAACAGAAAAAAAGATAAGTAAAGGAACAAGGAAAAAGAAAGGTATGAAAATGACAGGGAGAAAGGGAACGGAAAAAAGGGAAAAGAAGAAAGAAAGGAAAGAAAAGGATAGGAAGAAAAGGATAGGAAAAAGGAGAAAGGAAAAAATGGACAGGGAAGAAGAAAAAAATAAAGAGCAAAAGAAACGGTGGAACGAGGAATAAAGATGAAATCATTTAATCCTTAAAAAAATATATTCACAAGAATTTCAATAATAAATTTGTACCTTTGTTTTGTCCATATGTTATCTTTCACACTGGCCCAACTTATAATTGTGTTGCACGATTATTTTCAAGTTCCCCAAATAAATTCATACAACCAATGATTAGACTTGATTTCACAGACGAAACATCTTCAGCATGAAACGAAAGACCTGGTGTGTTTATTTATTAGCAGTAACTCGTCATCCACAAAATTGTTCCATACGTTATGATAAACGAAACATAAAAATAAATCCATGAAAAAAAAGATTATGTTTCTGAAATTTTGAGATAACGGCTGATAATTTATATTATTTGGATTGTTCAAATTACTGCTCTCATCTTCATATTCTTACAACGTTTTAGCTGATGTAAACTCCAACCTTCTTCAGGTGTATCTTGTCAAACTAAGGAATCTATAAAATTTTAAATGAAACCATTTATTTAACCCATGGGGCAGTATATTCTTGTTCGGTCAGCCATGACCAAGTAGAAGTCTTAAATAATTAACAATTGTATTTTTTGTTATCGACTACACTGAAGATTAATCCTTTAACTTCCAGAAGAGTGTCACAATTGAATTTTATTTAGTGGTTCCTTGCATTCAACAGAAAGATTTCAGAGTTTGACAAGATACACCTGAAGAAGGCTGGAGGTTATGTCAGCCAAAACGTTGTGCAAATAAAACCCAAGGGTAATGATCCGAATAACACAAAGTATATTCTGCCTGATTTTCAAATCTATTGTAATTTTTATTCTCTACTAAAATCAGTCCAATTTATCTAAATAATATTCTGTTTCTTTCCTCCTTCCTTCCCTAGTTTGTACATTACACTTTGAAAAAGTAGAGTTAAACTTCAGACTACACAGTGTTCCAATATGTGTGTGTGTGTGTATATATATATATATATATATATATGCAGCAATTAAGCTACGCAGAATATTCCACGTTTCATTCTCATGAGAATTCAGCAGGTGTGCGAATTCTCACAAGAATGAAATGCAGAATATTTTGTGTAGCTTAATTGCCATATATATTTTTATAATAACTTACTACCTAGCTCTACCTATGTATTGAGCACTGTTAAAGTAAATACTGAAAATTTACGTATAAAATTAAGTAGTCATGTATATATATATATATATATATATATATATATATATATATATATATATATATATTTTAAAAAAGCTTAGAGTAAAAAAAAAAAATTTTCTTTTTTTTTTTTTTTAAATATAAAGAATGCAGTTAAAATTCCCAGAAAAAAATAAATAAAATAAATATATATAAGGATGAAAAAAGTAAACTTTAACCAAAACTTTTTAATTAGAAAACAGGGATCCTCAGCTGTTTACTATGTAGCTGTTTCGGAGATTTAAAAACAGGACAGGAGATTTAAATATGTGGCTCTCCAGTGGATAATACTACTTCCCCAATAAGAAAATGTAGAATACGGTTAGTATTTATACTAATCTAAAAATCATAAAAACTATTAATAATATATATAAGTAAATTTTACAAGATTACAAGACATATATATACACACACTCTTTTTTGTTTTTACATAAGCAGTAATATGTTGTTACACAGTCATGAGCATGTTTCAGTCAGCTAGTTACGAATAACTAGAGACCTCCTCAGGCAATACAGCTTATACAAAAGCAAAGTTTGCAATGTAAATATCAGGTCTTCCTCATCACGAAACACGCTCATGACTGTGTAGCAACATATTACTGCTTATGTAAAAACAAATAAAGGGTATACCCTGCTTTACTTGGTATTGTGTGCGCTTGTTAAACTTCATTGGTTACATAATCTCTGGAAAACAATAACCTCAGATTATCTATCTATATATCTGTTTTAACAAAAACCAAGACTTCAAAGAATGAATTGATAGCAACATTGTTAGTTACAATTGTTTCAAGACCATTTGGACAAATTCAAACATTATGTCGTTTGAAAATTTTCACAAGAACAGCTTTTCTGCAGACTTATTGAATAAAAAACACTTTAACAATAAAAATAATAAAACATTATGGAAACGATTTCCCTTATGAGGAAAAGAAAACAAGCGAAACTATTTTACCTCTATCGTCTTCTTGCAAAGTATTTTTTTTTAAGATTTATATATCTACCTATTTTCATATCTATATTTATATATATATATATATATATATATATATATATATATATATATATATATATATATATAAAGGAGATCGTTAAACTATGATCAAGAAAGAATGATAATGGCCGCTGAAGATCAGAGCTTGATGACCAATGCTTTTAAAAAGATGAGTGGTCTCAGCAACAAGTGCAGGTTCTGCCACACAGAAGTAGAGAGTCTGAGCCACCTGATATTCAGTGGTAAAGTTCTGCTGGGCAACAGCTATTATACACTGCAACACAATGGAGTGTGCAAATATCTCCATTGAAAAATCTGTAAAACGCTGAATATCCAGTGTAGCAGAAAATCGTTGGAACATATACAAGAAAGAACAGTTAGAAATAAGTCCATTATGCCTATGAAATTTCTACAGCTACATATCTAGAAAACAGAGTTGTTAAGACTGATATAGTTATATGGAACAAAAGGAAGAAAGTAGCAACCCTAGTTAAAGTGTCCGTAATGATGCTTGGCTTAAGGCTGAGAGGATTGGTTGTTTTTGTTTTACGGCATATCAACCCTTTTCGGATTATTTAATGCCGAATCCAAAGATTTTGAAGAAAAATTCTTTTAATAGAATATATTTGTTGTTTTCACGTCGGTTTCTATTCAACCCATAGTTGGGACCCTAACAGATACTACCACTCCGGGTCAGAGTGGACCTGGGAGCAATGGTAATTAAAGGGTGGCTCCATACTCTCCAAAGCCCACAAGCTGGGGCCTTACCACTAGATATAGTTTAAGGTCATATCCAGGACCCCCATTAAGGGACTTTTACCCTTTGCAAGGGGGCAGTCGGTGTATTCTAATGCCCCACCGACAGGGCCAGGCTGAGAGGAAGAAAAAGGCCAAATACAATTTTTGAAGGCCTAACAGCTTCAAAAAAGGCCAAATTCGCAAAATTTGGCTTTAAAAAGGCCAAGAATATCAGAATGACCTCCCATTTGATATAGCCTTGTTTTCAAATATAATTATAATACATGATGTTCTAATGATGTGAGAAAGAAATCCATTGTAATTTCGACTTGCAGCAGTTCTTCACCGAAGAAAGAGGTCAGCAAAGATATACATAAAAAAAGGGAGCATCCAAAAGGGAACAGGCCAAAAAAAAAGAACACTGTATACTCAGAGGTGATGGAGTGAATTAAAGATTGTCTCTTACAATGTGATTTTATTATTTGTATTGAACTATGTAGCACAATATTACTTTCTGAGTATTTATTAATACTTATAAATTTATTTCATTTGGGTCAGTTCTGTATTTAAAATACAATGGACACTATTTTCATAGAAATGTTAATGAAATCATATTTACTGCGTGTTATTTGTTTTTCTGCCCCAAAAACTAATTTTTTGCATTATCTTCAGAAAAGCATAAGCTTTATCAAAACATATTGGAATTTCTATTATTCTCTCTAGTTTTATGTATTTTCAGATGTTTTCACTTTTCTCAACCTCGTTTTTGTATTCATAACATTTCAGTCAATGCAAGCTCTGTTTTTTTTCAGGCGTGTTTTTCCAAAAGTATGAACATTCCGGATGAACTCGGGGACCTGTATCCTGTATGGAAAACTACATATATAAAAGCAAAAATGTGTGTGTGTGTGTGTGTGTGTGTGTGTGCGCGCGCGCATTTGTATGTCTCGGAAAAACTTTCGACACCGGCCACGGATTTTTGCCAGATAGGTATCCTTTACAAGCTCCAACCTTCGCCCGACAAATATCGAAAAATTGGCCAAAAACATTAATTCCTTCACCCTAAACGGGGCCCTTTTCTACAAGGAGGGTACCGAAAAAATTGTTCCTTCATTTTCTCTGCTCCTGCTACCATGACAATGACGTCATGTTTGACCTAGAAAACGTTCACGTTAGTTTAAACCACCTGCAAGTGTTTTTAAAGGTTTAATTTTATCCGTTATTAAGTGTATGTCTCTTTGGCGTAGGGGTAACATGTCGGGCATTTTTTTTTTTGCCTTAGCCTCGATGTTTCGGGTTTGAGCCTGTCTTTCTACCTAAGCTTTTTTTTCCTCTTTTACACTTTTTTTTTTTTTTTTTTTTCCCACGTTTGTTCGCTGTTTTGCTTTGTTTTGTTTTTTTCCAATTTTTTTTAACATCGTGTTTTTTTAATAATATTAAAACAGGGTCACCCTCTCACCCTCTCCTACATGCACACCTCCAAACACCCGGGCAACGCCGGGTACCCCCACTAGTCTATAACATAAATCTCACCTGCCTGTTTAAATGTATATATGTACGTAGGTATGTTTGTATGTCTTGCAAAAACTTTCGACAGAGGCGACGGATTTTCACAAGATTGGTATTATTTTGAAGCTCAATCCTTCGAACAACAAATATCAAAAAATTAGCCAAAAACATTAATTTCTTCACTCTCAACTGGGCACTTTTCTACAGGGAGGAGTCGGTTTTTTTTCGTCGATATTTTCGAAAGTCATCATCTCTTTTGATTGTCTAGCCTTAATTTAAACCTAAGTCACTTCCAGTTTGGCAATGAGCGCAACAGCTAACAGGACACATTTTTTTTTTTTTGTTCTTTTCTCCTTCGCAATACAGGTTCGGGTCTGCCTGCCTACTACCACCTTTTTTTTTTTTTTTTTTTTTTTGCTCAACCTTACATACACCTCCACTTTCTTTTCCACCTCTGCGTCATGGGTTCAAGCCTGCCTGCCTACTATAAATTGTTTTTTTTTTTTTTTTGCTCAACCAACACCTCCAAACACCCAGGCAACGCCAGGCTAGTTTGATGATAAAAGTCAAAAAGATCCCCACGTTCAACCAGAACATTCTGAAGGAACAGATACACCTGAAGGTCAGCGGTTACCTTGGCCAAAACATTGTGAATATAACGCTGAAGATGAGAATTATAGTCCGAACAATCCAAATTATCAATCTTCATCACAAAAATTCCGAAACACATTCAAGTTTATTTCTTTTCTTTTAAATGGAAATCACTCCAGACATAAGGAGCTAAAAACAAAAAAAAAAAAAAATACTACTTTAAGGTCTAAAACTTGCCAATGATATGTGTTAGATGGAATAGATTTTGGCTTTAGAATACAGCAATTCTTCTCTCTTTGTCAGAAACATCGCACCTTGAATGTGAGGACTAAAGGACAAAATAAGAGAAGCAGGAGTTACATGGCTGCTGATAGTAAACTGAAAATCTTATTTGAGCTTATTAGAAAGTAATGGTGGAGGGGGGGGGATGCTTATCTCTAATTGGCTGAGCAAATGACATGTTTGATTGGAAAGAAAGAATGTACGTTAAGTATCCAGCTAATGTTTACCTTACCTCCCTCCCACTGCAGGAAAATGTGAAGCAAAGTGGGGGATTGAAAAGCCACTGCCCAAGAGGCAGAGCACTGACCTACAAAAATGCTTGAGCAGTCCTGCTGGTATTCCCCGGTAAAGATTCCTCAGAAAATCAGCAATAAACTAATCTAGTCTCGAAGAAAGATAGTAAATCCTAAGAATGCCAACTTCCTAGAACTGTACAGAAGCATATATCAGCTTGACAGAAAAAAGGCCACCTAACTGAAACCACCCAGCGTCTAAGTGATATTAAAGACAATAGCATCCTTGATGTCAGGATAACCTCCTTTAACTATACAGTTTGTTGATAACACAACAAATACAACAGATTTTTATTTTTTAAAAAGGGAGGGGGGGGCTCTTTATTTGTTTTTACATATTTATCAACTAGCAAAGTCTTGACCTTAACCTTTGACCTTGAAAAATAGTGTGCCCCATCCCTACGTCTGAGACCATTATCATGTCAGGTTTGGTCACGATCGGTAAAGTGGTGTAAGAGTGTATATATACATAGGCTATAACCTTGACCTTTACCTTGGAAAATGGTGTGCACCATCCCTAGATGAGGGACCATCATCACGCCAGGTCTGGTCATGATCAGTCCAGTGGTGTGGGCTGTAGGAGAGTTGTACACGCAGAAAGACACACACAAAAATGCTATTAATTCTTTGTCACCAAATGTCTTCAAATTAAAGCTGGATAGACACAAGCTGGAAATTAATGTCATAGACGGGATAGGCTGTTTTTTTTTGTTTTGTTGTTTTTTTAAATCACTCTAGTCATGATCGATTTCTTTTACACATTGTCTTTATTTCTTACTTTATTAGCAGGGTGGCACCAAACCTTGCCCAGTTGAAAATGCACTTAAATATATTTTAATTCATGCAGATTTCGTATTTATCATCACAGAGCCAATTCTTTACTGATTATTATATTGTACCTAATATATATAATACTGATTTCAAAAGTTAAAAACAAAAAATGACTTGGGTGCCATCAGCTAGAATCAAAACCAAACCATTTAGCGCTCCAGCCACATTCCCTACAATTTGAGCTATCGACAGTTAAATAAGATTTACAATCAAAGCCACATCAAGCTATGAATGAATTTGCGCATGCACAAAAGTAACAGAAATGTGTCTGTAAGTACAAATGAACAGTTTGCATTTCAACTTGCCGACATATTTTCGTACGCGTTATTCATCCATCCAAACAAAGATTTTTCTCGTTATAAGCCATCATCGGCGTATGATTACTATTTCCTGTTAATTTCAGTGTTATATGGCCGGTAGTTTAAGAGTTTATCGGTTAAACATTTACACACACACACACACACACAGACACATACATACGTCTACTGTTTTATTTATATCGATTTTAATGTGCAAGATCAGTTAAAAGTCTCATGCAAAGGAGTGGTACCTTTCCGAGCTGGCCTTCCATGGTGTTCTTGACCGTTTCCCATGCGCCAAACACTATGTGACGCATCTCAAAAGCATTTTTTATGCAACTACATGCTGTACTCATCGTGAATGACCATGCGTGTATAGTGAAGAGTCACGCCCTTCACGGGTTAACCCTGTTAATGTGCATGAGCAGAGTCAGAACATAGCAAAGGAAGAGATTAACCTCAATAAAAATCCATGTTTGTCCATAACCTCCTCCTCCTCCTACCCATGAAAATAAAAAGAATCTTTACGGTGCATGTACCCATGATGGAAAGAAAATATCGCACACCAAAAATCATGTAAATTGATCAAACACTTATTTTTAAAAAGAAAATCATTTTATGGGAATTTGAGTTTTTCCACCCTCTACCTGCATTAAGAATGTAAGAATGACCTTTTAAGGTCTCACAAAAGTTTTGATTATTTAGAATTATCTCCCCTGTCCTACAAAAATGGCATTGAAACATCAATGATCATCGTTTAGCTACAATTTTTTTTTTTTTTATAATAAAACTACTTGATCATTTTACATGATTTTCGTGTATGATATTTTCTTTTTTATATGACATAAATTACATTGACACATCAGTTCTCTTTAGATCACTGAAGTTAAGCAATGTTGAGCCTGGTTAGTACCAGATCGGTAACTACTTGGTAGTACTAGTATTTATGAGTATGTTGACACCTCCCTGCAAGAACTTCCAAACCATAATGTCATCATCTCCCTTAACTGGGATATTTATGCAATTGGGGATCACTTGTCAACTTAATATTTCTATGAAACTTCCTCCTTTGGAAGAAGCCTATTCAATCTGCCTAGGTTGGCGGGGCATATATTTTCTGTAATGGGTACGTACACCATATAGATTTTTTGATAATTTCTAACAATTGCGCTCCCAAAACCAAGACGGCAGAAATGGATACAATTGATGCAAATACAGAACGAAAGTCACCAACCATGAAATGAAAAATGAAAGTCACCAACCATGGAATGAAAAGTCACCGACGCAAAGGCGTCAGCGGCCTTTCCTGCCGGAATGTCTTAAAAGCAATTAGCTTTGATAAATGTAGGGAAAACCCTTCATATCAAACAATTTCTCCCCTTTTTCGAGGGAGCTTGGTTTCCCCAACACCGTGAGGAAACAAATCGGCAGAAAGCTTAACTAGCTTTCAGCCAATGTTTATTTTTGCACCTGTGTGAACTCATTCACGTAGCAAGTCAACTTTTGATTGACATTAAATTTGAACGTCGTTCACTTTCTATGTCTTCTTCGCGTACGGTAAGATGTCACATTTTCTGTTACTTTCTTTTCCTCCTTCGCATTATGGGTTTTGAGCCTGCCTGCCTACTAACACTTTTTTTTGGGGGGGGGGGGCTCAACACACACCTCCAAACACTCGGGCAACGCCAGGTAACCCCGTTAGTTTAATATATTATTTCCAAAAGACTTCATGTATAAAAATGTACAAAATGAAAATCCTCTTTATTTTTATTTTTTGTTTTGTTTCGTGTGCGAAGTTCGAAACCATGTAGAGGTATTTTGTTTCAAAAAAGTTATTTTGTTTTGACACTTTATTATCATGAAACAATGGAAAAATAATAAACTTTAATTTTTTACATTTCTTTAAATAAAGTTTTTTTTTTTGTTTTAACACTTGTGTTATCACGAAACCATAAAAAAATATATAATTTTAAAAATTCTTATTTTTTTTGCATTTCTATAAATGAAGTCTTTTGGAAAAGAATATATATCTTAACACAAGAAGTGTTAAAACTGGGACAGTTTTTTGAAATGGGGTGTTTCTGTATGGTTTCGTGTTTTGTTTCATGCTTGGCGGCTTCCATTCCGTATTTGCATCAACTGTATACATTTTTGCTGCTTTGGTTTAGGGAGCGCAATTGTTTATAATTGCCGATTTTTCTTTATTTTTAGTGATCAAAGTTTTGTTTTTTTTCTTTTTTGGATGATTTGGGGCTAGCACTACAAAAAAGTCCCTTTATCCTTTATGTTAGTTGTTGAGTTTAACGTGTTATCTTCGCTGCCAAACAACAAGAGTTAGCAAATCAGGCCCACACTTTCTTGAGCCTCCCCTCAGCCAACATTGAAGTTGTGATCAATTTTTCTGTTTGTCATCATCTTCTACTTCTCCCTCTATTTCTTCTCCAATCGATACTAAAATAAACGACACGAGGGAATCTGCTGGACGCAAAAGCTAAGACTACCTACACTCAAAAATTCAGTCTTATATGACTCCAACGGCCACAATTGTGCAAATGCATACAGGCCTCATTTTCAGTCCACTCACATATGTACAGTGCCATTTCTGCTCCGCCACTATGACATTCACGCCATCACACATTGTCTACAAATTATTAGCCTGTTTGATTAATGAGCAAGTCTACGCTTATCCCTTTCCCTGCTTTCCAGCTGATTACAATATGGTCATCTTCAAGTCCAATGTAAACAAGTTCTTGATGAGCCATTCCCTTAAGTAATCCAATTTACCAAATTTACACGACTAACGATCACTACGACATTGTCGTCCCATTGACCACCGTACACTTATTAACCCTTGTAAATTCATCACATAATTTTATTTTAATAAAGAAAAACATTTTTTTAGCAATTAATGGGAAATTGTAGGCATTACAACGTAAATCTTGCTAGTATGAATTTTGTTTTTTGTTTTTTAGATTGTTTTCAAAATGATGGACAAGACAGCCACTTTTCTGTTACTCTTAAAATTTGATTTTCTTATTTAAGAATAAAACATGATCAATTTTACGTAATTTTTGGAATGTGATATTTTCCTTTCATCACAGGTACATAACATCAGATTATTCTTTATTTTTGTTAATGTCTCGACAAAAGGAGGGTGGGCCTGTAAATTCACTTTTATCCGTTCATCTGTCTGCACTTTTCTCAATAACTACGCCTTGGACTTTCAAAAAATTTTGCACAAACATTAAACACGATATGAGTAAAAAGGTAACCGGACGGATTTTCCAGGAAAACTCCAGTTTCCCCCCCTAGGGGTGACTTTCGGGTTAAAATGGCTGAAATTGGCACACTTTTGTGCTTATTAAAAAAAAAATTGATGCATTAGATTTTTATAAAACATTCTGAAAAGTTGAAACTAATTGATTTTTATATAATTTTGTTTGTCTATACTTCATGATAACTCAGGGGCTCTTTTAGGGCTAATAAAAACACTCCATTTTTGAGACTATGTTACCATATTTATCCAAAATTTTCTGTGTATGTCTATTTAGCATGGTGCTAAACTCAAATTTAAATATGTTAAGGCCTTGGGGATTGGGGGGGGGGTCTAAACGAGGGGGGGCTGAACTTAGTCATTTTTTAATGCCTCATTTACTGTAAACTTACAGGGGACCATGCATGCTCTTTTTTTTTTTTTTTTTTTTTTTTTTTTTTTTTTTTATATATGAGGAAATTCTGAGCAAGAACCTGATTCTTCTTCGTTTATTATGGAAATGTCTATAAATATCCAAAACCTAAAACATGTATCCAGTTTTTTAAAAAAATCTCTAGATTTGCGTGATACTGAAATTGGCAAGTGTAAAAAAAAAAAAAATTAATTTTCACTTTGTTGCTGATTTGACATCATAAAAAAAACAAAAAACGCATACGTGGTCCCCCTCTTGTGCTGCATGTAAGATGACGCCACAAAAAATAGTGAAGAAATGATGAATGTGAGAAGTGTGAAGGGCCAACGTTGCCTTCACATTTTCGCCAAGTTGCAGAAAAATCTAATGGATGGGGCAAAAGTTATGGGGTAAAAAGTGTCATTTTTTTGCAATTTGGGGGCATTTGTGACTCCTTTTGAGTTCCTAGGAACGTTGAATCGCAGTGAAAATGGACAAACGGTACAGTTTCATGCCTTAAGACATGTGTATTTGAATTCAGCACCATGGAAAACCACTATATAGACATACATATCAAGTTTTTGAGTAATATGAAAAAAGAGCTCCAAAAAGGCATGTTTTTTTAGCCCTAAAAGTCCCAGACGGATGCGAACCAGAATTTTGCCAGGGTCACCCATACTGAATTTATATTAAGAACAATTCCACATTTTGGCCAAGTTTTAGGAAAATCTAATGGATGGATCAAACGCTATGGGACAAAAAGTGTCATTTTTGGCCATTTTGGGGCATTTTTTACCTCTTTTAAGTCCCTGGGGATGCTGAATCCCAGTGTAAATGGATAACACATGCATATTTGAGTTGACCACCGTGAAAAACCAATATTTGTCAGACATATCAAGTTTTTGTTTAGAAATATGGAAAAAAAGATCCACAAAAAGGAGCATTTTAGCACTAAAAGTCCTCAGAGACGTGAACCAGAATTTTGCCAGGGTAACCCATACTGGATTAATATTAAGAACAGTGGGCTCCACATTTTGGCCAAGTTTCAAAAAAATCTAATGAATGGATCAAATGGGAATTTTCGCAAAAAATTTTTTTTTACTTTGCACATCTATTTAATGAAATACAATTTGTGGCAAAATTTCAGGAAAAACTAATGAACAGTTATTTGGCAATCGTCCGAACTAACGGACGCATAGAAGCCAATGAAAACATAGGTCCCTCTCCGATAAATCGGGGGACCAAAAACTACTGCCTTAATAATGTGAACTCTGCCTATTCCCATTTTTGTCAACCAATCACATATTTCAATTTGCTTACAGACAGCCAAACTCCAAAAACACCAGAACTATTAATAGTTTTCATTGTTTAGGTGGTCATGGAGAAGGGAAGGGGTGCAGCCATTTGTATACTCGTTTTGTGTATTGCTAATATAACTTTAACTCACTCAATCGCCTATTTCAAAAATCTTATCTCTAATATAGCACAACATAAGCTCACCCAATCACAGCTTACTATTTCTCAGTGCCTCTCCTTACTTGTCTTGCTCTCTTATAAAATAAACTAATTAGTAATAAATACTCAACATCTCACTAGAAAAGGGCACATAAAAACTTTCCATCTATTCTTTCAATATTGAAACTTATAGGTTTGCATGGACACACTTAAACTTAACCAACAGAAACTTATATAGAAGTGATTAGACTTATCTAAAATATTAAAATAGTGTTATATACACTTTTTATAAATCCCCGAAAACAGTGTTTCATGGAAAACAACTGATGCTCCCTGAAATAACACTAGGACTGTTATGAATTTGTGCGAGTTAATCGATTCAGCAATTGCAGGAGATTAATTAACTGGCAAAATAATTTGCCAATAAAAGATTAAAAAATTATTTGATTTATTTTTTTATATACAGTAGAACCCCAGGATACAGCATTAATCTGTTACGGGGTTGGGATCGTGAATTGAAATCACCGTATAGTGGAGCCTAAGCAAAATCTTATACAGTACATATTAAAAAATTAGTAACAAAATACAGTAGAGTATATAATACACATGTATATAATCAAATAACATTATAAATAACACCGTAAGGCAGGGCAAACACAATAACCAGGGTCCGGAAAAACATTGCATTCCACGCCTGAAAAAACCATATCCCTGGGTCCTACTGTAGTTTTAAAGGTTAAAAAAACGTCCAAGGATATATATATATATATATATATATATATATATATATATATATATATATATATATATATATCTACTTAATTTACTCACATAAAATTAATATACGAAAGTATAGATTTATGCGTAAACTTTAAGTATTTACTTCAAAAGTGCTCAATACGTAGGTAGAGCTAGTTAGTAAGTTATAAAATGTATATGGCAATTAAGCTACACTGAATATTCCGCGTTTCATCCACTCTAGGATTCTTCAGGCTTATGCGCATAAGCCTGAAGAATCCCAGAGTGGATGAAACGCGGAATATTCAGTGTAGCTTAATTGCCATATACATTTTATAACTTATATATATATATATATATATATATATATTTCATACAAGAGATTTTCTGCCAACTGGAGATCAATTTGAGCCCTGATGCCATTAAAAGTAATTCTGATCTACTTATTCCTAATATATAAAGTTATCTGGCCAGATTTTAGTTGGTTGGTTTTGTTTTACGGCATATCAACCCTTTTCGGGTTATTTAATGCCGAATCCAAAGATTTTGAAGAAAATTTTTTTTAATAGAATATATTTGTTGTTTTCACGTCGGTTTCTATTTAACCCATAGTTGGGACCCTAACAGGTACTACCACTCCGGGTCAGAGTGGACCTGGGAGCAATGGTAATTAAAGGGTGGCTCCACACTCCCCAAAGCCCACAAGCTGGGGCCTCACCACTGGATATAGTTTAAGGTCATATCCAGGACCCCCATTGAGGGACTTTTACCCTCTGCAGGGGGGCAGTCAGCATATTCTAATGCCCCACCGACAGGGCCAGCCAGATTTTCGAAGTCAGACCCAAATGGCAATCTGTCTGACATATCAACACTTGATTTGGACCATCCCCCCCCTTCTATGTTATTGACAGAAATATATTTTATTTCGCATAAGTTTTCTTTTTTCCTCAAAATACTAATCTCTATTGTTAATGCTTACTTTCTGAATATTCTTACGCATTAAAGGTAAGTAATCATGTAATGAGTTACTACGTTTGACTTATGCAAGCGCATCTATAAATAAAGTTTTTTTAACTCTCAGATAAATGCCGGTTTGATTTAACTATTAATAGTCCTACATAAAATAATTTTTTTTTTTGTCAATCCCTCCCTCCCCCAAAAATATCTTTTTATGAGCCATTGATTTTAAAATTCCAAAAATATCATTTTTTTTTTTGAACCACTGATTTTAAAATTCAACCAAGCATATGGATAAGTTTGAAAATTTGTAAACTCACCTGGTTTCCGCCTCATTCCTGGTTTTCGACCTGAGCGTGGACTTTTTAAGGCATCTCTTTCGGAGGCAGAAGGCCTCATAGGGGGAGCTGGACGCAGGCAAGACATGCTCCAGGTTTTGTACATTTTGTTCTGTAACGGAGACTGCATCATTTTGGCTGTTTTTGCTTGCGATAACATGCTTATACTCGGTTGAGAAGATGAGATCTAAAAGATAAAGTGGAATAAAAAGTGGAATATAAAAAAAGATTGTTATTTCAACTAGCAAGGATACCTGGTGTTGTCCAGGTAGCATAACAAAACACAAGATTTCGTTTTTTGCTTTATCAACCCTGTTTTAGATTATTCAATGCTAAATTCGGTAATTTGCAAAAAGGTTTTAAGCTTAAAGTTATTTAGGCCCTGTTTTACAATTTGTCATTGTGCAAAGGGAGACAACTAAGAAATTTTATTTTTTCATCTCATAATTTAGGACGTTCGATGGAACGATATTTTATATTAAATCAAAACATTAAAAAAAAAGCTGCAACAAATTTTTTAATGTAACAAAGTTGATGAATTAATAATACAAAACGTAGTCTTTACGTGACTATTAAGAGAATCGTGTGTTTTCATATCATAATTTACGATGCTAAAACCAACAATATTTTCATCAGATGAAAACATTTCAAATAAAAAAAAATGACAAAATGTAAAACAGTGCTGTTATTTATATCTTCAGATATTTACGATCATTGATTTCGTTGTTTTGTTTCGTGGCATATCAAGGTTATTTAATATCGAATCTGGTCATTTTAGTAAAAAATTTTATGCTTCAAATTTTTATATCTTCAAATATTTATTCATGGTATTTGGTTTGGTTGTTTTGCAGTGGCAAATTTCTGTTTTTGTTTTTGACTTTGCAGAACATGATTGAGTTTTGCAAAAGAAAAGGAATAAAAAGAATAATACCAATGTTTGCTGCATTTTAGGTCAGGAAGCCAGTATCTTCAAAAAGCCTGATCTGATATAGCATCAGATCAAAATATGTTTTATAAGGTATCTTCATTTTATATATATTTCCACAAATCCTCTGACCTTGATGGAGAGTAGATTAAAACACGTTGTTATAGTTTCGAATGATCTGAAATAACAGCAAGGGGAGACTTCATTCCAAATATTCCTCATATGTTTTATCTCCCTTATTTTGGAAATAGGGTACAAATATCTCCAGTATCAAATAATCTTTATACACTGTGAAATTTACTTTATGTATAAAAACCAAAGAGGGGAGATATGACATATGAGAAATATTTGGAATCAAGTCTCCTCTTGCTGTTATTTCAGATCATTTGAAACCATAGCAGCAAGTTTTAGTCCCCCCCCTCCATCAAAGCTAGAGGTTTTGCAGAAATATCAGATATTTTGTAATTCATATGCAAAACTAGGAAAACAAATGACTATGATTGAAACATTTTATGGCTGTAAAAATGTGCCAAAAATAGGCTCTGGATGATGGCTGATCTCCTTAATGTGCGACTTTAAGGGCAAATGTCATATAACCCACTACACAATTCAGGCTATTACCTTTCCAACGAACCCTCATTTATTAAATTCTGATCAATAGTCACTGAAATTTGGAACTTATAAAATTACCAAAAACGGTGATATATATATATATATATATATATATATGATGTAATGGAATAACCTAACATCCTTTCATAGATGAAATGAACTATGCCCTCTCACGTGACAGAGAGAAGGGAAAAAGACAGGAAGAGAATAAGAAAATATGTTGAGTACCTCTTATGTCACCTGTATTCCCTTGTAAATGAACCCCTTTATCTTTCACCCATAACCCTGTGTTTCTTGCTGTATTCTTATTTAAAGTAAGGATATAACAATATATATATATATATTTCTTGTTGATTTTCTTAACGATAAATATGGTCGAATAGCACCTTCGCCTTAAAGCTTGTTATTTTGACGTATATAATATTTCGCGTGTTTCAAGGTAACTACCTCTCTTCAGCGTAGCTTGACTGTGTCTAGGAATCAAACTCCAGATCATGTGCATCACAGTTCGGTGCATTATCCGTTACGCCATGGAACAAAAAAATTATCCAGGCGTTCATGGTGTAACGGTTAACATGCTGGACTGTGATGCACATGGTCTGGAGTTACCTCGAAACATACACATACGTAGCTTATTGTTTTAAAAATAATAAAAATAAATAAATGTGTGTATATATATATATATATATATATATATATTTATTTAATGAACCCATTATTTTTATTTGAATCTTAATGGAAATGTAATATTTTGTTTAAACAAAATACACCTTTACTAAAGTAATGGTTTCAGTAGTAAAAGATTTTTAAAAAAAAAAAAATTAATGGGTTTTTTTTAATGAAAATAAAGCACCATAAATTTTAAGAATAAAAAGGAAAAAATATTTTTTTCATGAACATTACGAAAAAGCCCCTAAAGTCCGTTTTAATGAATTCGATATAACTCAAAGAAAAATTAATTTCTCGAACTACTGATATTATCATTGAATTAAGCATTATTTAATATTTTCACACAAAAAAAATTATAATTGCAAAAAAAATTACTTTTTTTTTTGTATATTACATGTTTCACAAAATTTTTATATGTAAGATGCTAATATTTTTCTTGCTTGAATGAATGTCAAACTTTTGGCATAACATAATTTTTATATAATCTTGAAAAAATATATATATATTTTTTTTTAATTTAAAAGCAGGAACACAGAAAAATAATTAAATTAAAAAATAGTAAAAATTATACATTCACGCTAGGAATGTATGGATGTACAGCTTGGGAGTGGGGACAACACTCCCTTCCTCCCTCTAACTACCTGACATGATTTTCAGACAGCCTTTTAACTTTCTGACACTTTAGGCTTTCATAGCTTACACGACTTCATTCATTTACGCTTAAACGAAGATAAAATTTTTTGCTTTTGGGATCTAATCAAGGCATTTTTTTTTTTTTTTTGTACAAACAAAGTGTTTTTTTGTTTTTTTTTATTTAATATCTTAGGGCTTTACTTTACTAATTATCTTTAAAATAGACCAAAAAAAACTAATATTTATCCTTCTAATGATTTTTTCCAATGAATTTAATGAACTTCAAAATTTAGCTGAATTTGTTAGCTCGCCATTAAAACATTTTTTATAATCACTTTCTTTTTTCACATGTACAAATTTTTTTTTTTTCTTCTTTTTGGAAATTAACTTTAGGCTTTAATCTTTCAAATACAATCAAAAAATAGTCAGAAACCTACAAAAAATTAAACTGGCTTTCAAAATCATGTTCCTCCTTTTTTTTTCGCCATTTTTGCTCGTACCTACTTATATTTCTTTTTAAAAGATCAGGTTTTAAAACTCGAAATTGCCTTTTTATCAGGTTTGTGAGAAAAAAATGGAGTTGTCTCTCACATACTCGTAACACATTTTGCAAATTTATACCTATGTGCGCCTCATTAATATTTATTTTAGAGTAGCTTTTATCACTGATAAGTGGTGACTTATTAGTATAAGAAAAAGCTATCAAAATTAATTGAGAATCAAAGGTGGATAACTCTCAGATATATTGATAAAGGGAGATAATTCTGACGAAAAGTAAATCAGAATTATCTCCCCTAGGATTATTTTTTATTTTTTTATTTTTAATACTTCTGTAATTCCACAATCGATTTTGGCCGCTCTTAAAAATTGATTTAAAACTTTTATTCAGAATGTCGATTCACTTATACACTTTAAAGCCTCAATCCATTCGACGCATGGATTATAATATAAAAACTACAACCTGATTTTTCTGTGCACAATTTTACTTTACATTTTTTTAAACTTTTCTTTTACTGTCCAGTTTTAGCGTAATATAAAAAAAACTGCTTGTAGAAAGAAAAGAAAATGATACAAAAAATTTTATTATGTATTTTAGGAGCTAAATTTTAAAAAGGACAATACAAAAACAATTATGCAAATTTATCAAGTTATTTTTTGTAACAAGAAAAATCCCGTCTGTAATTTTCTTAAAATTGTCACAAAAAAAAGTTTAAATATCACACAATCATCACCACAATAATAATGGCTAGAAATCGTTTACCGATCAAATTTGATTTGATTTAGAAAAGAAAAAAAATACCGGATGAATTTTAGTGTACAGCCTTTTTTTTTTGTTGTTGTTATTTTTTTGTTTTTTTGGTTTTGTTTTAATCTAACATTCATAAAAATCTCCCGCAATAGTAAACTTTGAATATTGATATAAAACTGGAGAAGCACATTTTAATGTACATTTTTTTTTTTTTTTATTTTACATAGCAAACCTGGGATGTATTGCCACATCAGACTAAGAGTATATGTTAAAAGAGAGCACCCCCCCCCCCACCTCAGGAAAAAAAGTTTTCTCTTTAGCCTCTTCCACCCTTAAAATAAACATACACTTCATTAATCTTTTATGACCTGAATTATGATGCAGATGATTAAAAAAAGATTTATTGTTAATTTTAGATGACAACATACTGAATGTAAGCAATGGACGGTTGCAATCTGTAGGTATCTGGCATCTACCCAGATACTGAACTAATATGTATAAGGTGTGTTTGAATCAATTCCCACTTTATTTATGCCGTTCTATTAATTTATTTATGACTAAATGAATAACTTCAACCAGGTCATAAAGGTTTAATCGAAACACTAACCCTATGTCTGGAGTAACAATTTAAAAAAAAAGGGGGGTGGGAGTTAGTTCTGGAAAATAAAATGTTTTCATCACACTTTAAAAGTTAAAACATATAAAAACGGAGATAGCACTCCATGCCACGTTATCATGTCGAATTATATTATCAGTGATAAAAGTCTCACTATTTATGTACAAAAATTAAGACACAATAAATGTACAACAACTGTTTGTGCTGATTCTCTATTCGTGTGATATTTAACCACATCATTCGAACAACCTAGGATTCTAACGTCAAAAATAAAATGTAAAAGATTTTAATTTTAAACGTACTGAGATGCTGTTTTTGGTTTGTTTTTTTTCTAAAACATTGCTGTAAAGAAGAAACAAATATTTTTTTTTTCAGACTAATGGGTCAGAAGTTGTGGGAATTAATTTGAAATTATATATATATATATATATATATATATATATATATTTGTCTTGCTTAGAATAATAAACATTTTTTATATGGAAGTCAAACATTCCACTTCAAAAAAGTTTTTTTTTAATTCATTGAATTACTATATATATATATATATATATATATATATATATGGGTCAGAATTTGTGGGAATTAATTTGTTAATATATTTACTTTTCATTGTGATTTTCTGGTAAACATTCCCTATTAAAAAAAAAATAATGGTTACTCTGAGAAAAATTTATGATTTAAAAAAAATAAATAAATTTTATCATTTTATGTTTGACTCTTATTTTTAAAAATATTTCTGCTTAAGTCTTAAAAAGAAAACTTTGTCGTGCCTTGATTTGTGTCTTAACTTGTCGTGCCTTGATTTGTGTCTTAACTTGTCGTGCCTTGATTTGCCGTGTCTTAACTTGCCGCGCATAAATTATAAACAAGATTCCTGTTTACTTCGAAACCTGAAAATAAAAAATAATGCTAGAACTTTCAAATAGACTCAGCCTGATTTCTAAGGCTTACCTGTAAGCTTTGGGGTTTTAATCTAGACATTTGTGTTTGCTTGCTTTGTGATCGTAAAACTTGTAACCATTGACTTGCATCGTTTTTTGAACTGCATAAAACTGTAATCTTGTCAATCATATTCCCTAGATGAAATGGAAAAAAAGTAAAAGTAAAATTTTTTAAATGCAGGTATAAATAATTCTAAAAGTTATAACTTATCCCATAATCTTTAATGTAATGACATGTTATAATTTTTAGAATTAATCAATTTTGTTTAACACACGCTAGCATGTAAAACACATGTGAAAATGATGAAAATTGATGAAAAGGATGAAAAATGATGAAACTGATGAAAAATGATGAAACTGATGAAAAAGATGAAAAAGATGAAAATGATGAAAATGAAAAAGATGAAAAAGATGAAAATGAAAAAGATGACAAATTATGAAGATAAAGATGAAAAATGATGAAAATGAAAAAGATGAAAAAGATGAAAAATGATGAAAATGAAAAAGATGAAAAAGATGAAAAAGATGAAAAATGATGAAAATGAAAAAGATGAAAATGAAAAAGATGAAAATGAAAAAGATGAAAAATGATGAAAATGAAAAAGATGAAAAAATGAAAAATGATGAAAATGAAAAAGATGAAAAAGATGAAAATGAAAAAGATGAAAAAGATGAAAAATGATGAAAATGAAAAAGATGAAAATGAAAAAGATGAAAAAGATGAAAAATGATGAAAATGAAAAAGATGAAAAAATGAAAAAAATGAAAAAGATGAAAATGAAAAAGATGAAAAATTATGAAAATGAAAAAGATGAAAAAGATGAAAATGAAAAAGATGAAAATGAAAAAGATGAAAATGAAAAAGATGAAAAATTATGAAAATGAAAAAGATGAAAAATTATGAAAATGAAAAAGATGAAAAATTATCAAAATGAAAAAGATGAAAAAGATGAAAAAAATGAAAAAGATGAAAAAGATGAAAATGATGAAAATGTACTATTTGGATTATAGAAATGACTAGTTTTTATCTTCGTTTTTTTTTTGTTTTTGTTTTTTTGGGGGGGGGCGTGGTTTCATTCATCATGGATTTTTTTTTTTCTTTTCAAAATTAAATAGATTCCAAAGTTCAATAGAAAGATTCTTGATTCGACAAGAATAGCTTGATGAAGGTCAGAGGTTACTTCAGCTGAAACATTGTGAAAAATCCAAAATGAGAATAGTAACCCAAATGAATCCCATCGACCCACCCCCATGAAAGCACAAAAATAAAAAAGAATCTACAGAGTGGAAAGATAAAATTGTCATTCTAGAAAATGTGACATGATTCCATTTCCATTTGATGAAAACCGGTTTTATTTTTTTTGTAGAAGACCATCTACTAGTTGGCCAGTTGTGTACAAATTGCAAGAGCAATAGGAGCATTCTATTATTTCTGAAAGTGATGCAATGTACAACAAGCGAGATGGGAGATTCACCACTGTATAATACATGCTCTCTACCGATCCAACTTATGATAACAGGACCATTGCCAGCACCCTCAAAATGAAAATCCAGACAGTTCAACACTTGAGGGCACAACTCAATGAAGTTTCTGGCCACAGTTATGGTCTATGGTGCGGTTACAAGTGAGGATCACATTATGTCACCTCATATCTTTAAAGTCGGTTTGAGAGTCAACACCAAAGTGTACCTGGATGTGCTGAAGAGTGTGCTGATTCCTTGGTGCAATCAGGTGGCTGCTGGCAGACCCTGGGCATGGCAGTAGGACTCAGCACTGGCCTACAAGTCCAAAGAAATCAAAGTTTGGCTTCAGAAGGAATGCTATGACTTCGTACGCTTCTCTTACTGGGCCCTCCTCCTCCCCCAACCTGAACCCGCTGGACTACTTTGTTTGTTCATACATTGAGAACAGCACAAACATGACCTCCCACAACATCAAAGCCTGATCGCAGCCATCCACCAAATATTTGCCAAGCTCCCGCCAACGCTCGTTTTCATTACCGTGACAAATTTATCGTTCCACCCTGTAGATGATGTATATACCAGTGATGAAAAGACAATATGATATACCCTGGAAAATATTTGCTTAAAGTAACCAAATCGTCTTGGCTAGAGTAATCGTGTAATACAATTCAGGAAACCACTTTAATGAACAGTTGTTTGTCATCATAGCTGATAATATGCTTAAGCTTTAGGCTTTTGGCATATCTTTCAATGTCTCTCCTAGATATAGCCATCCGTATTTATGGTTCACACCAGCCAATCATATTCCTGTGAGGAGGAACATGAATGCATTCATATTCATTAAATCAATATCGTACATTAAAAAGTCATGTAAATTGATCAAATAGTTTTATTTTTAGAAAGAAAACTGTTTTTAAGCTAATCTGAGTTTTTCGAATGCCCCTCTCTGTCCATGTGAAAGAATTGCTTTCAAAAATCTTGCAAGTTCGAAATATTAGGAGTTATCTCCCTATACTTACTTAGGATTGTTTTTAAGATGGCGTCATGGAATCTTGGCTTGTGATTTTCTTATTTAAAAATTAAACTATTTGATCAATTTATGTGATTTGTCATTTAGAATTTTTTTTTTCCATGATCGGGAGGTTTTTGTTTTGTTTTGTTTTTTTTGTTGTTTTTTACACAGTGATCACCACTTATCAAGGCCCGGAAGCCACTCAGGGATAAGGGTTATTGCAAGTACATTACGTTAGATATTCTGCATGATTTATATTAGGTTGGTGCAAAAACAATATCCTTTTCTCACACATTACTTTTATATATGATTTCTGAATTCATTGATATATATATATATATATATATATATATATATATATATATATATATATATATATATATGCAGCCGTGTTATATATCATTTTGAAGCACGTTTTTCGCTCTATCGAATTGTGTTATTCGCTACCGTTCTCAATCTCTTCATTCATTTATACAGATTTTTTCTTATGTTTTTAATTAGGGAGAATCATGCATATATCGCATAATCACGTTTAACACACCGGTTCCCGTCAGATCATCGAAGTTAAACAACGATGAGCCTGGCCAGTACCAGATGGGTGACCTTGTGGGACTTCCAGGTGCTATATGTGCTCTCCACTTATCTCGGCATTGTTTCCAGTCGTCCTGGATTCTCCTTGCCACTGGACTCAAGCAGTGTCGACTCAGGAGAGGAGGTTGGAGATTGCGCAACCCTTGTTACATAATTACACATGCAGCTGCCTCTACAGGGGGTATCCTTTGTCTTTTGAGACTGAATGGAGGCATCGAAAAATAGGGAGAATTCTGTACAAGCACAGATTTTTTTTTTCTTTTTTACTCACGTTCACCCCTAACAGAGCATATCACCACTTGAACATAAGGGGCTACTATTTGGGACCGTGCCTAGGAAAGAGTAACAAGATGCTGATTTACATTACATTTAAACTTCTGCATATCAGTAAAGTCAGGGAAGCAGGTAGCAGGAAAGGAATTCCAAAGTCTAGCTGTTCGAAGGAAGAAACTATTAGAGTAGAAACCTTTCTGGAATTTAGGGACCTCAACAGTGAAAGGGTAAGATTTTGTTGCTAACTGGGTTTGTTGAGGATATGTATGTCGAGGGAGCACAAGTGCAACAACTTCATCAGAGCACATTCCATTCAAATATTTGCAAAACAGGCACAGAAATTTAACATTGCGGCAATGAGACAGGGGTTGGAGTTAAGTCAACAAAATGGGACCTGTTAGATTGAAAACTCTTTTCTGGGCCTATCCAAGAGGGAACGGCCAGTAGCAGATGCACCAGCTACATTTATTAGTTACTAGCTGCACTGATCTGGTGTTGCCCGGGAATCATTGTACATTCATTTTTGTTTTGCTTTGTATTTTCAAACTATGCTGTTTGTTTTATCAGTTTAAAATAGAACTTTAAAAGTTATATTTAATTTTACAGTATCGTTTGTTCAGTAAATTATATGAAAGTAAAACAACTCCCGGGCAATATCAAGGAGGTAATAAATTATAAATATATATGAAACAAAAAAGATAATTAAATTGTTGTAATTAATTACCTGTAATTTCAAATGCATTTGTAAGATTTTCTATCTCACTTTTATTTACAGTGAGTCCACTTAATGGAAGCTGGCCCTGAAAATAAAAAAGCATTAAAAATAATCAAACCAAATTATATATATATATTCACGTGAAATCACTTTTTTCTTCACCCTATTCCTTCTGCTTCACTTTTTGTTATCAAGTAAGATCATTGACTTACTTGTAGTTTCACCAAATACTTCTGCAAGCAAAATCCGATCTCGCATTTTGCTAAATCCTACCCTTTGATGAGAAGGAAAGTATTTCTTTGAAACTCTGTGGATTAAGGACTATCCACTTAGTGCTTCCTTTTCAAATTATATATGTTTTTAACTCTTTTTCAAAGTGTTTTTTAACATGTTTTATTAACTACTTGCTCTCATATATATATTAGTGTTCGGATGATTAATCGGAATCTGAAACTGAAAAAGATCATCATTTTTGGAGCTATCAGGGAAAATTTCAGCCTCATTTCTGATTCCAAAAACGATTTTTTTCTTTTTTTCTTAATTATTCGATTACAAAGACATTTAACTTTTAAACAGCAAAAGTATTCCTATCTATTATATAAATAAAAGGCAAATGTCTGGATCTCCATATAAGACTTGAAAAATGCACCTGAAGTGGTTTTTTTGGGGGGTTTTTTTTCTCTTTAATCGGCTTACCCACAGATGTATATCTAAAATTAAAAAAAAATTCATTATTTATGGGTCAAATGGTTATTTATATCATTTGATATCATCATGGTATAAGCACCTTTTAATGTTATTATCATTGTTCGTAGACTAATTTCCCTTATGCTGAATCGAGTTGTGTGTATGTGTATGTTCAGAAAGAGAAATGGCTGGCTGAAGAAGAAAAAGCAGGAAAACAAGGAAAGGGGAAAGAGAGAGGAATAAACGTTATGTTACATATTTGTCCTTGGCAACACTGAGTAGTACTACTAATTACATTAAGAAAACACAGGGCATAACTGACTAAACAGTCATAATAGTAGAAGTAGTACCCAGCTCAACTTTATATATATACTAGCATTTCAGCCCGACGTTACCCGGGTGTTTGGAGGTGTATGGTGAGCAAAACAAAAAAAATGTGGTCAATTTTTTTTTAAACTTTAACCCCTATTATGACCCCTTAAAATTTATTGTTTTGGGCTCAAATCAAGTTATTAAGTTAGATCCATGTCCAAGGAACCTATATCTAAAATTTCAAGTGCTTAGACACAAAATTGGCAGAGGAGTTTGGTATAGTTCTCAAAGGTCAAATCGTTGAACTTTGACCCCTTAACAGCCAAATTTCTGGCCGAAAACAGATCACAAAGATTTTCCCAACTCTCAGTACCCTCTGTATCAAATTTCGAGTCTGTAGACTTTAAATTGACAGAATTATTGCGTAGGGAAATGTACACACACACAGACATGTTCACTTTTATAGATATATATATATATATATATATATATATATATATATATATATATATATATATATAATCATGTGCCTGTAACCCATTGGATCACTACCACTATTTATTTTACTTTAATTTTTCATGGTAAAATTCATACACTACAACATATCTGTTTAGACATCCTTTGCCTACCAAATTTCCTACATCATAACCTGTAAAAACACCCAGGCTTTGAATTTCAAATACAGCCAAATCTTACTGGACACAGATATTCAATTTGCTAACCTATACTTTGTGCTGTATTACTCTGCACTTGGAAGAATGACAACACCTTGGTTTGTAAAAATATAACGACTGCTTTATTGTAGTTCTGGTGGCCAGCAACGATGCGTTCAATCAGTGAAGAGGATCTTGGGTTTTGATAGGAGGAAGACTTAAACACTGGAATTCGTAGATTTGGACAACCTTTGCTTGTCAAAAAAAAAAAAAATGAAAAATAAAAAAAAAAGAAAACTTAACGCAACTAAAACCGTTATGTAATCATCTGTGATCTTTTGATAATCAATTCAGAGCCTGTTTGATGGTTGTCAGCTTCATTCCTTTGTTTATCCAAACGGCCTTTTGAAATTTCAATTATTATTTCTGTTTTGACATTTTACTTGCCATCCTGCATTCTACAGATTCTTTGCACACACGACCTTTGTTCAACATTTATATAACCTACTTATATAACTATATTTAACGTGACATAAGTGTGAATATAATAAGATACTAACCTCATAGTGGTAACCACTTAGTCTTGGGCCAAGAGACAACATAACAAGCACATTCTGGAACAATACAAATACGCGGTCAGATTTTTCCCCTGTTTGGGCTATTAATTTCACTTGTGACAAATACACAACATCTCCAAGCAGCGTGATTTCCTGGAAAAAAAAAAAAAAAGATATAATAACACAATAACCGATTAATCTATTTGACTTAATAGCTACATACAGCATATATTAAAAAATAGAGCGAGCTGTCCAAAGGAAAAAGAACCACAGGGGGGACAGCAGAAATAGTTCAAGCACCGTTTGAAGATCTCTGTCAAACAGTTTGATTTGTATTATAATTCATGGGGAAAAAACCTAACCCAAGATAAATGTTCTTGGTATGCCGCAAGTCAAAGGGGTTACACGTGTTGAATTTGCATGGAATGAAGAATGGGAGAGGAAACATGCCATTAGAAAAGACAGAAGTCAACATCTCTGTTGCAGAATCATTCCGCGGTTGTCCAACATGTGGGAAATACTTCAGAGCTTGAAACGGTCTAATAAGCCAACTTCAAACCCACAGAACAATTGTATGATCACGCTAATCTTTGCAAGTTATGGACAAACATTCCATAATTTGTATTTGAAGTATTCAGACTATTGTCCATACCTTGGATGTTATTCTTAGATTCTGCATGGACAAGTAGTGCAAGGGGTAAACACACAAAATAATAACCAGTTTTGGAGGTTGAAATTTCAATCCTGTATGGACAATAAGTGGCAATGTTTCAGCTAATGATCATTATCATTATCTTGTCGAGCATGGGAATCTTTTTATCGAATGCTGGTCTCATTAATGATCAGGTAGAAGTTTTAATTTTTTATTTTAGTGAAACTTAAACCTTCAACTTCCAGAAGTCTGTCCTTTAGAACTTATTGTATTCAATACCTTTATCCGTTGTGCCACAATTATAGCAAACCTAACTGAATCGATTACAAGTTATTTAAGAGAATGTTTCAGTCGCTGTACCCCACAACCTTCCTCGGGTGCTAAGGAAACATGTATTCAACATCCAAAGGAGGTTGCGGGATGCAGCGACCGAAATGTTGTGCTAATAACACCCAAAATGAGAATAATTGTCCGATTAATCAAAATAATACGAAAAAAGGAACAGTTTGAATTTGACAAAAATTAACATCACAAGTGCATTTGAGAAGTTTTATCACCGCACAAGCAGGAGGGCCTGGTGTATAAAATCAATAGTAGAGTTTTTTTCTAAACAGTTTACTTCTTCTAAGTAAAAAAGAAAAAAATACTCGAGCTGAGATCGAAAACAAAACCTAAAGACAGTGAGTTAAGCACAATAGCCATTAGGCCAGCTTGAAATGATCTTTAAAAAGTGTTTTCAAACCTACTTATTCTTAACATAAAGAATCTGTTATCTGAATAATTCACGGATGCGGATTCACAAAACAGTTGACAAAAAGAGATAAAAATCAGCCAACACCTACGTACAAATTTTTCGATTTTGACCGCTTAGCAGCGCTGTTTTCCAGATAAAAACCGATTAAAAAGTTTTCCAAAAGTGTGAATACGCTATATATCAAGTCTGTACATCAAAAATTCGTTGAATATATAGGTTGAGAAATGTCCTCACACACACATTCTCACTTTTATAAGTATATAGATTAAAAATCTTTGTAAAAAAAAAGTTTTTTCTATTCATTTTTTCCCACTAATGATAAATCTTCATTTTCTTTCAGGCTCACAAGGTAACATTATCAAAAAATCAGTTTATCTTTGGCAAATATCTTTTGGGGTTTTTAGAATTATCGGGTTTGTCATCACAGGTTGCTCAAATGACATGCCTGCAGAAACAGCAGGAGCAGCTGTCGTACATTTATCGTGCTTAAATCGGTCATGAATAAATAGAAAATTCTTCATATAGCAACAGAAAAAAAAAATGATGGCTGTTATCTTGGAAATTATAAACAACATTTACAGAGATAGTGATGATGTCATGATTTACAAACACAGATTAACGACCTGGTTATGACAAGCTCAAAACAACAAGTCAATTTAATAGCACTACCTTTAATGCTCGCAATCTTCATGTTGTCCCTCCTGGCCAATTGGAATACTCAGTGTTTTAAGTAGGAGGACATCGACACCTCCCTGCAAGTCTTCATCTACCCTGATATGTGACTAGGGACAGCTTGTGAATTTAATACTCGTATGATAAAGTTTCTACTTACCTCGCCTTCCCAGCCTTTGATGGTGCTGTGAATAATTTCATATTCCATTTCTTTGCGTTTCCTAACTTCTGTACAGGAATTCTGTTGACAAAAGAGAAATGTTTTTCTTTAAAATCAATCCCAATCATCCTATTAATATATTCGCTGCCAGCTATAGCTCTATTAAATTTATAGTCATTGCCAAACTATTTCTCTGCAATTCCAAAAAAGTAAAGTCAGCAAATAATGCATATGAATATAATAATGAGTCTATATTAAATTTGTATTGATTTTTAAAGGAATTCTCACGAGCCATTTCTACTAAAGGAATTGTCAATTTTTACCAGTTTGTATATTTTTTCTAATAAAAATAACTCAAATCAGCTTTTATTTATAATGAATCATTCAACTTATAACTTATATACGTTTTCACTAGAAAAAACATAATACGTGGCAGGGGCCAAATACGAGATAACTCGTAAACATACAATTCAATATATGTTGTTTTGAGATGCCATTTCAAGTTAAAGACAATTATCGTACGTGCCAAGCACGCATTAACTAATAGAAAAAGACTTCTGTTACTATGAGTTTACTTGTAGCGGGCAAGACTAAGTAAATGCCAGGGTACGAGAATACTTGTAGTTGGCAGCGGATGTGTTAATGAGTTTAAGAAAAAAACAAAACAATGTGATATAATATTACTGAACGTTATATGTGTGAAAAATGAAGAAAAAAAAAAATCGTTTATATATTCGTCATAGTTTCATCTTGAAAACTTTCTCAAGATGATTGATTCAAAGAACAAGTAGATTGATTGATTGATTGTTTTTGTTTTACGGCATATCAACCCTTTTCAGGTTATTTAATGCCGAATCCAAAGATTTTGAAGAAAGATTTTTTAATAGAATATATTTGTTGTTTTCAAGTCGGTTTCTATTTAACCCATAGTTAGGACCCTAACAGGTACTACCACTCCGGGTCAGAGTGGACCTGGGAGCAATGGCAATTAAAGGGTGGCTCCACATTCCCCAAAGCCCGCAAGCTGGGGCCTCACCACTGGATATAGTTTAAGGTCATATCCAGGACCGAACAAGTAGAATATATAAAATATTTTATGCGTTTGTGAAAAGCTTCTTTTTTTTTTTTTTTTTTAA
Source organism: Euprymna scolopes (assembly GCF_053919585.1). Taxonomy (NCBI): domain Eukaryota; kingdom Metazoa; phylum Mollusca; class Cephalopoda; order Sepiida; family Sepiolidae; genus Euprymna; species Euprymna scolopes. The sequence continues at coordinate 13,851,352 of NC_136496.1, read as the reverse complement.
TGAAACATAATTGTTAGAATAATATTGATATTAATAAAAAAAAAATAAAAAAAACACTTTTTTTTTTTTTTTTTTGGACACAGGAATGCCCATTTATCAAGGCCCAGAGGCCACTCGAGGATAAGAGTTAAAGATTTATTCAGATGGGCATGAGGGAAAAGTATATAGCTTCATTCTTCAATGTTTAACTGTGACAATGTGTAAAATATTGAATGGCATTGCAACAGAGTAGATTGAGGATGGCAAAATTTGAGTATGTGAGTTTAGGAAAACACCTGGGTTTTTTTTGGGTTTTTTTACAAAAGAGTTACCACTTATCAAGGCCCGGAGGCCACTCGATGATAAGGGTTAATGAGTGTATGGTAATCAATAGGACAATATCGTAGTAATCTTTAGAACTGTTAATTTGGTAAATTGGATTACATAAGGGGAACAGCTCATCAAGAACTTGTTTACGTTTGACTTGAAGACTGCCATATTGTAGTCAGCTGGAAAACAAGCAAACAGAAGACAATTCGACAGGTGTGCAGTTCTAAGAAAGAAGCTTTGTTCATGGAATCTACATCTAGGTTTCGGCACAGATAAAGAGTTGGGGAAATTATTGATAGTTGATAATGTTTTCAGCTAGATGAGTGTTTCTCGTTAATGTTTGAGGAGGGGATACCATAGATTGGAGCTCAGACGAGCACTTGTCATGAAAATAACAATAAAGCATAAACAGGCTCGCAACGTCTCTTCTGTGAGAAAGAGATTGCAAGGAAGAGAAAAGGGCATCCCCCACGAGGTTATGAAGTTGATTTTGAACTGTCAAGGCAAGATAAGGTATTTCTAGCAGTTCCTGCCCAGATGTGGTACCAATACTCCATCCTTAGATAAACCATAAAAACATCATACATTTTTTTAAATTCTTTTGACATCAGAATCACGCCACACTTTTACTTTAATCTTTAAAAACCTGATGAAATATCATATTTCCCTACTATATAAGATATAGAGATCAAGCGGGGACATTAAGGTGCATCATACCCGTGGATTTCTGTCATGTGATACAAGATGATCTTTATGTCATAAGATGGAGAATTTTTTAAAGGAAAATAAAAATATATTCGCTTGCAAGAAATAGAGTAAATTCTGAAGAACATTCAACATTTAATTTAAATATGTGAACAAACATCTTGCTGCTCAACTTCCTACTTAGAGTGTCCCTGTAGACATTTCCCTAATTCATAGTAGCTCCTTATGTGTCAGTGGCAATTTGCCATATATATATATATATATATATATATAGTTAATCTAGAAAACACATCCAGGAATTTCACAAGAATGATTTTGTAGGATAGCAAAAGGGTAATGCTTACTGATATGTCCCTATAAACTGCGATCGCTCTCTGTGTGTCTCCACGATCCGCATGACCCTCCTGAAATAGAAATAAAAAATAAAATTTAATTAAAAAAAAAGGTGTATTCATTCTTCTGCAAACTGTCATCCTTATCTTCATAGTTGTTGCTGTTGTAGTGGTTGTAGTTTCACCATGTTTCGGCCAACTCATCCTCTGCCCTTCGTCAGGTGATTAACCGTGACGGGATAGAAATGCTGAGTCTCGTAACTGTATCCCCAGCAATTACTGCCTTCCATAGTTGTTGTTGCCTCACCACATTTTGGCCAACTAATCCTCTAGCTTGCTTGGGTAGAACCGAGACTGCAATTTACAGGCAATTGTCACCTGGAACCGTAGACATTCAACATTTCTATCCACTGACACCCTCCCCCCCCCAAAAAAAAAATAAAACAAAATAAAAATATTTAAAAAAAATGGATAATTCAAAGTTATCTCCCCTGTCTCATTACAAGTTTGATATTTTCTGTAAAACATGATGAGTAATGGGTGCTTTTTCATTATTAGAGCAAAATTCGAAAATTAAAATATCGAATTTTAAGCAAGACTAAGAGTATCTATCAAACTGTCATGTCGCAGTAATGAATCTATTCAAAAATTATGAAAAACGGTAAGGTAGAAAATTTAAAAAAAGTAATTATTAACAGAAATAGTTTTCAAAGACAATTAGCAGACCACTGAAGTTTTACTAAAAAAAAAAAAAAGGAAAAATAGAAACCAGAGAGTTCAATTCATAACAAGGTAGGTAATAATTTTCTTAAAACTTAGGTTAATTTAGCAAAACTCAATTTTCGCTAATTTTCTATGAGAACTGTTCTCATTAATAATTTCGATTTTCGCTATTATAATAAAGAAGCATCGTATATTGTTATGTGTGGGATGTGGCAGATGAGGTAGAAGAGAAAATCTTCACTAAAAATTAATGTTAGAAATGAAATTAATGTACCCAAGGAACCAATATCACAAAAAGTCTCGCTAGGAAAATTTTACATAACAGCTTGAACTTTAGCACTTACTATTTTGGATATCTTTGTAAGAAAAATGATCTCTTAGCTAAGTCAAATCACTGCATAGATTTAAAGCACATTTTTAAATGTGTGTACAGATACTGTGAGCCTTTGATGTACAATTAAATCAACATTTCGCTTTGGGTTTTTTATTATCTTTTCTTTCGAAAGATAGTTTGAAAAAAAAAAAAAAACGAAGTTCTTCATTTTCAAAAATGCTGGTAATAGCAATGCTTTTTTAAAATACTCTCTTTCCTTTAGAAACAGTTTTTTTGGTTTTTTTTATTTTCACTTTTGTTGTTGAAAAATTTCTTTAGATTGACTAAAAAAAAATGTCTGCTTAATTAATGCACGCGCAAAAAATAGCTTTTAATTTTAACCAATAATAAACGTCCTTTTAATTATTCACAAAAAATTTAAAGCAACAAATTATTATTTTATTAATTTATATTTTTTAATTTTATTTTACTTTACAATCAGCAACCCCTTCCAAAAGAGATAATAAACGTCTAGAAGTGTAGCCTCCTGAGATCGATCAAAACAGATACTACACATTGATCCAAACAGAATAGATAATTACAAATATTGGCAAAATATTTGAAAAGACGAGATAACAGGAAAGAAACTTCTCCCTCCCCCCCCCACCTCATACACAAAAAAATTGCCACCTAAATATTTCAGAAAAACGTATTGAAACATTAATTAGAAGTGTTGGCTCCAGAATTATTCAAAGTGGTCTCCCTTTGCTTATATCTAAGTTATCTCCCCTGAAATATACCAATTGAATAAAATAAAACTGAAGCATAAAAAATCAAGTGTTTCCCACATTTGGTTTCCTTGTAGAACTTAAATGGTCAATCAAAGATATCACTCACTACAAACCCCCCCCACACACACACACGCTTTAAAAGTTTGTGAGTCTTTGATGTAACAAATTCTTAATCCTTATTTTTTTCCTATCCATGTTAGACTGACTGACAGATTTGGCATGTAACAGGTTCAACAATCATATCTAAAGAGAGGGAAAAAAAAAAATCAAAAATGGATATGGGAGAGGAATTTTTTATTTTCTTCTTTTTTTTTTAAAGTAGTTTTAAACTCCTTACCTCTATATGTGTCTCCAGTTCTTTCAGCAGACTTGGGTATTTGTCCAAACGGGTAAAAGGTTTGGATAGATTTGTTGTCAGAGTCAGAGCTCCAGCCCCTAAATACTCCATAAATTTTGTGAGTTCTTCTCTGAAAAAATAAATAATATATATATACATAATATAAAGCTGAACGTCTGTGCGTGTGTCTGGTCACGAATAGGCTCCTATATGGTTGACTATTATAGAAAACTGATTACGTATAATGATAGAAGATGTATCGAGACATAGGAATGGGTATGTTTGATCTGGCATAATGATGATTCATTAAAATTGTGGGGTCTGCGTACGCGTCTGGTCCACAAAGTATGGAAATAAAAAATTTAAAAAAAACGTTTACAAGTGTTTTTGATATAGATGTACATAATAATACTTTGATAAATATGTTTTAACTTAAATAGGGATGGTATCGGTTTCCAGCCAGAAATTTGGCTGTCAAGAGGTCAAAGTTCAACGATTTGACCTTTGAAAATTCTACCAAACTCCTCCACCAATTTTGGGTCTAAACACTTGAAATTTTAGATGTAGGTTACTTGAACATGGATCAAACTTTTTTATTTAACCTGAGCCTAAAACAGTAAATGTTAAGTGGTCAAAGTTTTTAAAAAATTGACCTCTGTGGTCTCTACGAAATTACCCAGCCAATTTTTGGTCTAAGCATTTGAAATTTTACATAAAGTGTATTCAGACATAGGGCAAAGTTTTTTAATCATTTTTTGGCCAAAAATTTGGCTGCCAAGGGGTCAAAGTTTACAGGATTTGACCTTTGCTGTCTCTAGCAAACTATTCAGTCAATTTTGGGTTTAAACATTTGAAATTTTACATAAAGGGTATTCAGACATGCAGCAAGCTTTTTAATCAGTTTTTGGGCAAAAATTTGGCTGTCAAGTGGTCAAAGTTGAAAGAGTTGACCTTTGTAGACTCTACCAAATTCCCCCGTTAATTTTGGGTATAAACACTTGAAATTTTAGATGTAGGTTACCTGGACACGAGTCAAACATATATATATATATACACACACACACACACATAAACTTATGAACAGTACATAGGCCCCAAGCAAAGCTGGGTTAAACTGTTAGTATATATAATAAAATATTGAATATAGGGGATTTTGCTAAGAGAAATGATTCAACATCTAAATTAGTTCTAAGCCCACGGGTAATCATGAATGCAAGGTAAATTAGTTTGATCATGATTTGTGATTGAAAGTTTAAGGTGAGAGGTGCTGGACAAAGTGGTCGTGCAGAATACCAAACAAGCAACACAAGTAGACCATCAGCCGACTCTTCATCTGCAGGATTATGGCCTCGGGAAAGCCAACCGGAGATGGGTGCAGGGTTCCTTTCCATGAGCAACATAACACTACAACCATCCAGATATTATACAACTGCAACCTGAGACACAAGTTAGATGACCTGCGCACCATTTTTTTTTTTAAATAATTGTTTAGAGTTTAGTTCATATGGAATGTATCCTCATGTCAGGATAACATGAAAAACTCTTGTACTAAGATAACAAAAACCATAGGATAGTGTTCAATAGGCATTCATTATAATTAGAAGCTATAGAACTTTCTCTTTGACAGGAGTTATCCATTGTCTCTTGAGATTGCAAGAATGCCAAAAAGTAATGTCTACCAATCTATCATATATATGACAAAAGTCTTTATTCCAAATTTCAAGATGATGACCATCTTACCATTTATTTCTTTAAGTATGTTGTAAGATGGTCAACATCTTGAAATTTTTAATATAGACTTTTGTCATTGATTTGTATATGCTCTGTAGTTACATCGAGCTCCATAAATTAAAGGACGTATATAAATTAAAAATCAAATATAATTGAATAAACATATTTTCCTATAAACATTATATATATATATATATATATATATATATATTCAGGCTTGAGGTAGTTGCTTGTCTAGCCACACTGATGAGCTGTGAAACAGCGAAACAGTACTGTATGTGGATGACTATAATGCTCCCTATCTTGGGTTGAGCATATTGGGAAGTGATATACAAATTACTATGAGCATATGAAGCGATGCTCTTTGTGTAAACAAATTGAGCTTAGGTATTTAAACAATGTCAAAACATTGTTAATTCACTGCCCATATAGCAGCAGTTGAATAGCACAACAGTTAGAAGCTCTGACTGTCATGTGCGGTCGAGTTTCGATTCTGGCTTGAGGTAGTTGCTTCTCTAGCCGCACTGATGAGCTGTGAAACAGCGAAACAGTACTGTATATGGATGGTTATATATATATATATATATATAACCATCCATATTTGAAACTATATATATATATATATATATATATAGTTTCAAAATGGCATAATGTAAGCAAACTAAAAGGTATTTTCAGCTTCTCTTCCAATTTTCAGATTTTTTAATCATGTCCAAACGCATTTTATTTTATTTTGGTGAATTGATTGTTGCTATTTCTTCGTATGAGTTAACAGCAAAAGATTCACTGATTGATATAATAATTAAATGAATGATTTTGTTCTATGAAACAGATATTGTCCGGAATTGTGTCAACTGAATTAAAGGAATAAATTGTAAGATAGTCAACATCATGAAATTTGAAATATAGACTTTTGTCATTCATTCATTATATGCTCTGTAATTACATTGAGCTTCTTAAATTAGGATTGGTATATATAAAAGGAAAGTGAATAAAGAATATTTCCACAGAAATATATATAAGAGATATCTATATATATATATTTATATATATAACTACTTAATTTACTCACATAAAATTAATATACGAAAGTATAAATTTATGCGTAAACTTGAAGTATTTACTTCAAAAGTGCTCAATACGTAGGTAGAGCTAGTTAGTAAGTTATAAAATATATATGGCCATAGTAAAAAAATAATTATATATATATATATATATATATATATATATATACACACACACACTTTAGAGAGGCCTTATAAGAAGTGAAGACCAAAATAAGACTCACTTTTTCGATTGTAAAACAGACACAGCGCTAGGATGATTGGCACAATAGACCAGATAAAGTTCCTTCATCGTAGGCGCATGTTCAATGAACACACCACCCATCTTTCGTTGGTGGGGAGGATTCCTACAATAGAAAAATAAGAGATAAGGTTAGATGAGAAAAAGAATTTTCAATGACATTTTAATAATCAGCTCATATTCTCCAACTGAAAAACACAGGCAATAAAACAACATTAACAAACATTCATTAGACATTGACTGGATTGGTTTGGTTTTTACATCATATGAACATTTTAGCGTTATTTAATGCTAAAAGCAATCAATTTGGGAAAAGTTGTTATACACACAGACACAAAACAGTACTCCCAGGCTAACTCGATTGTCGCCCTTTAACTCTGATAACCCGAGAGCAACACAGCCAAGTGACTTCCTGTTTCTCATATTTCTCCCTCTTTCGCGATGGACACTCAAGCAGTCAAGATGTAACAGAGACCGCTCCAGTGGCGTCGGCCACCAACTAGCTTTCCTGACTAACCCGTCAGCCTCTCATCAATCGCAAGTAACGTAACTCCTTTCTCGGCGAACTCTTATTCTTTCTATGTATACCCTTAATATTTCTCATGTAAATTTTTGTAAATAGATCTGCATTCTTTCGCAAATATATATTGGTATGTTTTTGTTGTCATTATGTGATCTCTTGCTTTTCAAACACGCTACCATTCAAATCCATTCAACGATGAGGATGGGATCGTCTATAACATAACTGGCCATCCTGTCCTCCTCCATCGATTGTTTGAAACGACAATTTTTTCTCATAAACAGTTGAGGTTTTCTTGACACATCATCATCTTCAGTTTAACAGGTTTCATACACTGGCATATCTTTGATGGCTTTAAGAAATTTACTTCTACACTAGCCCATCTATATTCACCTATAGCTAGGTCTTAATGTCTTTATTTACTCTCAAATTCATTTTAATCATTTTCATTGGCCTTCTGCAAGCTGAACCTGTTGCTTCAACTGGTCTACATTTACTAATCCAATAACTTTAATCCGTTCTTTCAACATGGTAATACAATCAAAGTTTCCTATTCTCCACACATCTTTCTATGCTGCCCAGATTTAGCCTTCCTCTGAGGTTATCAGATCTAAGCTTGTCTTTAACATTTACATTATCATTCCCAAATCATTTCTATACATGCAACATTCACTTCTGTACATTATTACACTACAGACATATACATGATAGACTCTTCCTTGGTTGCATCTCAAATTAAAAGTGAAATCTAAATTATGAAGACTTTAAAATTTTAATAATAGAAAATTTCATTCACTCTACGTGTTAACGCAACTGACCAGGGTGTTTGGTAGCAGCTTTATTAAATTTGTTTTTTTCACATTCACCCCTAGCAAGGCATATCGTCACTTGGACGTCAGGAGCTACTATTTGAGACAATGCCTAGGAAAGATTAACAAGATGCTGGTTTACGTTACATCTAAACTTTTGCATATAAGTACAATCAAGAAAGCAGGTAGCAGGAAGGGAATTCCAAAGTCTAGCTGTTCGAAGAAAGAAACTATTAGAGTAGAAAGCTTTCTGGCATTGAGGGACCTCAGCAGTGAAGGGGTGAGATTTTGTTGCTAAGCGAGTTTGTTAGAGATATGTATATCAAAGGAGCACAAGTACGAGTTCATCAGAGCACATTCCATTAAAATATTTGTAAAATAGGCACAGAGATGCAACATTGCAGTGATGGGACAGGGGTTGGAGCTTAGTTGACAAATCAGATTAAAGACTTTTCTGGACCCTATCCAAGAGGGAGAGACTAATGGTAGATGCACCAACTCTGATATTAAACCTGGGGGAAAGAGGCCTCCTCAGCCATAATCAACAACTTTTCTAGAGCTGGTGACAAACAAATTCTCTAGTTTGTAAACCTAAATTACTTTAAGGAGTAGATAGGCTCTGTCTATTGTCGGCTTTCATATTCCTTTTTTTGTCTATTAACCAGGCGCAGAGGTATAATACCAGGGCCTCACAAGAGCCACCCTGTGTTTGGCCTTGTTTCCTGACTAGGACATTGAACAACGTTCCCCGCTCCTCAGTTTCTTTCCCTCACAAACTGGGCAAATTGGGTTTGCTTGCATGCCACTTGTGCTCACTCGGCTGGTTTGGGCCAGTCTTGTCTGAGAGGTTGAGGGTACGTGATTGATAGTTTGTCTGGCTGCTGTTTCCAACTTACACAATACAAAAGATTGAATTGCTTAAGACTTCCTTTCTACAAACCAAGCAGAGTGGAACTTTGCTTTTTCAAAGCAACTTTCCAACATTACAACAACTGATCATCTCTTTAGTCCCAAAAATATTCGCACTCAGATCTTTATTCTCTATAGCATTTCTCCACGTCTTTAACTTAACAAGTATAATAGACTAGCAGGGGTACCCGGCATTGCCCGGGTGTTTGGAGGTGTGGGTTGAGCACAGAAGAAAAGTGTTAGTAGGCAGGCTCAAACCCGTGACACTAAGACGGAAAAGAAAGTGAAAGAAAATGTGACATCTTACCGCTACGCTATGAAGTCATAGGAAGTGAAAAGCGTTCAAATTTAGCGATGTCAATCAAAAAGTCAACTTGCTAGGTGAAAGAGTTGACGCAGGTGCAGAAAAGAACGTTGGCTGAAGGCCAATTTAGCTTTCCGCTATTTCATTTATTTGTTTCCCCATGGTGTTGGGGAAACCAAGCTCCCCCCGAAAAAGGGGGAACTCTCAAATGAATAGCAATTGTCTGATATGAAGGGTTTTCTAAACATTGATCAAAGCTAATCGCTTTCAAGATGTCCTGGCACAAAAGGTCACTGACGGCTTTGCTTCAATGAGTTTTGCTTTATTTATATGAAAAAGATGAACATGCGAAAGGTCGAAATAGAGGGAATTTTATAAAAGTCGATCAAAATAAATGTAGAGATGACGTCCGTTCACAAATCGTAAATATTATAATCTAGGGAGTATATAAAAAGTTCTAAAAGATAGTAACCCTCTCGAGACCTCCCCCCTCCCTCCCGAAAAAAGTCTTTCTTGGGATATACAAAAACGCGCGCACCACTTTTGCCTTTTATATATACTAGCCCGGGTGTTTGGAGGTGTGTTGGGGGGGGGGGGGGGAATCAAACCAACCCTGTTTAACAAAAAAATTTGGCCGGGTGTTTGTAGGTGTAAAAGCAAAAAAAAAAGTTTTAGTGGGAAGGTAGGCTTGAACCCCAAAGCCATGACGCGAAGGTGGAAATGAAATGGAAAAAACCCTGCGACCTAACCATCTCGACCACGAGGGGAGAGGAAATGATAAGTGTCTGAAGTTGACGTTTATAAAGCGAAATTGACAGGTACGAGAAAGTTAAGTCACGTGATGTTTGACCTAGTTTTGCGCTGGAAGCCAGTTTGTTTCCCTCCACCCCATCATTCGCTTTTCGAAGACACAATGATCGAAAAATAGCTTGAAAATAGCTTGTAAAAGTCGGGTAAATTAAAGATAGCCGTGACCTCTGTTCTTAAGTCGTTCATATTATGATTTAGACAGCATATAAAAAGTTTCAAGACAGAGTGAGCCGACCGAGAAGGCCGGCGAAAAAAGCCTTTTGCGAACATATAAAAAAATGCGCGCGCGTACACACACACATTTTGCCTTTTATATATATATATATATATATATATATATATATAAATGAATCAACAAGAAAAAAAACAAAACTAAAATACACACATGAAAAGTAAATAACAAAAACGTATAGCAAATAATACAGATGTCAGCTTATCCAACATACTTTGTAACTTCTTGTAATGATGAAAGGAATTTCTGTTGGAAGGCAAAAATCTCTTCAAGATTTCCCGTTAGTTGATTAAATTCCGTCTGTGATATTCTGAAATGAAACAAAATAATTTAATCCTTAGGCATGAAACATGACTAAATTACTGATTACATGTGGTAGAAAATCTACATAATTCTGTAAGTCTTGTTTGCTTACTCTGGATATCGTCTATTAAAATAAAGAGCGAAAGAGAGAGGAGCTGATGATGTGGTGAATTTGTTTGCATCAGTGCACAGTGGATGACATAGCAAAAAGAAATAATAACATCATTGGAGAGAGGAGAGAATAAGATTAGAAAGGGAGAGTGAGAATGAGAGTGGAAAAGGAGAGATGAGAATGAGAGAGAAAAGAGGGAGAACAAGAAAGGAGAAGAAAGAAGAAAAAGAAGGGGAGCGTGGGAAATGAGAACAAAGAGCGAGAATGGGAGAGAAATAAAATGAGAGGAGAAAGAAGGGCTAGACAAAGAAATGTGAAGAGAAAGAAAAGAAAAAGAAAGAAAAAAGAGAGAGGGGAAAATGCATTAAAAAGGCAGACATAATTACTTCAAAATGGATAACATTATAAAGGACGAATATTAGTTTGGGGTAACATCATAGACTTGATGACTTGTTCCATCTCTAGGGTCATCTAGACTCAACCAATGACAAGAGAAGAGAAAGAATGGAAGAAAGAAAGAACGGGAGAGAGAGAACGAGAGAGAGGAGAGAAACTAACTATCGTGAGGATAAGAAGGTAAGTTGACATTAGTAACAGATTGACTTAATTATGCTGAAAAAAAAAAAAAGAAAAAAAAAAGAAAAAAAAAGAAAAAAAAAGAAACAAAAAGAAAAAAAAAGAAAAAAAAAGAAAAAAAAGAAAAAAAAAAGAAAAAAAAAGAAAAAAAAAAGAAAAAAAAAGAAAAAAAAAGAAAAAAAAAGAAAAAAAAAGAAGAAAAAAAAAGGAAAAGTTTTGTCCATATACTAAGTCAAGGGCTGAAAAGCCAATAGAATCCTAATATAGTTGTAATCATACTATTAAACTTTTTCTAACTTACTGTTTTACTATTATTTTACCATTTTACGAATTTCACTTTGAATTCATATATTTCAGTAAAATGTCATTTAATAAATGTAGGTTGTTAGTATACATGAAACACTGTAAAAAAAAAAAAAAAAAATCAACATGCTTGAAAAATAGGATGTGTTGATATAAATAAATCCAAACAGATAAAGAGATTCATAAGATACCACAAGGGAAATAAATCAGGAGCAATAAAACAATAAAATGCTTTATAAGAGGAAAAGGTAGTTTGCTTGAAATAAGAAAATAAAGAAAAATGATAAAAATAAAGAAACATTAAAGAATAATAGGGTTAATAGTAAATTAATATTTTAATTTAAAACATAACTTGTGTTGTTTTCTGCTTGGCAGCTGACCTAATACAGTTTTCTGTGCCATTCTTTCGTCATTTTATTCCGGTTACATTATTAGGTTGGTGCAAAAATAATGTCATTTTTTTTTTTACATTATTATTATTTTACATTATTATTATTTTACATTATTATTATTTTACATTATTTTTTTTTACATTATTATTATTTTACATTATTATTTTTTTACATTATTATTATTTTACATTATTATTATTTTACATTATTTTTTTTTACATTATTATTTTACATTATTATTATTTTACATTATTATTATTTTACATTATTATTTTACATTATTATTATTTTACATTATTATTATTTTACATTATTATTATTTTACATTATTATTTTTTACATTATTATTATTTTACATTATTATTATTTTACATTATTTTTTTTTACATTATTATTATTATTTTACATTATTATTATTTCACATCATTATTATTTTACATTATTATTATTTCACATCATTATTTTTTTACATTATTATTATTTTACATTATTATTATTTTACATTATTATTTTTTTACATTATTATTATTTTACATTATTATTATTTTACATTATTTTTTTTACATTATTATTATTTTACATTATTTTTTTTACATTATTATTATTTTACATTATTATTATTTTACATTATTTTTTTTTACATTATTATTATTTTACATTATTATTATTTTACATTATTATTTTTTTACATTATTATTATTTTACATTATTTTTTTTACATTATTATTATTTTACATTATTATTATTTTACATTATTATTTTTTTACATTATTATTATTTTACATTATTATTATTACATTATTATTATTTTACATTATTATTATTTTACATTATTATTATTTTACATTATTTTTTTTTACATTATTATTATTTTACATTATTATTATTTTACATTATTATTATTTTACATTATTATTATTTTACATTATTTTGTTTTTACATTATTATTATTATTTTACATTATTATTATTTTACATTATTTTGTTTACATTATTATTATTTTACATTATTATTTTTTTACATTATTATTATTTTACATTATTATTATTTTACATTATTATTATTTTACATTATTTTTTTTACATTATTTTTTTTTACATTATTATTATTTTACATTATTATTATTTTACATTATCATTTTTTTACATTATTTTTTTTTACATTATTATTTTTTTACATTATTATTTTTTTACATTATTATTTTTTTACATTATTTTTTTTTACATTATTATTATTTTACATTATTATTTTACATTATTTTTTTACATTATTTTTTTTACATTATTATTATTTTACATTATTATTATTTTACATTATTTTTTTTACATTATTTTTTTTACATTATTATTATTTTACATTATTATTTTTTTACATTATTTTTTTTACATTATTATTTTTTTACATTATTATTATTTTACATTATTTTTTTTTACATTATTTCTTTTTACATTATTATTATTTTACATTATTATTTTACATTATTTTTTTACATTATTTTTTTTTACATTATTATTTTTTTACATTATTATTATTTTACATTATTTTTTTTACATTATTTTTTTTACATTATTATTATTTTACATTATTATTTTTTTACATTATTTTTTTTACATTATTATTATTTTACATTATTTTTTTTTTACATTATTATTACTTTACATTATTATTTTTTTACATTATTTTTTTTACATTATTATTATTTTACATTATTATTATTTTACATTATTATTATTATTATTTTTGTACCAACCTAATATAAAGTAATTCCATATTTCTCTATCATCAGATTAAAAACATCGACAGAATATGAACATCTATAGATGGAAATGGATGAATTCAGAAATGGTAAAAACAAAAAAAAAATTTTAATCATATTCTACATGTGTGGAAGTTTTTTGATAATATTTTACACATGTCAAATTTTTTAATAATATTCTACATGCATTGAATTTTTTTTTATAATATTCTACATGTGGAATATTATACAAAATTCACATTTGTCAAATTTTTATAATATCCTACATGTGAAGAATGTTTATAATATTCTGCATGTCAAATTTTTTTATAAAAATACAGGTGTCAAATTTTTTATAATATTCCACACATGTGGAATTGTTTTTAATATTCCACATGTATGGAATTTATTTTCCATACAATTGGTGTTGAGAAGATGATTGAAAATCAATACAAAGAGTTATAACGAATAAATAATAATAACAATAATAAATAAAAAGGATAATTTTATTATACTTACATGTTATTATTTTTTAGAGGCCGTATGTATTTTTGAAGAAGGGTGCGCATTTCTCCGACATGTTTCTCTTCCGTTTCAATTACATTCTCAAGTACCTTTTGAAAAAGATAAACAAAAGAAATTAATACACAGATAGTGTTTGGAAACATGGCCGGTAGAAAAATTGGTAGGAAGGCCAGGAAAAAAAGGATTTCAGGTGGTAGGATGTGATGGTCGAATGAACACTTTGTGCAATGATGTTCAACAAGTACTACAACACTGTATCAGAGCAGGCTGAGAATAATCGATAACTAAGGAGTACCATCACACTGTTCGAAATTCTTGAATTGGGACCTGGCCACAAAATGCACTGGTTTCATACCCAGGATGGTAGAGGGTAGAAAGAATTAGAGTAGTTCATAGATGTGAACAAAATATATCTGGATGATGAAGCTCTTAGGAGGTCAAAAAGTTCGGTTACCTTGGTGATACCATTGGAGCACAGGGAGGAGCAGGTGCTAGCATGACTGCAAGAGTTTGGAGTGGATGGAGTAATTTAAGGTAACCTGCCATTACTAATCAGCATAGCATTATCACTGTCAATCAAGGACAGAATCTCTTATGTGTATGTAGTGTGATGATGTATGGAAGTAAAACCCGGTTAGTGAGGGTTGAGGATATGCGTTGCATGGAAAGAAATGACATGAGAACGCTACAGTGGATGTATAATATGAGTCTTAGAAACAGGGTTAGTTCTAATGATTTGATCTCAGAGGAAAATTAATCTGGATAATGTAGGGAGAGCTTTGCAGAACAGGAGACTTTAATGGTATGGTCACATTGAAAAAAGAAAAAAATGGATCAAAGTTCTTAAGTTAGGAGATATAGACCAATCAACGTGGCAGGTTCATTTAACATGGGATGGCCAAGGAAAAAAAGAACAAAAGTGATAAAACTGGACTTGAGAGAAAAAGAAATAAATAAAGACCTGGCCAGAGACGAGTTAGTTTGGAAGTCAATTTCTTAAAGCTGTCCAACATGCGCCAGCATGTGAAATGGATGTTAAACCAAATATGATACTGATAGAGTAGACAGAAAAACAAAAAGATAAAATAGTCTGTAAAATATAGATTTCCTGATGGTGGGACGAAAACTGATCATCAAACGCCTTGTCCAAACCATATTTGAGACAGTTCCGTGTCATATCCAACAGTGGATTCTATTTAGTCCATGGATGAGACTAACAATCATCAAAGATCCCAAATTAGATGCAATTAAAAATCATATACAAAACAAAAGGGGAAAAAGGGTAAGGAGCTAAAAAAAACTTACCACGTTGTGATAAAATTGAACGTTTTCCCTTGTATTACCCTCTGGAAGTGCTTTGTTATCAGGTGGTGTCAACTTTGGTGGACTAGATACAGAATCTGCAAGTAGAAAGAAATAAGGCTAAGCTTATTGTACTTTTTAAAAGAAATAGAAATTACATAATAAACTAGTTGTCTCTTATCTGGCATTGTCCAGGATTAAACAATGTATTTAATATTAAGTAATTGTTTCAAAAATAGAAAAAGAAAGAGGAGGGGTAGTGGCAAAAGGAGAATTTGAAAACAGAGCTTAAAATTTTCAGTCTGATCATTATCAAATAAGTTATATACAACAGATTGGTTATGTGATAACGCTAAGTCCAAATAAAAATAATATGCTGCTGCTGTTTCTAGGTTTGTCAGTCATTATTGAAATATTGCTGATTCTATATTGAACCTATGAAATTTGAAAATCGAAATATTGAATTTCTAGTAAAACGAATGGTACCTAGGTAATAGTAACGTATCCAAAAATTATGCAAAATGATAGAAAAATAATTATTAATGAAAAACAATTTTTGATAAAGTTTAGATGAAAAATAAAATGTGTCCGACGTTTTGAATTACAATTGAACTTAATTATCTCCCCTGCCAACTCAGATTTTTTTTTAGTAAGCATAATATAATGATTTTGCTATTTCATAAATCTTTTTTTATTAATAATTATTTTTTTACCTTATCGTTTTTCATAATTTTTGAATATGTTACGATTTGCAACATGACACTTATGTAGATACCATTTGTTTCATTCAAAATTCAATATTTTGATCGATTCATTCATTCAATATAAAAGCACCAAAATATTTAACCTTTGTAAAATAATTTTGAATGGGACAAAATTTTATTTGGAGACGTAGTTTGCTTGAAGCATTGTGTACGATATGTACTGGAAGATTATCAGCATTGTATGAAAATGGAAATATGAGGAAGAATTTTTAAAAAAAAAAAACATTTTTTTTTAATTTGCCCCAATAGTAAATTTTACTTGATTGGTCAAAACCTATACAGACTGATCTTATATGTGTGTGACCATGTTTCATAATATGTTGAGGAAAGACCTCTTTATCAAATGGTAATGTTTTATGGTAATACCACAGTAAACATCAATCTTACTCCCAGCAAATGGGTTGGTTGGTTGGTTGGTTGTTTTATGGCATATCAACCCTTTTCAGGTTATTTAATGCCGAATCCAAAGATTTTGAAGAAAGATTTTTTAATAGAATATATTTGTTGTTTTCAAGTCGGTTTCTATTTAACCCATAGTTGGGACCCTAACAGGTACTACCACTCCAGGTCAGAGTGGACCTGGGAGCAATGGCAATTAAAGGGTGGCTCCACACTCCCCAAAGCCCGCAAGCTGGAGCCTCACCACTGGATATAGTTTAAGGTCATATCCAGGACCCCCAGCAAATGGGATAAAATTAAAATTATTTTATTTCAGAGAAATAAAACAAAACTACTTGTTTTTGTCGTCAATGGCAGAAGCTAAGTTCCTACAAAAGAAACCAAAGAGTTAGAATAAAATATTGAGTTTGTAGGCAGTGTTTGCTATCACTGAGAACACATGCAAAATAGGTTTTTTTCTATTTTAAAGAGATGAGAATTAAAAGAGAAAACACGTAAAGCATGCATGGTCCCCCGTGAGTGCACAGTGAACGAGGCATAAAATTTGACTAAGTTCAGCACCAACCCACCTCATTTAGCCCCAAAAGTCCTCAGCGGACATCAAATCCTGGTGAAAATTAACAGATGGTGCATTTTTAGGCCTTAGCATATGTAAATGTGCGTTCTGTACCACAAACTGGAAGTGACGAATGTTGAAATTAAGGCTAGTCAATCGAAAAGAGGGTATGACTTCTGAAAATATCGGCGAAAAAAGCCCCCCCCCCCCCGTTCTGTGTAGAAAAGTGCCCAGTTGAGGGTGAAGGAATTAATGTTTTTAGTCAATTTTTCGATCGTTGTCGTCCGAAGGGTCGAGCTTCAAAACAATACCGATCTCGTGAAAATCTGTCGCTACTGTCGAAAGTTTTAGGCAGACATACATACATACATAGATAGATACATACATATATTCATTTAAATAGACAGGCGAGATTTATATTATAGATTATTACAGTAGTGTAAGGTTTTGTTTTAAATTGAATCAAATAAAAACAAATAATTAGAAGAATCGTTTTGGTATCAGAAAATGTGCATAAATTTTTTCTGATTCCAATATATATATATATATATATATGTATATATATATATGTATATATATATATATATATATATATATATATATATGTATATATATATATATATATATATGCTTGCAAAAGTACCCATCGCTGACTGGGTTCATAAACAGCCTTCAGAAAATGGACTCTGATTTATTAAAGTATGATAGGTTATGAAAAGGAAGGGTTGTAAAGAGATAGCTTCGAATTTAGGGGTATCAAAACCAAAGCAAAATATGATGAAAGTAAAAATAAAATAGATAAACCCCATAATTTATTATACCATACCTGTTCACACTGAAACACTTATCACAATATTCTGTGGATCTATATAAAAAAAACCTTGTTAAACTTTGTGACATATTTCCATTCTATGGAGGTCAGGTGCGAACGAACACCCCATAATTTTATTATACCATATTTCTTCAAACTGAAACATGATTATCAAAGTATACTTACGCAGATAGAAAAAAGTCTTTATTAAAGTGTGTGCCTATTTCCATTCTATGGAGGCCAGGCGCGAACACAGACCCCACAATTTTATTATACCATTCCTATTTATGTTAAACCATATTTATCAAAATATTATTATGTACATCTATACCAAAAACACTTGTAAACGGTTTTTTTTTTTTTTTTTTTAAATATTTAAATTTTTTATTTCCATACTTTGTGGACAGGTGTGAACGCAGACCCCACAATTTTAATGAATCATCATTATGCCAGATCAAACATACCCATTCCTGTGTCTCGAAACATCTATCATTATATGTAATCAGTTTTTTAAAATAGTCAACCATATAGGAGCCTATTCGGGACCAGACACACACACACACAGACATTCAGCTGTATATATATATATATATATTGGGATAATTAATTGAAATTGGAAAAATCAGAATTTTGGGGGTATCGGAATCAAAAAATTTATGCATGTTTTCCAATGCCAAAACCGATCCTTTTAATCATCTTCTTTATTTGATTCAGTTTAAAACAAAATTTTCCCTTGCTGTAATAATAAAAGAATAAAATTATTGATTTTAAACAATCAGTAAAGCTAAAATCTATAGATCACCCACCCTCTACAAGTGTATTTTTACGTTTGAGAAATTATATGCACATCTAACATGTGTTTTTTATGGTAATCGGGGGGGGGGGGGACTTTATCGTTAATGAAAACCTAAGAATAAGCGAAGTAAAAAAAAAAAAAAAAAAAAAAAAAACGAACGTTACTTGAAAAATGACTTAAATAACCCTGCTTCAATACTAAAATTTAAAAAAATCGAAAAAAAAAAAAAGACATCTCACACCACGATTCAAACCGAAAACATTTAGATAATGACCCAACGCTCTAACCAACTGAGATAACACGGCGTACATGAAATTGTGTCAGTTCTTCGAATATTTAAACTAAATCAGGTTATGACGTCGTCTGACGCATGCATAGAACCATATTTTTACGTTTGAGAAATTATATGCACATCTAGCATGTGTTTTTTATGGTAATCGGGGAGGGGCGGGGAATAGCAACTTTAAAGCTAAATATTAAAAAATTTATAAAGAATTGGAATCAGCAATTTAGTGTGGAATCGGTAACTTTATCAGAATCAGGAAAAATATTGGAATTATCCCATCAAATATATATATCCATATATATTTTATTTTACTCCAGTCGAAGTTCTCAGAAATCAGGAAGCCTACTACTTGGGGCTAACACTTGAACACTATACATGAGATACATAGATATTCGAAAATGTTCCATTAAAGTTCTTTATCTCTCAAACATTGAGTTAGAAAATAAATTGAGAACATAATTTACAAATTAACCATTTTCATATGCTGTAGTATATCTTTCGTTTTGATCTCTTGGTCTTACTGGATTCCAGGACAAGAATTTATCTAGTCTGGTGGAATATCTAGTTAGATGCTATTACTTGAGGTAACATCACTTGGAGAAGGTGCACCATTCCCCATAAAAGTTAATAGAGATTTTATTTGGGCTGTGAATATGATTTTGAATATTTGGTCAGGGTTTACTTCTAGGGAAAAGTATCCTCATGCCAGGTTGTTCTGACGAACCCTTGTACAGAGAGACTTAGACGCTCGAAGATAACGTATGTGTGAATGGCAAAATCCTTTTCTTCAGGTTAGCATTCCACCTTTAAAAATTCCTTTTGTAAGAACCAAATGCCTCCTGCGTGAGAAATATTCATCTGTAAGATCATATATTAGAAAACAAAGAGAAAAGGCAACAACAGGAAATAAAACGAAAAAAGAAAAAGTAAAAGAAATATTTATTCTCCCCCACCCCCTACTCGGCTTACTACCCCATCTCTAATAAGCAACAGTTGTCCAGAGTCACTTATTGATCCTTGGCAGTGAGCCAGGTCTGGACGTGTTCACGACTAACCGTAATATCTCAAGGCAGATTTCTATTTGCACACAGGCAGTGCACTGGGTGGCAGGAAGAACAACAACAACAAGCAGAGATGCTTATTAACCTACATCACAAAAACGTACAGGTGTGAGAAACAGTTTTCATGTGTAACCTAGAAACCAAAATCTTTGGAAATTGTTGATCAGACTCACAATGTAATTAGTAGAAAGAACTAGTGTTGGGACGATTAATCGGAATCGGGAATTGAAAAAAATCTTAACTTTTGGGCATATCGGAATTGGGATTAGAATCAGAAAAATTTGTGCCTATTTTCTGATGCCAAAAACGAATCTTAATTGTATTCTTTTTTTTTTTTTTTTTTTTTTTAATTTTGTTTAAAACAACATCTTCCACTGCTAATGATAAAATAAACTTTTATTGATTTTAAATGACCAATAAAACTAAAATCCATAGATCATCACCTCGAAGTGCATTTTTACGTCTGAGAAAATATCTGCACATTTTACATGTGTTTTTATGGTAATCAGGGAAAACATAACACCTCTATAGTTAAATTTTTACTGATTTTTAAAGAATCGGAATCTGTAACTGCATGAAAATCAGGAATTTAGTATGGAATCTGTAATTGTAACAGAATCAAGAAAAATATTGGAATTGTCCCATCACTAGAAAGAACACTTTAGTCCCACAGGAATATGCACGCACAAAACTCACAGCTTCAGTAGAAGTGGTGTGCAAAGGGGGGGGGGGTAAGTAACGGTGATCCTGGGCATCCCAGTAGAGAATGAAACAAGCCAAGCATGTGGGGTACCTCTTCATGAGTGAATACGTTCTGGCAAAAATTTACTTTTACTATGACTAATGTTTATGCAAAATTTCATAAAAATACAAGGCATTGAGAAAAGCGTGAACAAATGAACAGACGAACAAGAGTGAATTACTAGGTCCAATCCCTCCTTTGTAGGAGGGACCAATGATATGGTATTTTTTTTTTTTTTACTTTCAGCACTGATGAATCAAGTTTTGGAAGTTAGTCACACTGAGGTTCTAGTATATGAGCTGTACCTAGCTGGCATTGCCAAGGATGCAATGAAATAATTCTTATTTGTTTGCACATTTTTAAACTTATATAGAAAAAAGAAATAAAAATTTTAGTTGTAAGGGAGACCCCCACCCCCTATAGATTTTGATTTTTATTACTAGCAGGAGGACACCTGACTTAGCTGGTCATAAAATACGCTTAATATATTTTAATTCATACAGATTTTCGTGTGACCCAATCACCTGTGATGGTCGAAAATTGCCTCAGTAATGGGTGAAGTAGAGCTGAATTAAAGCCTTGTGAACAATCCCGGGCAACAGTCAGCGGCCTTGCTGGCTAAATTGTTGGTTGGAGACATAGAATACAAGGAGAAAAAAAACTTTGGGAATGAGAAACCTTAATAATAATAACCTTAATAATAATATTGTTATGACGAGAACTGTTACATGGTGTTGAATAGTAATGTTTTGTCTTCGATATGACCTTGAGGTTAAGGCTTTCAGTTTTTTGCCTGTATGGGAAAACTGATCATGGAAAATTTAATTTCTATTAGGGAAATCACCTAATTAATATGCACAAGTGAATTGGCCAATTAGTCAATCAGGGGATCTCAGAATATGATGCAATGAGGAAAGATTAGCTGAATGAGAAACCCAGGCTCCTCAGGCCCAATACCGCTACTTTCCACTAAAAAAAGTGTGCAGAGTATACTGGGAACACTACGATCTCCACCATGTTATATTTGTATTTATTATTACAGAACCAATTCACTATTGAATATTTATATATAGTGCTGGTTTCATAATAAAAAAGAAGGACTTGGGTGCCATCAGCTAAAATCGAAACCAAAACATTTAGCCATCCAGCCATGTTCACTACAGTTTGAGCTAACTTGAAAGATAGATAAGAAAGTTATAAAATTAAACCTCTTTTAGCTATGATTAGTTTATGCATAGGGAAACTAACAGAATTGTCGGCAATTTGAAATGAACATATTGCATTTCAACTTGCTGACTTCTGTAATCCATCCAAACAAAGATTTTACTCTTATAAACCATCCTTAACAATTCCTGGTCTTCAGGACGTTCCGGCAGATACTGCAAGCTATGACTAGCTATGACTAGCAAAGCCCAGATGTGGGGGCAACCCCACATCCCTGACCTTTAACCAGCTCCCATTTCCCACCTCTCGGGAGCTGGTCCCCTTTTTCCCTTCTCCCTCCCTTCACTCCTCACATTAAAAATTGGCCCTGTGCCTAATTTGCTCGGTGGGGGAGCAAATAAATACCATCTGTTCCGGCAGATACTGCAAGCAAAGACCATATGTGGGGGAAACCCCACAGATAAGCCTTGGTCAATGTAGGGGCAACCCTTCATACCAATTGTCACTATCCAGCTCCCCTACTCCCCGGGGAGCTGGTCCCCATTTCCCCTTCACTCCTCACTTTAAAAATCGGCCTTGTGCCTAATTTGCTCAGTGGGGGAGCAAATAAATACCATCTGTTCTTTAGATGCTACACTTTAATTTCTTGTTCTCTTTCAGTGGAAGAGAAATCCTTCACGACTGAGACAATTTTTATTTTTGTTCCTTTTCTCTACATTAAAAAACGACCCTGGTGTCTAACTCTGTCCCGTAGGGAGGCAGGCATTGTAAATAGGAACCATCCTTAGTTATATGATTCCTAGGGCTATGACAGCAGCATATTCTTTTCCTTGTTTTGATTCTCAGGTATATATCCATTGATATCTTATATGTTTTTATGTAGAGTGATGTGGTTCTCAGTTGATTACTTGTATCTAACTGTGTCAGATATATACTCGAGAGTCAAAACAATGAAAAGAATATGCTGTTGTCATAGCTCTAATGATTACTATTTCCTGCTAATTTCAGTGTTATCTGAACAGTGGTTTAAGAGTTTAGCAGTTGAATATTTTCACACACACATACATACATACATACATGTTTTATTTATATAGATTCAAAAATGCTTCACATTATTTTAGTCCTGCTGAAATATACACACAGGATCCATGGCTCTGATAGCAGCAGCACATATTGACAAGAGGATAATGAGAGATGGCTTTAAGCATCCACGTAGAGAAGGAAAAAAAGACGATAGCAATTATAAAATTTCAGCACTGATGAATCAAGTTTTGAATAAAGTAGTTTGCCGTAATTAGAAATGTTATTTATATATCGAACTTGAATCAATAGAAAACTCTAAAGATACAATAGAATGATTTTACAATATTAATAAAAGAAATTGCATTTAGACAATTTTATACAAAATAATGTATACAAAAGATAATGCATTGGAATGGAATTAAATGTAGATATTCTTGTTGGTAACATACAAATGATAAAACATTATGTATCCTAGACATCTATAAAAGTGAGAATGTGTGTGTGAGGACACTTCTCAACCTATACACTCAACAAATATGAGCTGTACCTAGCTGGCATTGCCAAGGATGCAGTGAAATTTTTTTTTTTTTTTTTCTTATTTGTTTGCACATTTTTAAACTTATATAGAAAAAAGAAATAAAATTTTAGCTGCCAGAGTGACCGCCACTGATTTTTATTTTTATTACGAGCAGGGGAACACCTGACCTTGCCGGTCATAAAATATGCTTACTATATTTTAATTCATACACATTTTTTGTGTGACCATACCACCTGTGATGGTCGAAAATTGCTTCAGTAATAGGCGAAATTGGTTAAGTATCTGGTAAAAGAAAGCCATTGTAATGGTGTGAATATATCCAGATAAGTCAGCTCAAAAGTTAAATTTTAAATGGAAGAATTTTATCAAAGTTGAGATAGAAAGTTTGAATAGTTCAAAGTTAATAAGTTATGGTAGATCTATTATGCTTTTTTTTCTTTTTTTTTTAAACTCATGTTCACCCATAACAAGGCATATTTACCACTTGGACGTAAGGGGCTACTATTTGGGACCATGCCCAGGAAAGATTAAGAAGATGCTGGCTTATGTTACATTTAAACTTCTGCATATCAGTACAGTCAGGGAAGCAGGTAGCAGGGAGGGAATTCCAAAGTCTAACTGTTCGAGGAAAGAAAATATTAGAGTAGAAAGCTTTCTGGCATTTAGTGACCTCAATAGTGAAGGGATAAGATTTTGTTGCTAAGCGGGTTTGTCAGAGATATGTTCATCGAGGGAGCACAAGTGCAACAAGTTCATCAGAGCACATTCTATTAAAATATTTGTACAACAGGCACAGAGATGCAACATTGTGGCGATGGGACAGGCTTGGAACTTAGTTTACATGTTATGCAAGTATATATAATTTTAGTCAATACGGTAATAATAAAGAGGAAGCTTTTCTTCAGAAAACAAGAGGTCCACCCACAGGATACGAGTTAATGTAAGCTTTCTTTGCTTCTGCCTGAATTTTCCATATTACATCATTATGCATTTTTCTCTTTGAGAACTTTCTGATTTTCCGGACAAGTCCATAGAAGGAAATATCTAATGTTGACATGAATATTGATTGTTCCCTGTGCATGAAACAGATCTGTAAAGTACATCAAAGTTATATTATTTTGGAAAAACATGATTGGTAAAATGAATATCACCTTGGACTTTGGAATACAGCAAAATTGTTGTTCATTTATATATGCTCTATTATTATATTCAACAAACATTGAGTTTCAAATTTTAAAAAAGGCTTGGTATACACAAAGTAGAAAATATTCACAAAAGCATACACTTTCACAAAACGTGTGTGTGTGTGTGTATGTGTGTGTACGGCATAATCACGTTGACACACCGATTCTTGTCAGATCACTAAAGTCAAGCAACGTTGAGCATGGCTAGTACTAGATGGGTGACCATTTAGAAATTCCAGGCACTGTATACTCTCTGCTTATCTCGGCATTGTTTCCAGCCATCTTGACCGCCACTTGCTACTGGAATTTAACAACGCTAACTCAGGAGAGATGTGGTTGGAGCTTGCACAACTCTTGCCATAAAAATTCCACGCGCAAGCACCCTTACAGTGAGTATTCATAGTTTGTCAAAACTGAAGGAAATTACAACATGTGTGTTTGTGTGCATAAAATAAAAATAAAATAGGTGGAGGGTTACATTAGTCAAAATGTCGTGAGAATAACACTCAAGATGAGAATAGTTGTCTGAATAATACAAATATAAATTACATTGGTCAACAACAAATTTAGGACGAATCTGATTTGCTGAATCCAAAGATCACATTAGTTTTTTTCAATCAGATCAAGTTTTTGAGCTCTGGCTACATGTTTTTAATGTTTTTATTCACATGTAGATACATGTGAAGCATTGAGAAGTTGGTGGGCTAAAATGAAGTATTCAGGTCCAGGTTAGGGTTGACCATGGAGAAATCGAAAGCTGGCATTTTTGACCATCCTCAGATCCGGCAGCTCGTCAGAGATCCCGAGTTTGAAAACTTGAGTGTTATTCTCACAATTCAATGAAAGAACTGTTAAGTCCCACTTTACAACCCAAACACAATAAATACAGTTACGAGAGTCAAGGCCACAAAATCAAACGCTTACTTTCTGTCACATACTTTTGTCCATACATTTTTATTAATTATACGACTGTGTTTGCGTTGATTATTACTGACTCCACAAGGCCACAAATTTATTTTAAATGTACTAAAAACGTTTTAAAAATCTATATCCTCAGGCAAATGAATAACACCCAAGAAATATTGTCATTTTCTTTTTGTCATAACTTTAGTTGTTGTCAACAATGTTTTCAAGTCAAGTTTACAAAAACTTTTTTTTTTCCTTACCTGCTCTGAAATCTTTCACATAATTACTGGGGAACCATCCAGTCTTTCCAGCAAGGGTTCCTTCCCACCAACCTCCATCCATTATTTGTGTCACCGTAATAACATCACCCTTTTGGAACACCAACTGAAAAGAGAGTACAATAAACATTAGTTCAACTGAAATAAAAATATGAGTTTTTGTAAAGAAATTTTTCAAACATTATATATATATATATATATATATATATATATATATGTGTGTGTGTGTTTGTGCAACGGTTGTTCCAAAAGCAAAGACTCCTATTTTTTTAACACAAAAAGTTGAAGAGCTATGAAAACGAGAGTGGTACTATTAAACAAGCGATCTTTTGTGCTCTAAAATATTTTTCCTACATAGTCATCACCATTCTCAATGCACTTTAGCCAGAAATTCAATGACGCATCTCTGCTTCTGGCACACGTCCATGACAGGAGTCTCACACCATCAATATCTGTAGCAGAGAGATGACACCAGTTGACAGGGGACAAATTCTTATCAGCCATGAAATAATGGTAGTGATTGGATAAATTTTTATTTAAGAGGGTAGCTCAACAAGAATTTGCTTGCACTGGACTCGAAAATGATCATGTTGTAGTTAGCTGGGAAGTAACCCTATAGAATTGTGTTCCACAGATGGCCAGTTCTAGGAAAGAAATTACTCAAGAATTTATTTACATTGGACTTGGAAATGACCATGTTGTAATCAGCTTCTCTTTCATCGTCATCATATGTCTCTCGTCATATGCGTGGCTTTTCATCTTTTTCATAACAACCATGATAAAAGTTATTGCTAATGACAACATGCAATCATTTAGAATCTTACAATCATTACTTTTTTCTTTAAGAATGGAGGGAGGAATGGGGGGGTCTTTTTTTACCACAGTATACAATGTACATTTTGATACCACGCAATAGCCTGCAGGCCTTCTCATAATTCATCTTAATAGAGGAAGCGAGCAGCTGTTCCAAATATGATCACTCTTTTTCATGGTTCAGATTAGCTTATCTGCTACGTGTCACTGAAGACTTCCTGTCTGTGAAGCAACTTCTTAAAATACATCGCTCTAATTCTAATCTTACATTTCTGATAGAATTTTCGATTTTCTACGTTGTCTAACCTTATGTTAGAAATTCTGTTTTCAACACAGCCACATCTAATCTTGCAACAATGATGCAACAAACTGGTTGATAGTTGTGGAACTGAATAGATAAATTAATATTTTAAATATTCTCCGTTGTTTGCAGTCGATAAATCCATGAAGACTCACATTCAATTCCATTAATTGCTGGTCCAGACTCAAGCAGTATATAATAGAAAAAAAATACAAATAGTAAAGAAATAAACAGGAAAGGCATAGAAAAGGAAAAGGGTGAAAAGGAGGACAAAAGAAAAAAGAAAAGGAGGACAAGAGGAAAAAGCAAAGGAGGACGAGAGAAAAAAGCAAAGGGGAGGAGAAAAAGAAAAGGGGAGGAGAAAAAGAAAAGGGGAGGAGAAAAAGAAAAGGGGAGGAGAAAGAGAAAAGGGGAAGAGAAAGAGAAAAGGGGAGGAGAAAGAGAAAAGGGGAGGAGAAAGAAAATGAAGGAAAAAAAAGTAAGGCAAAAAGAAATAGAGGTAAAAAGGAGAAAGAGAAAAAGAAAAAAGGAAAGAAAGAAAAAAAATAAATAAAAAAGTTTGGCTTTCATTCAACATTTCCATACTAATGAATTTCAAATGAAATACCTATCTCAAATCGATTACTTTTTCATCAATTTTCCTAAACAGATAATACAAGTGTTTTATATACTTTTTTCATTATGGCTTCACTGAACACATATTTATCGATAGCAATATCGTATCGATATACAAAATACAATCTTAATAAGTATCATAAAGTGGTCAATATAGTGATTTTTTTTTCACATATAGTTTAAAACTTAATTATTCTTTGCAATGTTATTAGTAAAAGTGTTCAATATTTAAATATTGATATGTTTATGATTCCAAATTTTTTAGATAAGGATTGGTAATTCACATTATTTGGATTCTTCAAACTACTATTCTCATCTTGAGTGTTATTTTCACAATGTTTTAATCTATGTCACAAGGACCCATGATATAGTGGATAACGCACTTGGTAAAATTCGATTGTACGTTACATTCTTCTGGAGGTTGAAGTGCAGATAACACTGAAAATACAAGTGTGACTAATCATGGCTAACAGAACGAGAGCAAACCACCCCCATGGATTAAATAAAGGGTTCCATTCAAAATTACATGGATACTGCCGAGTTCAACAAAATATACTGAAAGAAGGTCGAAGATTACATCAACCAAAACGTTGTGAAAATAACATTCGAGGTAAGAACAGTAATCCAAAGAATCCAAACAATACAATTCAACAATCCCCATCAATCCGAAAGAATCCATGGTATAACGGATCAAAATACAGCTCTAAATGACACTGTTCTGGTGGTTTAAGGTTCAATCCTCAGTGCAAGCGATACTAAGAAATACAACAGTGAATAATTTAAGATTTCTACTTTGTCATGGCTGACGAAATGAGAACATGCTACTCCCGTGGATCAAATAAAATGTTCTGTTTGAAATTCCATACAGATTGCCGAGTTTGACAGAAAGATTCTCGAGTTTGATAAGGAACATGTGAAGAAGGTCGGAGGTTACATCAACCGAAATATTGTGAAAAAAATACTCAAGATGAGAACAGTAGTCCAAAGAATCTGAATAGAATAATTTTGGTACTCATGCACTTACTGATCCGTGCTGAAATAATAACATTATTTAAAAAGCCATTCTTAACATGGGGAGGGGAGGGTGTTTTGTACCTATTCTGTACTTTAAACTTACAATTGAATAAAAAAACATAAAACTTTAATTGAACTTGGAAATACGATTAAAAAAAATAGCGCGGATTAGTAAGTGCATTAGCACCAATTTTTTTTTTTTTATTAAAATCCTTTGAGATGAGTAATTTGTATATTTATTTATTTGCGGACTGTTATTCTCATTTTCCTAGTTGTTGTTTCACCACGTTTCGGCCAACTCATCCTCTGACCTTCATCAGGTGATTAACTGCGACCAGATAAAAATGCTGAGTCTGATAGCTGTATCCTCAGGGCCGATGGCAGAGTGGATAGAGGCGTTGAATCTCCACGGTTCCAGGTGAGCATTGTCTGAAGATAGCAGTTTCAATCCTACCCAAAGCAGACCAGAAGTTTAGTTGAACAAAACATGGTCAGACGATAACAACTATAGAAGACCATTACTGAGGACACAGTTATGAGACTCCGCATTCCTATCCCATTGCGGTTAATCACCTGAAGATGAGGGTGACAGTCCATAAATAAATAAATATGCATTAATATTTATTTTTTAATTTTTTTTTTCAACTTTCCAATTTGAACTGTTTTCTTTATTTTTATTTCTATCTTTTAACTTCAACAGTTGAGACTTTATTTTATATGAACACTAGCAGGCCACCCAGCATTGGCTGGTCGTAAAATATGCATAAATATTATATTTTAATTAATATAGAAACTGAGACATGTGCATGCGAGTATTATGTTTTTTCTTAACCATTCACTTCTTGTAAGTAGAAAAAAAAAAATTCAAGCTAAGATCAAAACCAAAAATGTGAGTCAAATACGATAACCATTAGACCAGTTTGACACGATCTTTACAAAGTGTTTTCAAACCTACTTATTCTTAACAAAGACGTTGTCAGGTTTCATGACTGTCCATGTGCAGTCGTGAAACAGTTAAGAAACAATCACCTCCACATACCAATTTCTATATTGGCTCCTTAGCAGCCCTTTTTTCCGGGTGGAAACTGATTAAAAAGTTTTCCACATATCTGAATAGTCTATATACCAATTTGCAAGTATGTAGATTAAAAATTCGTTGAGTATATAGGTTTAAAAGTGTCCATACACACACATTCTCACTTTTTACTGCAAACACTGTGTGTGCAGTCAGCACCAACCCTATTCAGGGTGTACACTCATCACATCCTCCTCCATCACACATCTTTATAAAAATTCATATTTCAAAATAAATAAATTTTTAAAAAAGTATATATTTCAATGTCTTCTAATGAGATACAAATGTGTGTAATAGACTCCAAGAGAAACATATAAACGGAGTTGCGTTTCTTTCTTTCGACACATGTGCTGATCATAAAATAAATAAACTGCCTCTTGGTAGATGGAAAAGGATTTATCTCAAATAACGGATTAACATTTCCTTCCAAGCAAACCCCCCCCTCCCCGGCCCTCTCGCCTTTCCTGGCCTACAACTGGGATCATGTTAAACTAACGAACTCATGGCACAATCTTCAAGAGACGCCCTTCTTTGTTAGAAGGTAGGATTCTACAAGTCGTTCAGTTATTATTTTCATTCTTCATGTCTCATGCTGGGGTTAGATGTTCTGTGAATGACTCTCAACGTCTCGCGTCTGTTGCTATTTCGCTCGTGGCGCTTACTTGCATCAGGTCATCATCAACTGATCCCCTCCGTATCTTAAGCGGCCTATCAGGCAGCCTTGTGTTTTCAACATTCATATGGAACATGTCTGTGGAGTGTTTCGGATAACTGACGGTGGGGGATGTGGTTGCAACAATCAAGACATAATGGCGCAATGCAATTTCTTATGAAAATCGTTACGGAGACGATCTGTTGCATAGAAGAAAGGATCATGTCATTTTAACAGTCATCATCGACCAAAGAACATCCTGCATGGAGAGCTAGCATCTGTGAGGAAGTCCACTGCCCCCCCCCCCAACACCAGTACAAATATATTGTGAGACAAGACATTTTTTTTTATTTTTTTTTTTTTTATTCCATTTTCACCCCAGACAAGGCACAGTGCCACTTTGATGTAGGGGGCTACTATCGGGGACAGTAGTTGCAGGGATACTATGTAGGGAGTCGAGCAGCAAGATGTCTATTCACATTACATTTGAACTTCTGCAAGTCAGTATAGTTGGGAAAATATGAACCCGGAAGGGAGTTCCAGAGTCTAACAGTTCTGGGGAAGAAACTTATTAGAGTAGAAGGCCTTCTTAAATCTAGGGATCTCTACTGTGTAGGGGTGGGACTTTGCTGCTTGTCGAGAGTATTTATGTCAAGGGGATACAAGGGCTTGTAGTTCATCAGAGCATCCACCATAAAAATAATTGTAAAACAGGCAGAGGGATGCAATATTTCGTCGATGGGACAGTGGTTGAAGTTTGGATGACAGTACGGGACCTATCAGGCTGGCAAATCTCTTTTGAACCCTGTCCAGGAGCGAGAGACTATTAACAGGTGCACATAAAAGTGATCAACATCAACGTTGGGTCATGGGAGAGAATTGCAGATGACCACTCAAGATGAAAAAGAACTCTGCACCAACATCTGAAAGCAAGTGAAGAGAAGCTGATAAACGTTGCTGCGGAGGAGAATGTCATTGTCAATAGTGCAAGGACCACGCATTTGTGATCTTTGCGACAGAGTCTACTACTCCCACGTGGGTTTCTTCAGCCACAAGCAGTTCTGCTCCAGTCAAGATGACAGCCAAGACAACTAGGCTAAGCATGTTTCATCCATCGACTGTCGTTTGGGCAATCGGGTTTCGATTCTGGTTTGAGGTGGTTGCTTGTCTAGCTGCACTGATGAGCTGTGAAACAGCAAAACAGTACTGTATGTGGATGACATATATATATATATATACACACACACACACACAGAATAAATGACAAAAATATATTCCAAAATTCATGATGTTCACCATCTTATAATTTATTCCTTTAGTTCAGTTGACTTATACAATTCTTATATATATATATATATATATATATATATATATAGAAGAGTATAAGAAAGCTATAGCAATGCAGGGAACCGGCTGTAGTATTGACATGAAGTATAAACAAAAATGGACAAACATCACACCAATACAACAGCCGGTTCCCTGCATTGCTTTAGCCCTCTTACCCTCTTATACTCTTCCATATCTATTTACCAGCAATGCTTCAAGTAAACTATTTCTAGGTCACCTAGCATTGCATCATTCATAAAAATTTAACAGGATGTTGTAGCTCGGTGGTAAAACATCAGGCTGCCGATTGGGAAGTTATGTGTTCGATCGTTGTTAAAAGTTTAGGCATGGTGACAAGAGATGTCCATGGATAACTCTTATGCATGTAAAAAAATATTCAATAACTGTTTAAATAAAAAAATAATTAAATATTTAATAAATAAAATTAATAATAATAACAAAAAACATGTACCAAAAAGGGGGGGGCATAAATAAACAAAGGGTAGGTAACTCCTCTAGCGCTTACATGAGCGAAACAATTAAATACAACAGAATCTGAGAATCGCTAGTAAAAAAAAGCAATAAGTAATAAGATTATATATATATATGCATATTTAGACAAATGTTATTAAATAATAAAAAGCGCTTGTTTTTTGTTTTTATTTTTTTAAGCTTTTTTCTGTTTTTTGAATGGTCTATTCAGTATTTCAGTCAAATTGATATATATTAGAAGTTCCCTGGGTTTCTTTAATCCATTTTCGTTTCCCTTTTACTGAGTACTTTCTTTCTAATTCACCAAATCATCATCTTTCGCAACTTATTTAGATCGCAACTATATTTTTCCAACCTAATATTTATTTTACTTTATCATGTGTATGGTGAAACTTTGCATAAAAATGATTATTAAAAACCCAAATTTATTTCTTTTTGTGTTTTTTTTTTTCCTTCTTACTAACATATGGTTTTAGCTACAATATATGTGTGTGTGTGTGTGTGTGTGTGTGTGTGTGTGTGTGTGTGTGTGTGTGTGTTGTTTATGAGTAATGCCAAAACCTATTTCACTGTAAATAATTTTTGTGTCTTAAATAATAATTAACCCCAAGTAAAAGGAGTATTTTCGGTCAACAATATAAAAAAAAAAAATTATTTTTAAAAAAAACTGTTGGAAATTCACGATTGAAACTTGGTGTACACGTCAGTCATAGATTAAAGTTCATTTATACAAAATATGGTTGGATTGCAGAAAGCTTATGAATTTTGATAACGATTCCATGGGTGGCATTTTCGCGGGTCACCCTGTAGTTTGACCGTCACGACACTTTTCTACCTTTGTAGTTGTTAAAAGTTTTGCAGTCATTTTTGCTTTGTTGTTGTTTTTTTTTTTAAATAAACGAAATTCCATTGGGGAATTCTAATCATTTTAATGCCACAGAATTTTGCTCACGCAAACAGTTTTTTTTTTTCTTTCTTTCTTAAAAAGAAAAAAATTTCAAAGGATCAAGTGCTGAATTCTTCTCAACCCACTTCTCGTTAAGAACATTTTTAACAGGGATCAAGTTTCTTAATACCTACCAACAAACGTTTTCTTTATATACAAGCCAATAAAGCAACTCTGTCTCGGAAAATTTTGTTTCGGGGATTTTTGTTTTTTTTTTGTTCTCTCCCCGCCCCACCCTATATTGAAAAAAAGTCAGAAGGAGTGACAAAAAATAAATAAAATAAAAAAAAATGATTGATGGATTTTTTTTTTTTTTTTTTTAATGTTTTTATTTTATCATTATTATTTTTGTTTTTAAGAAACGTGTGCTGAGGATGTGGGAATACCAATGTGGATTATAGGGCTTGGCAGATCGACAAATATTCAAAGAAAATCCCTAACTCCGTTAAACCATTAGATCACCTGGAAGTGGTCGAATGGAAGCATAGTTTTACTGTCTCGATGGTAAAAAATTTTTAGTGGTGATGAAAGAGGAATAGGCGACTCAAAGTCGGCAGCAAACAGTACAAGATAAAAAAATTTGCATTATACTTAATTTTTTGCATAAACTCTCTCTCTCTCTCTCTCTCACACACACACACACACACATTCTCACTTAGAGAGAGAGAGAGTGTGTGAGGAGACTTCTCAACCTATATATTCAACAAATTTTTTTATCTACAGACTTGAAATTTGGCATATAGGGTATTCAGACACGTAGAAAACTTTTCATTCATAAAAAAAAGGGGCTGCAAAGGGGTCAAAATTTTAAAAATTAGTACTTGGGAGGGGTCATTGGAGTTTTATCAGTTTGTAAACTGTTTCACGATTTACATAATGTGAACTATTTTGCACATGCGCAAATTGTTCACATTATATTGAAAATCAGTAGGTTTGAAAACACTCTTTATACAATCGTGCCAAGCTTGCCTAAGGGTTATCGTACTTGACTAACTGTCTTTAGATTTTGGTTTCGATCTCAGCTCGAATATTATTTAATTTTTTTTTTTTTTTTTTTTGTGTTACAACAAATGAACTGCTTAGGAAAAACAATAATCGCATGCATATGTTTCAGTTTCTTTCCGGGTGTTTTTTTTTTTTATATATATATATAAATCAATTTAACGTTACGTTTAATGCCTACGGTATTTGTTTTTATATAATAAACACGAATTCTTCATTAATTAAATGATATTTATGTGTATTTTAGGACTGGGCAACACCTGTCAGCCTGCTAGTAACAAATAAAATATTATTTAATTGTTTTAGTGTTATAAAAAATATACTATTACATTACATATAATATTTATTGATTTTCTTTTCTTCCTTCATTTTTTTTTTTTTTTTTATCTGACTTCGTTTGTTTTGGACTTCATGTCACTTATTTTTCGCCATCATCAAAATTTTCACTAAATTTGGCAATACTTTTTTTTTTTTTTTTAATCATATTCACCCCAAGCATGACACAATCCCACTTGGACATAAGTTACTATATGGGACCGTATCTACAGGTATACTATGTAGGGAGTTGAGCAGCAAGATGCCCAATTCAAAATGCTCACCTGTGAGTAGTCAAGGGCTTACTGTAAAGATTCATTTATTGTCTTATAAAAAGAAAGAAACGTTTTCCACAAGTTTTGGTTTTGGTTTCGATTATAGCTGATGACACATAAGATATTTTTTTTTTATAAATAATTTTACCAAGAATTCCTCATAAGTTTTGGATTCGATTATAGCTAATGGCACTCCAATAATCTATTTTTTTTTAAATATTTATAAAGAATTCTTCATAAGTCTTGGTTTCGGTTTTGATTTTAGCTGATGGCAACTTAGTAAACTACTTTTTTTTATAAATAATTTTATCAAGAATTCCTCATAAGATTTGGTTTCGGTTTCGATTAAAGCTGAAGGAACTATCGGATTCAGTTCAAGCTGATGAACCCATGATGATGGATATATTTTTTATTTTTGAAATCGCAACTTTTTATAATATATAAAAATCGATAGAACATTAACTCTATAATAATAATATATACGAAATCTGCAAGAATTAAAATATATTTAAACGTATTTTACGACCTGACTACACCGGGCTTGGATAAATACTTTTGCAGTTTTAACAAAATAGCTACAATCCACGTTAAAAAACGACCCTGGTGTCTAACTCTGTCCCGTGAGGAGGCATTGTAAATAGGTACAATAATATCAGAGCATCTCCATTTACGCTGAATATCTACAGAATGCCAGCCTGGGTACCGGCTGTTGCCCGGGTGTTTGGAGGTGTGTGTTGAGCAAAAAAAAAAAAAAGTGGTAGTAGGCAGGCAAGCAGCTCAAACCCGTCACGCGGAGATAGAAAAGAAAGTGAAAGAAAATCTGACCTCTTACTGCTACTCCATAATGCGACCAGAAGTCTAAAGCATTCAAATTTAATATAGAAATGGTGTTGCTTTTAAACCTCCCACAAAAGCAAATTAGACATAAGGTTGTTTTTAATGTGGGTGTGTGTGGGGGGGGGGCTCTCCCCAAAAAGGGAGGGCCTCTGGCAGTATCCAAATAAATAGTAAAGGGTTTCTCCTACATTGACCGAGGGCCAATTACAAGAACAGATACTACCCAGCCCCGAAGGCCAGGAGGTTGCATTCCAATAAGTTTCACTTTATTTACACGAAAAAGACAAACAAACACTGAAGATGAAGGCACGGTGGGAATTTTGTTTAACTCAATCAAAAAAAGATAGAGACGATGTCCGTTTGCGAATGCGAGATATTATGATATGGGAAGTATGCGAAAACTTCTCACAGAATCTAACCGGCGCAAGAATCTAACCGGCGCAAGAATCTAACCGGCGCAAGAATCTAACCGGCGCAAGAATCTAACCGGCGCAAGAATCTAACCGACGCAAGAATCTAACCGACGCAAGAATCTAACCGACGCAAGAATCTAACCGACGCAAGAATCTAACCGACGCAAGAATCTAACCGACGCAAGAATCTAACCGACGCAAGAATCTAACCGACGCAAGAATCTAACCGACGCAAGAATCTAATCGACGCAAGAATCTAATCGATGCAAGAATCTAACCGACGCAAGAATCTAACCGACGCAAGAATCTAACCGATGCAAGAATCTAACCGACGCAAGAATCTAACCGACGCAAGAATCTAACCGATGCAAGAATCTAACCGACACAAGAATCTAACCGATGCAAAAAGACCTTCGTGGACAAACAAATGCTCGCACCCATTTTGCCCTTTATATATAATAGATGAACCAGTCCCCTGTGGAATGTCCACAGGTCCTGCTAGTCTATATATTAATACGATAGCGTGTGTATTATTTTCTGTGTCACGCTTACATCTGGGTCGTTTGATTATGTACTTCCATTTCTTGTCATAAATAATTTAACCAAGAATTCTTCATAAGTTTTAGTTTTGGTTTCGATTTTAGCTGATGGCACTTAAATCATCTATTCTTTTTTTTTATAAATAATTTAACCAAGAATTCTTCATAAATTTTGGTTATGGCTGAAGGAACTAACGTTATATATATATATATATATATATATATATATATATATATATATATATATTCATAAGTTTTTATTTCGGCTTTGATTCAAGCTAATGCACCTAAGTCATATGGATATATATATATATATATATATTTTAAATTGTAACTTTATAACATATAAAAATCGATAGAACATTAACTCTATAATAATATATACAAAATCTACAAGAATTAAAATATTAAAAATGGAATTTCTGCAGGTCCTGCTAGTCATTCTCATCATCATGATCATCATTGTTATCACTATAGTTAAATTCACTCCAGGCAAGGCATGAAGCCACTTGATGTAAGAAGTTAACAAGAATGAAAGACGATCATCACAAAAATATGAGATGCCTGTTGAAAAGACCAAGGCTATAGAAAGGAGGAAGACAGTCAGCAGGAAGGGAGTTTCACAAGCCTGAAGTTCTTGGAAAAAAGCTACTGGAATACAAAGTTGTATTACAATGAGGCATCAAAACAACGGAATAATGGAGATCATAGACCAACGAGTCAAACACATGCCATAACAGTATTTAAAGAAAAGACTGAGGCTAACAACATCACGTCTGTGAAAGAGAAGGTGCAGAGAAAAAAGGTCGAGATAATCAAATTGCATCTACACTTCTGCACCTTATCAAGAACACTCCAATGGAAGAGAAATTCCGTAACCTAAACGTGACAACAGTATTCCATGCATAGTCTACTCATACTTCTAATGCCGTAGTATTGGTGCTGCCTGGTGAGGGTGAGGGCAAGGTCACCACATTCTGTCAAGATGTGTTCAACTGTATTTTATGAAAAGACGAAAGAGGAGTGATCATTGAACGGAACAAAGCAGACAATAACAAAGAATTAAATGGCGGACGCAGACACATCAAAATATTTGAACAACCTTTTCTATGCTGCCAAACCGAACATCTTTTTAACTAATTGCTTCCAGATGAAAAGGCCAAAAGTCAGTGTCTGCTTTGCACCATCACTACAAGAAACGAAAACATCTCTAAAATTGAATGACCACTTCTTGTGTATATGTGTTTCTTGCCTCTACGTAACTTACAATTTTTTTATTATCAAACAATTTATTGAAATAAAAAAAAAAAAAAAAGAATGTTGACGCATTGAACGAACTGGAATTCAGTAACCGTGCATATTACAAACCAAATTTCTCGTTGTGAGTCTATCTCTGCACTATTGTTATTTTCATGGCAACTGCTCAACT
The DNA here is from genome assembly GCF_053919585.1 of Euprymna scolopes. Lineage (NCBI taxonomy): Eukaryota > Metazoa > Mollusca > Cephalopoda > Sepiida > Sepiolidae > Euprymna > Euprymna scolopes. Next base: position 13,813,422 of record NC_136496.1, on the reverse strand, counting down.
GATCTTCAATCTATGCCCTTCCCTGCAAAATATTCAGAACGAACACTCGTCTATCTACAACCACTGTCAACAATTTCTCTTTTTGTACTAAAACTAAACGCAAATTCCATGAAGAAAGTTTCTTTCCTAGAACTGCCTGCTTGTGGAATACTATGTTGTAAAGCTGTTTTCCAGCTGAGTACAACATGGTCGTTTTCATGTCCAATGTAAACAAGTTCTTGTTGGGTCACTGATACTAATGAACCCTTATCCTCGTGTAGTCTTTGGCCTTGATAAGCAGGGGATTTTTGTAAAAAACAAAAAAAAAATTCAAGTTATAGTTTTATAATAATTTAGATCAATTCATAATTTTTCTCATACAGCATAATCAGGTTGTCACCAAAGTTAAGCAATGCTGAGCTGGGTTAGTATCAGATCAGTAACTATTTGAGAATACCAAATGCTGTATGTAGGAGGACATCGACACCTCCCTGCAAGAACTGCAAAAACCTAACATCATCATTTTCCTTAACCGGGATATACAAGCGGCTAGAGATTGTTTGTGAATTTGTATATTCCCCAGACACTTCCTCCTTTGGAGGAAGCCGCTTCAACTTGCCTAAAGTGCGTGCTGCTTAAAAATAAATAACTAAATAATAATTTGATGGGCAAACGATACTGTATTTTACAAGATCGTTTTCATTTTTAAAGTAGTTTTTTAGGGGGGGGGGGTACAAAAAAAATCAAATTAAAAAAAACTGTTGAACAATCCTGGATTAGTAAATAATAGGGTGAATGTCACTGAAAAATAATAATAATAACAATAATAATGACTAAATGATAGTGAAACTTAACTTTCAATTTTTTTTCTTTTAATAATTTTTTTCGGGGAAAAAAACAGCATAGTTAAAGAAAAAGAATTTATACAAAAATCAAGTAAAAAAAACTTGAAAAATCCTGGATTAGTGAATAGGGTGAATGTCACTTAAAAACAAACAAAAAAATTAATAATTTAACTTGCGGGACCTGTGGAAAATCCACAGGGGACTTATACATATGTAACATATTGATGTTGTCATTCTGTAGATATTCAGCATAAATGGAGACGCTCTGATATTATTGTAGCTTTTTTGTTAAAACTGCAAAAATATTTATCTAAACTAGCAGCAACGCTCGGCATAGCACGTTTGTAAAGTACGCTTAAATATGATATTTTAATTCTTGCAGATTTCATATATATTATTATAGAGTTAATGTTCTATCGATTTTTATATACTATAATGTGATTTCAAAACTAAAAAGAAATATCCATATGATTGGGTGCATCAGCTTGAATTGACACCGAAACCAAAACACGAGAAAAAAAAAAAGAAAAAATATATATAAACATAAGTTTTGTGGTTAAATTTTAAATTCTGAAAAAAATAACATATAGAGACATATATTCGGTTTACGAATTTATTGCTTGACAAAAGGAATATATATAAGGGGTTATATTATATTCTATATATTCCTTTTGTCAAGCAATAAATTCTTAAACTGAATATATGTCTCTATATGTTGTTTTTTTTTCAGAATATAAAATTTAACCACGAAACTTATATATTGCTCTATTCTTAAATATTGAGCGTTTCCTTTTTGTCTAGGATCACTTTGAAAGTATTACTTTAAGTAATATCTATCAGGATTTTTCATCTGAATTCTATCAGTGTCTTATCTCGCTTACATATATAAACAAGTTCCTTCAGCCATAATCGAAACCAAAACCAAAACTTATGGAGAATTGTTGGTAAAATTATTTATTAAAAGAAATGGAAGTCCATAATAATCAAACAATAGTCACTCGGATATAAGTGTGACACGCAACATAAATAACACACACGCTATTCTATTAATATACAGACGAGTAAATGATAATGTAATATTGGGGGGGGGGGACATAGTTAAAAAAAAAAAGGAAAAAAAAGTGATCCAAAAATCAAGTTTAAAAAAAATATATATATATATTAGGCAACACTCGATAAAGTAGTGGAGTTGTATTAAAATTATCCAAAAATAATCGTCCACTGTAGTCAAACTGACTCAACTGAAAAGTTCCCAAGACTTGGCGCCAGGGCTGTGGAGTCAGTAGTCTAAACGCGTTACCCAGCCTCGTGAAATTCTAAAAGGCCCTATTCTTCATCATCAAGCAATGATTAGCAATGCACTCACTACATCTCGAGCTGATCTAAAACAAGCTTGCACGTTCCTTTCTGGACAAATTCTCGCAAATGGCCGATCACCAACAAAAAAAATTACGGTCACTTTGAATTCAATACATTTCCCTCTCTCTCATCAGATTTTACTGTCTTTCTTAAGATAATTAAATGAAACATTAAAAACGTACAGAACTGCACGTCTTTTAAAAATGTATTTTCAAAGAATAAATTTTAAATCTTGTGAATTATATCCCAGAAACGAAAGCAAGTTCAAACATCAAGAGAAAAGACTTTTGACGAGGCTGTCAAAGTCAAGCAGGGTTAAATCACGGCCACCGCCATTAACATCGTAGCTTTAAATCTCTATACAGCTTCCCATATTCTGACAAGGGTGCATTTCATCATAAAAAAAGTTTGCAATAATTTACCCAATTTGTAATCTAGCTGACATTAACAACAATAAATAGTATTTATCTAGTCACATAAAGTTAGATACTTGTCTCCCCCCCCCCTATCTTTATGCCAACAAAACATACATTGAATGCGAACATAAAGTAGGAAATGCCTGCCTTCAAAAGTTTCCGGGCATTTCTTGTATAGGCATTTAAAATTGTCACAGACTCTTGAAAATTCAGAATGTTGTTGCTTTACATCTTATGAGATATGACTGACCAATTTTTATGATTTTAGGTTCAAATGAACAGCTACAGCAGGAATTGGAATACACCCTACTAAAGCCTAATTGTCACAGTTGGTGAGTTTAAAAAGTGCAATGTGGGTGTGAGGACACTTTAGAAGAATGATATGCAATGAAATTCTGTTTTAAACTTGAAAAAATGCCACAGAAACATACGGAGTGCTTCAGACTGTTTTTGAACCATCTTGCATGAATCGAACATCAGTTTAAGTGGCATAAGAGATTCAAGGAAAACAGGGAGTCTGTTAGGGATTATGAGACGTGTGGGGGTAGTAAGGAAGTCAGAACACCAGATTTGATTAGCCAAATAAAGAATTTCATGGATAAGAACTGTCCTGTGTCTATAGAGGCAATAAGTGCACAGTTTGATGTCAGTGTGGGAACTGTACACACAATTATTTGCAAGGATCTGAACATGCGGAAGATTTGTGCAAAGTGTGTCCCAAGTATGCTAAGAGAAGATCAGAAAGAAAGATGTTGTCATAGGTATCAAGACAGTTTTTCACCCTCCGTATAGTTCAGACCTTGCTCCCGATGACTTTTGGTTATTCCCTAAGCTCAAGGAAAACCTTCGCGGCTGTCGTTATGAGACAATTAAGGAGATGAAAGAAGCTGTGACAGGGTTCATTGACACGCTCACCCAAGAGGACTTCCTTAGGGCTTTCCAGAAGTTGTTGGAACAGTACAAGTACATTGCAGTCGGAGGAGATTACTTCAAAGGAAACTAGAGTCTCATGTGTGTAGCATCATTAAAAGTGCCCATACGAAAAAAGGCGTGGAAAATTATTGAAGGCATCTCATAAGTCACAATCAGCAGGTTCAGTAACACTTAACAATTGTCATCATCATATTCGGTTTAACGTCCATTTTACATGCTGGCATGTGTTGGACGGCTTTTAGAAATTGATTTCTAAATTAATCCATCTTTGGCCAGGTCTTTGTTTATCCTTCTTTCTTTAAAATCTACAAAGTGTAATATCTATTCTGATGCTACACTTGGTCTATTCTGTCCTTTGTTAATGAAGAAGTCTTTCTTGACTGAGGCAATTTTTCTTTTTCTTTGCTCTATCATATTTTCATAGCAGGTGCTCAACTGAGCTCCTATCTATGGTGCCGCTCCCCTATAGAGCATTTATAGCAGACACTCGTCTATCTACAACAACTGTCAACAATTTCACTTATTATCTATCTGTTCCCAAAATATTAAACGTAAATTCCATGAGCAGAGTTTCTTTCCCAGAACTGCCCATCTGTGGGACATAATACTGTGAAACTGCTTCCCGACTGACTATAACATGTCTGTCTTCAAGTAGTTCCACTATTTTGATTATCCCGGTGTTGTTTCACCAGTTAACTAACACTCATTAACTCTTATCCTCGTATGGCCTTCAGGACTTGATAAGCGGTGACACTTCTCCAAACAAGACAGATTACCACTTAGATGTAAGGAACTACTACTTGGAACCAATGTCTACAGAGAACTATGTAAGGAGATGAGTGAGATGTCTGTTCACCTTACTTTTAAACTTCTGCATCTTGGCACAGTCAAGGGAAGCAGAAATCAGGGAGGGAATTCCAAAGTCTAGCACTACGAGGAAATAAACTATTAGAGTAGTAGGCTTTTCTGCATTTAAGGATCTTTACAGTGAAGAGGTGGGATTTTGCTACTAGACAGGTTTGCGGTGTTATGCACATCAAGGGGGTACATGTGCGATAAGTTCATCAGAGCACATTTCATTAAAGTACTTGTAAAACATGCACAAGAATGCAACATTGTGGCGATGCGGAAAAGGGGGTTGGAGTAAAAGTGCATTCAGAAAATATTTTTGCTCTTAAAGAAGATAATTTGGGCACTAATGGGTTAGATGCAAACCACAAACAGCAAGAGACTCCCAGATCATATAATCACTTCAAGACGACTTGCCATAATTAATGGATACTTTCACAGCTAATCAAAGAAGGTGAATTAGAGAAGGTGAATTAGCCTCATACATAAGAATTCAGTTATAAATTAGATGCGCTTAGAGCAATCTCGTCTTTAACGCCGTTCATCTGACATACAAAAGTTAACTTGCTGGATTTTCAAAGTCAGACCAAAACACCATCCATCGATACTTGACTTTAACTAGCCTAATTTTTATGTTCTTCCTTTCACTGTTACTGACACAAATATATTTTAGTTTGCTTCAGTTTTGTCTTTTTTTTTCTTCTGAAAACACCTATTCTGTCTGAGAAAATTGTTAGTGTTCATATATTTCCACTTATTCACTGAAACATTAAAAAGAAAGTTATTATGTGCTATTATACAGAGTTATCTTCCTTTTATTCTGAATATATATAGACAGAGACAGAGAGAGAGATTTTAAAACTCATTAAAAAAGAAAAAGTTATAAGCCCATCGACTTAAATGAGTGTGTTACGTTTCTTCTGATGAGAGTATCACCAAAGTGTCCCTGCATATTATTGAACAACAGTAAAATAAAGATATTGTTGGATATTCATGAGTGAAATTTGGTGGGGAAGTCAGGCATAGAATGAAACTTACTTGTACCAAATATGGTTGGATTGCAGAAAGAATCATAAATTTTATTAACAATTCTTTGAGTGAGATTGGAGTATTATTGGTGATAACGTTCAGAATCGTTCTTAAAATTTATATTCCAGTTCCAGCAAAAATTGAATTGCTGACTCCCAGTTCTGAACATCAGAGATAAAGAGTCAGCAGAAAAAAAAAAAAAAAAAAAAAAAAACGTTATTGTTTCGAAGAGGGGGGGGGCTCCTACTGCTGAACTTGCAGAAAAAAAGACTTACAAGTCAGTTGCCTTTCACTAACTCGAACCACATGGTTGTTTGGTGGGAAGGCACCCTCACAGAGGAACCACCGGTTGGTTTTATAGATAAGACCCCCTCCACTTCCTCTTTCTGGCATATTCATCAATTGGGGCCATCCCTACCCCAGAACAACATCAACCAGCTGATCTATCCCCCCCCCTCACATCTGCCCTTTCAAACAAAAAGAGCAAAAAGAGGGAGATCAACCCCTTTTATCAATTAGCATCTTTCTCTCCCCTTAACAGGAAGAAGGGGTTCAAATGGCATATACACCAGTTGTTGTTTTGTTTTTGTTTTTTTTTGGTGGGGGGGGGGGATTCTTCATCTGAACAGCACCTGGTGGTTGATTTTCAATCCCTGTACACACACTTCAAATGGGACCCACAATCTAATTATGCACTGGATCCAGTTATCAGATATTGGAACGCTTGATCTAATGACAAGAAGACAATCATAAAGTTCATATCAATAAATGTCAACGAGAATTACATAAAAATGGGGAAAACAAAAGGAAAACGTTTATTTGTTTTTAATTATTTACTGACTAAGAAATTGAGTAAAAACTAATTACACTTCACTCTTTCGGAGCTTCAGTAAAAACAAGGCCCTAACATTATCAACGTTTTGTTTCTATGATAATAATCATAACAATAAAAAAGACCACAACATTTATAAAAGATGAATTCAGGAAATCAGTAACTCCTATTTAATGTCTGCTCAGGACTTCATAAAAAGAATAGAGCACCCGAACTAGTTTATAAGATAAATAAATAAAAAATATATATATTAGTGGCCCGGCAAGGGGAGACAACAGAAGCAGCAAAACTGAAGCTGACTTGCAGGCCACTGTATATACAAATGTAGGCAAGTTTGGGCATATTCTATTGATTTGAAAATATAGGTTCTTTCTTACCAACCGTCATAAAATTTTACCCATAGAATAGTATTTATAATCTTTAAAAAGCCTGCAAATTTTCATGTTTCGTCCTATAGAACCAAAGATATGAGCATTTCAATATTTAATTTGGCTATAAAGTATATTATATTATATTTTACATGTTTTTTAGATATACCATGGTTTCATTGCAGTGGATTTGCCTTTGAAAAAGTTTTTTAAAAATCCAAACAAATCACCAGCAACTCACGAAATGAAAAACAATTGTTTAAATTTTTTAAAAAGCAGATTCAGTGCAATGAAACGATCGTACATATTTGAAATATGTAACAAAGTTTTTATATATATTTGTATTTTAGCTCTTACATTTGCAATCGAGAACTTTATTGATTTGTTTCTAATGCCCCGACTATATTTTTTTTTTTTTTTTTTTTTTTACACAGTGATCACCACTTATCAAGGCCCGGAAGCCACTCAGGGATAAGGGTTATTGCAAGTACATTACGTTAGTGAGGTGATTTTATGAAGTGTTTATATATATATATATATATATATATATATATATATATATATATATATATAAGGGAAAGGTAGTTTGCTTGAAATATTGCTAGTAGAATAATACAGCAATGCAGGAAACCAGGTGTTGAAGCGATGTGATGTATAAACAAAAATAAGCAAACGAACGAAGGTTGTATAAGTTGGGGTTTTTTTGTTTTTGTTTTTTTAATTTTCGTTTATTGATTTATTTTCCCAAACAAGCACAAATACAAATCAGTAAATATGGACTTACTGTTTGAAATAACTGAGATGGTAGAAGTCCTTAATATTTGGAGAATGTTTGTTTGTTTGTTTGTTTGTTTGTTTTCAAAAAGAAAGAAACCAAACGAATGTTGGGAAAAAAGAAATGGAAAATCTCATAAAAACAGAACTGGAAGTGGGATCAGCTGAGCTGTCAAGTAGAGAATACAACTCATTCTTAAGCCTAATTAGTTTGGTATTCTAATTTTTGTATTACTTGTATATATTGATACATAATGTTTGCTTATTTATTACCAGTATCGTCATTTTCACTCTTATTTTGGATATTTATTTATTGTTTGGTTTAATTTTAGTGAATGAGAAATCAGTAACAGTGGGCAACGGAACTCATTAAACTCACCCATGCGTCGTCATGATAACAGTGCTAAGTGGGAAATATTCTGTTCAAAATTTAATATGAAATTTATTTGGATCTTTCTATTAAAATTTGTTCTGTGTTGCTATTAAATCTGGTGATCTTGTATTTATATATATATATTAATGCATCATGTTTTCTAATTCAATTTTAGTTTATTATTTTTTAAATTTTATTATTGGGATCCTATTGAGAACTATGCAAACCAATGTCGAATTAGCAGGCGTGTTGTTACACTGGATACCGTTGTAGTTTTTGTTTATGTATTTTATTTTATGTGTTTATTTATATAATTTATTTAAATTGTATTTATTTATACAATTTATTTATAAAAAATGATTTGTTGTTTTTTTTTATTAGTTGTGTTTTATATATTATTTATTTTATTCATTTTATTTTTATTTTACTGATTTGTATTTATGATTTGATAGACGGCACGTACGCCCATATGCTATGAACAGTGTTAAATATATCTTGGCAAGATCATCCCACAAGCAGCAACTTTATGGCAACCTACCTGCCATATCTACTACCATCAGGGAGAGATGTCTACGATTTGCCAGTCACTACCAGAGGAGCGAGCAAGAGCTGGTGGGAAATGTATTGCTGTGGACTCCACGGCACGGGCGCACAAACATAGGACCTAGATCCACACACACACACAGTAAATTGCACATGACATCAACCGTGATCCTCAAGATCTGAGACAGCTAATGGAAGACAGGCAAATCTGAAGAGAGGGAGTCACATTGGTCCGGGCAAGGAGCCCAACACGGTAGATATAGATTTGTGATTGATTTTGGAAAATAAATAGATATACAACGATAAAAAAAAAACCTACAGGGCCTGTGTTTGTTTATTTTTGTTCATAAGTCACATCACTTCAACAACCGGTTTCCTTCATTGCTATAGTCTTATTATGCTCTTACATATATATATGTATATAGTAAGTTATGAAAATATATATATGGCAATTAAGCTACACAGAATATTCTGCATTTCATGCTCATGAGAATTCGTCAACTGTGCCTTTGTCCTGTAAGTGCTTGCCCGTTGGCTGATTAGGATGGGCGCAGTGGCAATTAGAAAGCTGATTGGCTAAGAAAAAACTCAATGCGCGTGTATATAAACGAGTGGCAACCACAACTTTTCACAAAAGCCTGACAAATTCTCACGAGAATGAAATGCAGAATATTCTGCGTAGTTTAATTGCCATATATATTTTCATAATTTACTACCTAACTCTACCTATGTATTGAGCACTGATGAAGTAAATACTGAAAAATTTACGCATAAAATTATATCTTTGTATATTAATTTATGTGATTAAATGAAATAATCGTGTGTGTGTGTGTGTGGAGCATTCTGGTGAAGGAAACAATGTTTTTCACTTAACATAAAGCAAGATGCTTCAATATAAGGAATTAAGTCTTTCGTTTAACAGTATTAAAAAACACACACACAGCAAAGGAGTACTTTCATTTACAAGACTATAATTTTTCATTTCAAGCAGCACTTTTAGTGGCCCATTTGGTAAGGTACTAAATGCCAATTGCTGGCATCCTAATTTCGCCACATGATGATTCTTGAACAGACAAATCAGCTGTCTATGGACGACTACATTACTTTGAATAAAAACTAAACTATAAAAAAAACAAAAAAAACATCTGACAATTGCCTCACATGGTCATTAAATCGAATGTAACGTTGTAATGTTGTGTCTGTGGGTTAGATCATAACTTTGTATGTGTGTGATTGTATGTTGGAAGTCACAATTATCTCTTGAAATATTCATCGCGTTTCCCGTGGTGACCAAGATGACTTTTCAAGACATGCGCGAAACAGCGACAGGATGTCCCACATGCAGAGCAGGTTAGTGGGTCAACACATGGTATACTCGTATATGCTTCTCTCTTGGGCATGCCAAAATTTTAAATGTCAGTTTAAACTGCTAGCCAACCTGCAAATTCTATAACTATTCATCGGACTAGTGTTCTCATCTTGAGTGTAATTTTCACAACGTTTCGGTCAATATAGCCTCCGACCTTCAGGTGTATCTTGAAACATTGTGAAAATCACACTCAAGATGAGACCAGTAGTTCGATGAATAATACAAATAACCAATCCTCATCTCAAAAATTCAGAAACGTCAAACCTGCAAATTGTTTTGCAAGCATTAAAAATCACACTAGAATTTAGCTGATTCTGCAATTTTAGTTTTACTGGTATTTAAAAATCAATAAATATTTATCATTTGATTGATACGAACCATGGAAAATTAGGTTTGAAAGAAAAATAAAAAGAATCATTTTAGCATTGAAAAATAAATACAATCTTTTCTGATTCTGAAACCCTTAAAAGCTCCAATTTTTTTCATTAATTATTCCAAAACTGTATATATGTTTATTTATACAAACATTAGCTCAGACGTGCATACTTGCTTCTGTGGTGATCTCTTATCAAAGAGCCCAAACAAAGGAAATAATATCATTCTAAGGGCCTGAATACGTGCGATCTCCAATAAGCGATCACCACAGAAACATGTATGCACATATGCAGCTAATAATGTTCGTATAAATAAACATATTATAAACATGCTCTGTTCGTTCATCGAGCACTCTGTAATAAACGTAAGAGTTTCAGTGGATTTGCATCTAGGAAACTAAACAACCATTATATATATATATATATATATATATATATATATATATATATATATACGTACATATACGCGCGCGCGTAGCTCAGAGGCTAAAGAATGAGGCCAGAGAGTTGTATGCTTTGGTTTCGATGCTAGCTGATGGTACCCAAGTCATTTATATATTATATATATATATATATATATATACACACACACACACACACACACATATATATGTGTGTGTGTGTATATGTGTGTGTGTGTGTATATGTGTGTGTGTGTGTGTGTATATATATATATATATATACACACACACACACACACACACACACACATATATATATATATATAGATTTTTAGTTTTTTATCTCACTACTATACATAAGGTTCAATATAATAATTGATAGAGAATTAATGCCGGGTGGCCTGCTAGTAATAATCAAAAGGTAATAAGCTGTTTTACATATTATTAGCCGACAAATATATTACTGTTTTGTTTATTAGTCTGTTTAAATAAAGCATCATTTGGATAGGATTTGTTTTTTTTATGCAAGACTGACAGCATTCTTTTAAAAAATAAGACCATCTTAACTCTGATAGCATTTAAAAAGAAAAAAAAACCAACATTTATAAAACCATACTAGTATCATTTTTTTTTTTTTTTTAAAAATAAAACTTACTTTGATTTTATAACACATTTATATATTTCACTAGGTTTTAGATAATCTATATATCTATAAAAAGTGTGTGTGTGTGTGTGTGCGCGCGCGCGCGTGCATGCATTTCCCTACTAAATAACTGTCAATTTTCAGTCTACAGACTCGAAATTTGACATACGGGGTATTCAGATTTGGGAAAATCTATTTAATCAGGTTTTGGCCAGAAATTTTGCTGTTAAAGGGTCAAAGTTCAACGATTTGACATTAGAGAATTCTAACAATCCTCCACCAACTTTGGGTCTAAACACTTGAAATTTTAGATATAGGTTACTTGGACATGGATAAAACTTTTAATTTAATTTGAGCCCAAAACAATAAATGCTTAGGGATCATAATTGGGGTTAATGTTAAAAAAAAATTGACCTCTGTGGTTTCTACCAAATTACTCAGCCAATTTTTGGTCTGAACATATGAAATTTTACATAAAGTGTATTCAGACAAAGGGCAATCTTTTTAATCAGTTTTTGGCTGAAACGTTTGCTGCCAGCAAGTCAAAGTTCAAAAGATTTGACCTTTGTGATCTCTGGCAAACTATTCAGCCAATTTTGGGTTTAAACATTTTAAATTTTACATAAAGGGTATTCAGATATGCAGTAAGCTTTTTAATCAGTTTTTGGGTGCAAATTTTCGCTGCCAAGAGGTCAGAGTTGAATGAGTTGACCTTTGCTGGCTCTACCAAATTCCTCCGTTAATTTTGGGCCTAAGCACTTGAAATTTTACATGTATGTTACTTGGACATGGGTCAAATATTTTAATTTGATTTGAGCCCAAAACAATAAATGTTAAGGGATCAAAATTAGGGTCAAACTTTAAAAACAATTGACTTCTGCTGTCTCTACTAACTTTTCTCTATGGTAGTTAAGGAAGCCTATTATATAGAAAGGCATTACCATACATATTCACAATTTTTAATATATGCATATGCACATAAAGTTATGAATAGTACATACAGCCCGAGCAAAGCCGAGCTGAACTGCTAGCCTTATATATAAAAGGCAAAAGTGTGTGTGTGTGTATCTCGCCAAACTTTTGACGAGGCATTGGAACGTGACAAAATCGGTATCGTTTGAAAGCTCGGTCTCTCGGAGAACAAATATCGAAAAATTGGCCAAAACCATGAATTCCTTCACCCTCAACTGGGTCGTGTTTTTTACAAGGAAGGGTCGGTTTTTGCGTCAACATTTTTGCAAGTTATCATCTCCTTTCAATTGACTACCCTTAATCCCAAAGCTCGCGACTTCCGGTTTCGCGATGGACACATCAGTTTTTTTTTTTTTTAACACCTCTTCCAAGGCTGGCTACTGTTTTCATCCTCCCCCACCTCTCCACACCCCCACTACTACGATTTTTTTAACACCTCTCTCGACCCTTTAAGTTTCTTACTACACCACCTTTCCACACCTGAGCAACGCCGGGTACCCCCGCTAGTATATTATAAACAGTGGAACTACCGATATATTTGAACGCATCTAACAAGTTGTTGTAAGTTTGTTTATGACATAAATACGGTTCTCATGATGAAAGAGAACCCCTTGCCATTAAATCAGGGCGCACAGGAAGCTCTCTGACAACACCGATAATCAAAATCCTGCAGGGACCTAGATCTGCCATGACATTACTACAAGAACAGAACTTGACTACCGATATTATCTTACAGCTGTAAGCCACACCGAATGACCCCCTCAGCTTGAACAACATGGAAGTAATTCTCTAGAAAGGGAAACAGAGTTTGTTTTTTGGGTTTTTATTTTTTTTTTTTGTATTATTATTGGTATTATAAACACGGTGAGAAAATAAGAAAACAGACTTTCATATCTACAGATGTTTACTTATCCGGATGTTGAATATATATATATATATATATATATATATATATATATATATATATATATTACACACACACTGTCCATATAATAGCTTCCTTCAGTCTTGACATACTATGGATACCCACTGTAAGGGTGCCTGTGTGACGGATTTTTGTGGCAAGGGTTGCGCACTCTAACCACACATCTCCTGAGTCGGCCTGGTTAAATACAAATGGCATGCGGAGGTTCAGGACGGCTGGAAATAATGCCGCACATACAGAGCCTAGAATTCCAAAATGGTCACTCATTTGATACTAGCCAGAATCAATGTTGCTTAACTTTGGTGAGAACCAGTGTATCAACATAATTATGCTACATACACACACACACTAGCGGGCGGGGAGTGGGGTGCCCGGCTTTGCACAGTCATACAATATGCTTGAATATGATAGTTTAATTTGTCAGATTTCATATATATTATTATAGAGTTGTGATTTCAAAATAAATAAAAAAGTATTTGCGTGCCATCAACTAGAATCGAAACCGAAAGCAAAACTGTAGCATTTAATGCTGGTGACGTTACCACTGTACCAACATGACACGCATATGAATTGTTTAAAAATTAAAAATAAATTAAGGTAAATGTACAAAATGTATAACGATTTTTTTTTTTTTTTTTTCAATTTTGACCCATATTTGTCCCCTTAAAAACTATTTTAACCATAAGACCCATAAAAGAAAGACCCATAAAATAAAAATCTAATCATCTGAAGCCCTTAGCGCTGCTCTGCAATTTTTAGTTTCGGAAGAGATAAAGTTTGGAAATATGGAGACTGACAGACATATAGCCTTTTATATATTAGATGAACATATATATATATATACACTAGCAAAAGTACCCGTCGTTGACTGGGTTCAAAAACAGCCTACAGAAAATGGACTCTGATTTATGAAAGTATGATAGGTTATGAAAAGGAAGAGTTGTAAAGAGATAGCTTCGAATTTGGGGGTATCAAAACCAAAGCAAAATATGATGAAAGTAAAAATAAAATTGATAAACCCCATAATTTATTATACCATACCTGTTCACACTGAAACACTTATCACAATATTCTGTGGATCTATATTAAAAAAACCTTGTTAAACTTTGTGACATATTTCCATTCTATGGAGGTCAAGTGCGAACGAACACCCCATAATTTTATTGTACCATATTTCTTTAAACTGAAACATAATTATCAAAGTATACTTACGCAGACAGATATGAAAAGTCTTTATTAAAGTTTGTGCCTATTTCCATTGTATGAAGGCCAGGCGCGAACGCAGACCCCACAATTTTATTATACCATCCCTATTTAAGTTAAAACATACTTATCAAAATATTATTATGTACATCTATATTAAAAACACTTGTAAACGTTTTTTTTTTTTTTTTTTTTTTTTTAATTTTTAAATTTTATATTTCCATACTTTGTGGACCAGGCGCAAACGCAGACCCCACAATTTTAATGAATCACCATTCTGCCAGATCAAACATACCCATTCCTATGTCTCGATAATCTTCTATCATTATATGTAATCAGTTTTTTAAAATAGTCAACCATATAGGAGCCTATTTGTGACCAGACACACACACATACATACAGACATTCAGCTTTATATATATATTGTATGTTATGAGTGTTGAACCTATTGTTGGAAAGAGTAGGTTGAGATAGTTCTGTTTACTTTGATATCTGAATTCTGGTGCCAGCATCCAACTCCCCTTCCTCATCTCATCAAAGTAAATTTAAGTCACACGTGCAGCTGGAGTGAGAATTAAATTACTTTCACTTCCATATATCTTTCAACAGTCATTTATAGCAATTACAAAATAATCAAATATGATTAGTTTTACCCATATATTATGTCTTTTATTGCACTGCATTTTTTTGCTTTTTTTTTTTTTAGGTGGTGCTAACGTTGCATGAATAATATTTAAATAAACAATTAATTTAGTCCACAGGGTTGTGAATAAACAAAGAAAGCCATAATTGATAAACTATTCAAATGGGATTTAATTTTGTGGTTTTATTTATTTAATCACAACCCTGTGCACTAAATCGCTTATTTAAAGATCATTTGCACAAACATAAGCACAAAAAAGCATCATAATACATAATATACTGTCAGAAAATAATAAACATTTTTGTATATATATATATATATATATATATATATATATATATACTAGCAGGCCTTCCAGCATTGCCCAGTCGTAAAATACGCTTAAATATGATATTTTGATGAATGCAGATTTTGCATTTATTATTATATAATATTAGACCCAATATATAGTAATGATTTAAAAAGTTAAATATATTTGAAAAAAAAAAAAAAAGAAGTATATTAAAAAACGTAAGTTAAATATATTTTTAAAAAATAAAAATAAGTTAAATATATTAAAAAAAAAAGACTCATGCACCACTACTGAAAATCGAAACCAAAACGTTTAGCTTATGATTTACTTTTTCCTTTGACATTAATGCCTGAGCCATAAAGACATGTTTGCTGCAAGGCTAAAAATTAAAACATGAATCAATAGCTATTACGTTACACATGCATATTCGTAATGTTGTCGTTCAACCATCACTGGAAGGTTCCTTTTTTTTTCTTTTTTTTTTTTCTTTTTTTTTAATTTTCACACTTTTGCACTGATTTTCCCCGGCTAAAACTTAACTACACAATTTTGCGTGGGTTTCGAATACTCTATATATTAAGTTTCATGTCTGTAGATCAAAAACTGACAAAGGAGTTTGGTAGGCAAAAATTTTTTTAAAATATATATGCATACATAAATATATATAGAAAGAGGTTTGTGTTTACGATAAGCTTTTTACGAAAAATATTACACAAGTATAAATCATGTAGAATATCTACATGAATATAGTTACTCATAATAGTTAACTAAAGATGATCATCCCATAAGAAAATCGATATGCACATTAAAAACCCTTTTTTCTATTTATTTAAAAAAAAATACAACTTTGCCATATATGAGTCGTAGAATTGCATTCATCTGCAAAAGATCTAGCTAATTTGCATATTCTTTTAAACATTCATTTTAATTAATTTCCTATTATGTTTTTTTTTCTGGTTTTCTAATGGGATGATATCTTTAGTTAACATATCACGTGTAACTATATCCATGCAGATATTCTACATGATGTATACTTGCATAATATTTGCATAAAAGGTCATTAAACACAAAACTTTTTCAATATATATTTATGTATGCATATATATTTCGTTTTAAAAAAATTGCCTACCAAATTCCTCTGTCAGTTTTTGGTCTATAGACATGAAACGTCATATACATAAGGTATTTGAATCCATGTGAAACTCTATATTTGGGTTTCCCGAGAAAATCTGTGCAAAAGTGTGAAAATCAAAAAATATGAAATTTGCCAGCTGATGGTCGAATGACAACATTACGAATATGCATGCATAACGTAATAGCTATTGGTTCATGTTTTAATTCTTAAACTTGCAAAATGTCTTTATAGCTCAGTCATTAACGGCAGAGGAAAAAATAAATTGTAAGCTAAACATTTTTTTTTTTTTTTTTTTTTTTACAAAGGCATCACCACATTATCAAGGCCCAGAGGCCACTCAAGGATAAGGGTTAATTTTTTTTTTTTTTTTTTTGTGATATGCAGTGGGGGTATCAACATGTAGATGGAGGGGGGGATTAATCTAAAATCTTTTCCTTAGCAAATTGACAGTACTTTATTAGAAAAATATTTCCTTTTATGTTGATTTATGTTTGGGTTTCATTTTAATTAAACCATTTTCTTTGTTCATGTTATATATATATATATATATATATATATGGAAGTTTTAAAAAGCCAAGAGCAATGCGGAAAGGACAGGAGCCACAAGAGAAAAGAAAGGAAAAATTTGCTTGTTTACTTTTTGAAAAGAGGAGGTACTTTCTTCCCGAAATTAGTCAAAGTTCCATACCCCCAATGGACTTTATATACACCAGACATACCAATAACTTCGTTATAAGTAATTATGTAATGAGAGGAGGAGTGATAAATGAATAAATAATTAGACATTCTCTATTCGAACATATCCGTCTATTTGTTTGTTTTTCCTTTCTTTCCTCTTGTGGCTCCAGTCCATTCTGCATTGCTCTTGGCTTGTAAAAAAACTTCCATATATTACTTTATCAGTAATGCTTTAAGCAAACTACCATTTACTATATATATATATATATATATATATATATATATATATATATATATATATATAAGAGAGAGAAAGGTAGTTTGCTTCAAGCATTGCCGGTAAATAAATAAAATTACTGATTTGTATTTTTGATTGATTTGGAAAATAAATATATGATGATATTCAAAAAAAAAAAAAAATCTACAAGACCCTCTTTCGTTTGTCTATTTTTATCCATACGTCACATTATTTTAATACCCGGTTCCCTACATTGTTATGGTCTTCTTCTAATCTTCTTTCACGTATATACACAAACACACACACACACATATATGTATTATATAAAAGGAACTGTGTGTGTGTGAGAGAGAGTTCTTTATGGACTTTGGATTTTTTTTTAAATTTCACATGAAGGTATTTGATGTATCTGGGAGTGTTCTTACGTAGATTTTGTACCAGAATGTGTCTAATAAGTATCGAAAAAAAAAAAAAAAATCACAAATACTAGTAGTCTTTTGGGTTGGGAAAAAGAAAAAGGAAAAGCAGAAAACAGAAAGAGAAACAAACAGAGGGGAAAAAAATAGGAGAGATAAAAAAAAAGAAAAAAGGAGAGAGAGACAGAGCAAAAGTAATAAATGAGCAAAAGAGGAGAAAGATAAAAAGTTAGACAGGGAAAAGAAAAAAGAAAAAGTGAAAAAATAAAGAAGAAAAGAAAAAAGGAGATAAAAAATAGTAAGAGAGAAAAAGATGGAAAAGAAAAAAGAGGAAAAATAAAAAAGGAGGAAACGAGATAGAGGGAGAAAAAGAACAAGAAAAGAGAGGAGAAAGAAAAGAGGAAAACAACGAAGGAAAAGAAAAAAGGGGATAAAAAGAGGGGATAAAAAGAGGGTAAAAAAAGTGTAAAAAGAAAGGATAAAAAGAAATAGGGGAAATGAAAAAGAGGAAGAAAAAGGAACGAGAAAAAAGAAAAAAGGGTAAAAAGAGGAAAAAGAAAAGGAGGAAAAAAGGTGGGAAAAGAAAAGGAAAAAGAGGAAAAGAAAAAAGTAAAGAGAAAAAGAGAAAAGAGGGAAAGAGAAAAAAAGGAAAGAAAAAGAGAAACGAAAAAAGAGAGACAATAAATGAGAAACAAAAAAAGAAAGAGAGGAAGAAAAAAATGTATATATTTATGCATGTGATTTTTGCTTGCAAAAGTAAAACGTCAATTAATCTGATGCATTTTGCAGATAAACAAATCCAAGAAAAGTGAACTCGTTATCTTTACTCGAACACAAGATGGCCTATTTTGCTGAGTGAAAGGTCAGTTGCAGCCTATATTTAAAAAATGGAAAAATAAAACAGTCTTCTTTTATTTATTTCCTACTCTTTTTTTTACTGATATACATTCATCGCTTCTATTTTTGGTTTAAGGATCCCAGATGAAATTTTATTTCTTAAAATATACATTTTCACTTTATTTTTTTATTTATTTTTTTTTTTTTTACCCTAACCCAACTTTATCAGCTAATTACTATACACTCATTTTGTTGTACTAATTCTCTAAATGAATGTAGATTTTTGAAGTCATTAGGAAATCTTATAAAGAATTCAAATACGTGGTTAGATAAATGATAAATTACTATTATGCACAAGTCGATTCAAAGAAAAGCCCGTCTCTAATTGACCGTTCCTGGAATTTGGAATATTAGTGGGGCAGATGGCTGAAACAATCTTTCACTTGGTGGTGATACAAGCACCAAAATTGAAATTTGTCAGGTTTGCTTCTGCAGCCATCTTGCAAACTAGCAGCCATCTTGAATTTTCTGGTGGTTAACGTTCTTTTCTTAAAATGTATGTTCTGAACGTCATTTGTGCCAATTTTGGTGCTTGTATCACGAAGTGAAAGATTCTTATGGAATATTGAGATAACCTGCTCCACTATATCAGCATATTCTCTGTGACATGCGTTTAACCCATTTCTTTAAAAAAACAAAAAAAAAAAGTGATTTTCAATCTTTTTTTTAGTCCGTGAACTCTTATCAAAAATCAGAATGATACTTGTTTTTAAAAAATGTTTAACTCCAAGATATGCATTTATACTAACAATAACTAGTAATAATAATTAACAGTATAACTAGCATTTAATACAAACGCCAGTGAAGAGAAAATCCAACATGGCATTCCAATTTCCCAACTGAAACTCTTAACCCTCTACTCGGTTAAAAGCCACTTTATTAAAACTTCTCTCTCCTACTCTCTTCCTCTCAATATCTTCCTCACCACTCTCTCTCTCTCTCTCTCATATATATATATATATATATATATATATATATATATATATATATATATATATATATATGCACATATTATTATTATTGTCTTAACGTCTGTCAGAGGGATCTAATGATTATAATATCATGAAAATAATGATAGAGCAGACATAGACTCGCTACATCTCTTCTGTGAGAAAGAGGAAGTAGGGTAAAAGAGAGGGAGTCGACCACTAGATTTCGAAATCGGTTTTGAAAAATATATATATAATTACTCTAAATGTTGACTAATTCGATTTCTGTAGACCACCAAAAGAATGAATATTACAAAAAAAAAAAAAGGTGTGCATACTATGCCTGCCGCAAAAGTATATATCCACTTCATCGATATGCCTTGTGTAGTTTCTAACTTTTAGACAGATAGGCACATAAACAGACAACTGCTGTTTATATAATAGACTAGACCCTCTGGGCACAGACAGTTTGTCACAGACCTCATAATATTATTGATATGAATACATTAAACGTATGTTTTTCCTTTTTATAAATGTCAAGCATGAATGCAAACCACACACAATATCATTTGGTAATTATAACAAACTTTAAATATTTACAGATTTTTTTTACATTCATTTAAAAATGCCTAGTCACAAAAAAGAACTATTTTAATGGCTCCCATGCCTTTTTGGCTTTAAAAAAAAAAAAAGATATTTATTTGAGAATTTTAAGTAGGTCAACCCCTAGAGTGAATGTGGTATTATTATGATCATTGAGTATTCTAGCTAAGAACAGCATAGACAAATCTTAGGTAAACTGACAAGGATAACTATAGATCTCCCTCTTCACACTTTTGAATGACCTTGAATGCATCTAATTTATTCCGACTGCATTATTCCTTCTAAAAAAATAAATAAATTTTGGAAAGTGTAGTATCTGTTCTCTGCAATATCAGCATTATTTGACGCCAGAAGTTTGCATGTAATTATCTCTTGAAAAAAAAATGTAAAATACAGACAGATTACAAATAAACAGAGAAAATGCCATTTACATTATAAGTGGATGTTGCTGAGTCTCCAGCTGAAACTAGTTGTAATATGAACTGATACTTGTTCAAAGTAACAAAAAAAAAAAAAAAAAATTAAAAACTTAATGGAGTTAAAGAAGTTGGTTGGAGAGGGGGGAGGGATAACTGTACACTTATTTTGATCACTTTATGATGAAAAAAAAAAAAAAAAAAAAAATGACTAATATCATAGAAAAATTTTAATGATTTTTTTTTTTAATTCCACTAAAATATTTTGAAGGCATAAAATTAGAAACATTTTCTTTGGAGTTAATCTTATTTTATCAAATTGTTTTTATTTCTCATTTTCTTCAAGAACTTAAGTCATAAAAATGATGCGGAAGATATATAAAAAAAAAAAAAAAGCTTTTCGACAATTATGCCATATGCAGTGAAAATATTCCCACGAGATAGAATTTAAAAACAACCACGAATATTCTTAAAACGTGTTTATGTTTAGCAATAAAAATCCTATTTAAAACTTGAAAGAAAGAAGAAAAAAAAACAACACTGAAAAAATCTGGGACAATCTTCTAACAGCATACAGCCACTAAGTAGACACTGCTCTTTCGAATATTTGCTGTTCTACACGCTGCAATTTTTTTTTGTTTTTTTATCTTGAATGAATTTATATTATATTTCTCTTTATCTGTTCCGCTTTTTCTCAGAAACTACTCGACCAATCTGGTTAAAATTTTGTATGAACCATTTTAATAAGATACAGCAAACTAAATATTATGGTATTCATTCGATACAGTTAGGAATTAATAGGGATTAGTCACTAAAATACCCAATTTACTGTAGAAGTTTTCTTGGAAACTTCTGGACCAATCCGGCTGAAATTTTGCATGGATATTTCTTACGATAAGGTGCAGCAAACTAAGTATTATGGTATGTGTATGATGCACAGCTATGGATTAATATGCCAGCCAAATTCTAATGTTTTTCAATTTTTACTCCTTAGTAGCTATTTTTACTAGCTAAAATCCAAGTCGAATTTGTTTTGCAGGTCATAATCCCCTATATATCAACTTTAAAATTTATAGACCAAAAATTGACAAAGGAGCTTGGTAGAGACCGTTTCTCAGACATACATACAAACAAGGTTACTTAAAGGTTAGTGGATGAGAACCTAAGCAGACTGCTCAATTATTAAGGAGAATCAAAAAATAGCGTAAAATTTATTGATATAGACTCTTCCGGAGAGGCAGACATAAACAGACGCAGTAAAGGAAACCAATTATAGGTGCCCTTTGCTTAAATTTGAAACCGACAGTACCGATGTTACTCTGATGTTCTGTAACACACACACACAATACATACAACACTATATATATATATATATATATATATATATATATATACACACACACACATACATATAAGAGCAAACAGTTAATAAAACATGTTAATGTTTATTTTATATATATATACATACATACATACATACACACATACACACACACAATGTTCATGTAACCTTTACTGTTTAATATGTAAGTTATCTGCCGTTTCTGTGAACGTACATTTTCATGACCTATAAAGGGCAATAAATAATTTCTGCGTGATAATTTATTGAATCTCAGAACGAGCAAAAAAAATGTTCTAATTTTTTACACAAAAAGCGATGCATTAATTAGTAATTATGGTTTTCATTTCACTAATTACGACTAAAAAGAAAGACATCGAAAATATTTTGGGACAAAAAAGAATAGCCAATCAGAATGCATGCTTAATCAGTCGCCAATAACACTGTGCAACAAATTTCACGTTAAAAAAAAAAAAAAAAAGTACATGCCACATGAGACCTGTTTCAGGGTAAGAAAAATATCCTGATACTAAATGTGACCGTTACTTCTATAGTGCCTAAACCTGAAGGTAGATTCCATGAACAAAGTTTCTTTCTTAGAACTGCACATCTGTGGAACTCTCTTCCGTTTGTCTGCTTTCCAGCTGACTAAAATATGGTCGTCTTCAAGTTCAATGTAAACAAGTTCTTGATGAGCCATTCCCTTTAAGTCAATTTACCAAATTTACACTTCTAATGATTACTACATTGTTCTTTTGACCACTGTACACTCTTTAACCCTTATCCTCGTCTGGCCTCTGGGCCTTGATAAGTGGTGATTCCCTTGTAAAATAAAAGAAGAAGAAAAAAAGATAACGCACCGTTTTTTTATGTAATAAATCATATTATTGTTATTAGTTTTGAATGAAAATGAAAAACAGAATTGTCAGTTTAAACAACATTTTCCCCTTTAACCCTCTTGCGTTGAACGTCATTCTCTCTTTATATTCCAGCAGTAGTCTGCCAATATGCCAGGGTTCTATTTTCCTTTAAAACGTGTCTCCATTACTGAAATATCCTAATGGAAACTCTAACCATGCAAAATTCTTGAAAGTGACAACTTTGAAAGAAAAAAAAAACAAAAAAAACTGTGCCTAACTAAACAAAAAGAAGGCTACAAATGGATTTTCCATGCAATCATGCCATTATCAGAATCGTCACAGATGTCCTGTACGTTTTTGAGTGTTGCACAATGTAAATAACCAATGACGATTGCTATAATATGCTGACAATTCAGCATTCTATTACAGGGGTTCCCAACCAGTGGGCCAAGTGCCTTGGAAGGAGAGCATATATCTTTAAAAATCCACAATTGACCCATATATCTGGATTGGTACATCTATCACTAGTCTCTCACCCAGACAGCATCCCAAAAAGAGTCGAAAATCCAATAGGTCTCACACTCTCAGCCAAGCCCCAACCTCTGTCCCATCGCTGCAATCCTGCATCTCTCTAACCGTTTTACATTACTTTAATGGAACGTGTTCTGATGATCTCATAGCATTCATGAATCCTCGATGCACATACTCCCGACCAAGCTGAGAAGTAAAATCCCACCCCTTCACTGTTAAGGCCCCTAGATGTCGGAAATCCTTTTACTCTAATAGTTTCTTCCCTTGAACTTTACTAGACTTTGGAATTCCCTTAGTTTCCTGATTCCCTGACGATACTGACATCCAGAAATTTAAATGTAATGCAAACAGACATCTTGCTGCTCAACTCCCCACTCTTCACTGTTAGACATTATCCCAAATAGTAGCCCCTTACATCCAAATGGCAATATGCCTTGTTTGAGGAGAATTAAAAAAAAAGTGATCAAAGTTTCTAGAATATGTAAGAAAATTTTGTAAATAAACTTGTTTCAGATGCTAAAATAATGATATTGGTGTGAGTACAAAAAATATTGTTAAAAACGGTATTTTCCACATAAGGTTAAAGTAAGCAAGGAAATGGAAAATTCCAACAGCAGTTAAAGATTAGAGGTTAGGTTGCCATTTATCAGCTGTTGGATTATGTAAGGAATATGTGGCAGGGGCTCTCTCTTGGAGGTTTCAAATTCTGTTCAGTGTCATCGAGTTATTTGTTTTGTTAAATTGAAAATAAATAAATAAAAAATAAATAAAAGTAAAGGAAAAAAAGAAAAAGAAAAGAAAAAGAAAAGAATGACATAAAAAAAACAGGGGAAAAGAAATAATGAAAAAAAAAAAATGAAAAGGAATGAAAAAAAAAAAAAAGGAAAAACAAAGTAAAGAAATCAAAAGTAAAGTATGCACGGTCCCCCGTGAGTGCACAGTGAACGAGGCATAAAAAAATGAACGAGGCATAAAAAAAAATTACTAAGTTCAGCATTTGTCCCTTCCCCCATTTAGCCCCAAAAGTCCTCAGGGGACGTTAAATCCTGGTGAAAATGAACAAACAGTGCAGTTTTAGGCCTTAACATATGTAGAGTTCTGCACCATGAAAAAAAAGAAACAACCGAGTCCATCATTTGTCTCTCCCCACCCCCACCCCATTTTGTGCTAAAAGTCCCCAAGGCCTTAACATATTTAAATTTGAGTTCAGCACTATGCAAAACTAAAAAATAGACATACACAGAAAATTTTGGACAAACATGGTAAAATAGTCCCAAAAATGAAATGTTTTTATTAGCCCTAAAAGAGCCCCTAGGGTACACCCAAGAGTTATCACGAAATATAGACAAATAAAATTATATAGAAATTAGTTAGTTACAACTTTTCAGAAAGTTTTATAAAGATTCAAGGCATCAATTTTTTTTAATAAGCACAAAAGTGTCAATTTTAGCCATTTTAACCTGAAAGTCACCTGGGGGGGGGGGACGTTCCCTTACGTTTTTTATTCAGATCATGTTTAATGTTTGTGCAAAATTTCAAAAAATTCCATGGCATAGTTATTGAGAAAAGTGTAGACAGACGAACAGACTAATGAACAGGGGTGAATTTAAAGGTCCACCCTCCTTTTGTCGGGAGACCAAAAATAAATAAAGGAAGAAATGAAAAGATGAAAAAACGAATTTGGTGTACGTTTAATGAGGAAAAAATGTGTTAACGAACCAGTTATAGGTCTCTAACATCTAAGACCTTGCCAGATGTGTTGACCGCTAAGGTCATCATTTCAAAAGATTCACTAGAAAAACACTGTTCTTACTCGTTTCACTCACATTAATCAAATCTCCTCTTGCGAACAGCAATATTTGTGAAAGGTATGAACTCCCCCCCTTAGTTACAGGTAAAAAAAGCAACTTTTATTTCCCATATGTAATGTTTTAATTTGAAATAACAAAGAAAGATTGATACACCATAAAAGAGAAAATAAAAATAGAATACCATTTTTTTTTTTTTTTTTTTTTTTAATTTTTTAGCCATTTTAATAGTAAATAGTAGCTATTACGACATTGATTTTGATCTTGGTAGTTTGAATAGAGTTGTCTCCCTTTATTAAATATGGCGGATAAAGACAACATTCTCGCTTCCTCATAAAATTTGGTTTTCTTATTTAATAAAAAATTACTTGATTAATTCATGCGATTTTTGGAATATGACATTTTCATTCCGTGACAAAGATTTTTCAGTATTTTTGTTTTTCAATTATGCTGAACTCTGAACTAGCACAAAATCGTTTTTTTTTTTTTTGTTTTTTTTTTTTAATGTTATAATCTTCAGCCTAGGCTCCAAATGCTGCATTTGTTTTTTCCAAAAAAAAAAGGGTAAATTAATAATTACTATTGTGTGGTCTGTGTTCGCACCTGGCGTCCATGGAAAGAAAATATGCCAGATACTTCTAAAAAAAAGCTTTGGAGATTGACCGCTATAATCAGATACATTCTGAAACTAAATTAACCAAAGTAGTTACATAAGTATGCCTCAGTTCGAACCAACTATTTTTTGCCACCTGAGGCGGTCGTAAGATTTGCTCTCCCAGCTGATCGTTGATAATCCATTAACCTTCAAAATTGCAGAAAGTTTTCAAAATATTTTCATGGAATTACAATCACGGATCCAAAATCTGTTTGAAAATATTGCTACACATATGAAACACAAAAAATGTTACGACCTTAAAAACTAATTTTGGTATAAAATTTAAGATTTTTTGTTAGCTTTTTTATTACTTTATTTTTTTCTATTATTATCACCTCAAAGTGCTGCCCCCTTGGTTATGCCACGGAAGGCGATGCAATAAAATTGTGGGGTATGTATTTGTGTCGTCCATAGAATGAAAATATTTTCAAGCATGTCAGCAATATACAACAGATGGAAGAACACAACCGTGGAATTTTCATGGGCCATGCTAGTAATAAATATTGTGCTTGAACATCATTAAATTGCTATGTATTGGACTACCCGATGTTGCCTGGGATCAAGAATAAGAAATTAGAATTTGAAACAAATGTGTTTAGCATCTTTCTTTTAAAAATGTCGGTCTCATTTTTTTTAACATATCTCTCCATCTTTCTCTCTAATCTATGTACAAACTTTTGCAACTGCTTCAATTAAAAGGAAAACAAAAAACTATGAAGAGAAGCTGCTCAGTCAGAGCATCTTTTCCTGTCTTGACCGGATTCAAAACCAGCTTCGAAATCTAGTGGCCAATGTCCTATTTTCCTACTTTCAAACTTTCTCACAGAAACGGTGTTGCAAGCCTATCTTTACTCTATCGTTATTTTCATGGCAAGTGCTCGACTGAGCTTCAATCTTACAAAACATTCACAATATTCGTCTAGCTACAATCACTGTCAACAATTTTTTTCCCCTACTCTCTATCTGTGCCGAAAACTAAACGTAAATTCGCAACGCATTTTCTGTGAGAAGGAGGAAGTAGAATAAGAAAAAAGCCTTACCAACTAGATTTCGAAGCTGGTTTTGTACCCTGTTAAGGCAGGAAAGAGTACTACAAGCAGTTCCTCCCCAGATGTGGCAACAGTACTCAATCTTAGAAGGTATTGGATTCTTATATACAGGTAGAAGAGTGATATACCTTCTGGAGCAGTCGGTAGAATGATCCAAATATTTTCTCAGTGACCTTGGTAACAGAACTGAAGTAAGTCTTCCATTTTAGGTCAGGAGTGAAGATCTGTGATAATTTCAGAATTTAACCGGACATACAAAGATGGCTTCCTTTATATAATGGGTCTTGCCTCAAACTAGAAAAAATAGACAATATAGAACGTGATGGAGAGGGAGAGGTTGGTATAGTCAGTCGACAGCCAGGAGTTATTTTGTGTTCATCCTCATGAGGGGGTAGTGGTTCTTCTTTTTTCTCTCACCATGAAGAATTTGTATATTGAATTAAAAACAGCGAAAATATGCGCTTTCTTATTTCAATCAAATGAATGACCGATATAACGAGATCGTGGAGAAAGAAAAAATAGAATCCTGGAGTGACTGAAAAAGAAGTCAACAGACCAGACCAGACCAGCAATTGAAGAAACTCAGCAAGCCATATTCCGTGTCTTCAAAATGGACAGAATTGCACAAAATTTTACATAAAGCATCGTTAAAAGCTGGAGATAAGCTGTAAAAATGCTAATATTGCTACTACAACTGCTAATACAAAATTCAATTAATACGTATAAACTCAAAAATTATTGGTTGGAATTGTACAGAATTTGGCATTAAGAACCCTTGAAACATCATTCTGAAGAAAACCGATACTACTACTACTACTATTACCTATTAGAATCTTCAAAGTATTGGATAGAATTGATCTAAACACAGAACAGAGTTTCTGAATTAAAGTTAATAACAGCAACACCAATTACCGGGTGAAACAATAAAATTGTCGCCCTAGAAAAGACGACATAATTTCATTTCCGTTTGATGAAAATTAGCTTTCTTTTTTTTTTTTTTTTGTTGCAGACCATCTACTAGTTGGCCAGTTGTGTATAAATCCCAAGAGTGATAGGAGCCTTCTATCAGGTCTGAAAATAACACAATGTTCAACGAGCGAGACTGGACAGGTGCCAATGTCCAACTCATGCACTCTACCGATCCAAGTTATGACAACAGAACCATTGTCACAAACCTCAAAATGCATGACTGGATTGCCATGAATAACAGGGATGTGCCCAGGGTGATGAAAACAAAGTTTCCGGCCACGGTTATCGTCTTTGGTGTTGACTTTCAAACAAGGGGCACATCATGCCAACTCACATCTTTGAAGTTGGCTTGAAAGTCAACACCAAAGTGTACCTGGATGTGTTGAACAGTGTGGTGATCCCCTGGTGTAATCAGGTGGCTGCTGGCAGACCCTGGGTGGGGCAGCAGGACTCAGCGTCAGCACACAAGTCCAGAGAGACCCAGGCTTGGCTTC
The DNA here is from genome assembly GCF_053919585.1 of Euprymna scolopes. Classification (NCBI taxonomy): domain Eukaryota; kingdom Metazoa; phylum Mollusca; class Cephalopoda; order Sepiida; family Sepiolidae; genus Euprymna; species Euprymna scolopes. Next base: position 13,785,283 of record NC_136496.1, on the reverse strand, counting down.
AGGAGTGCTACAACTTTGTACCCTTCTTTCACTGGCCCTCCTCCTCCCCCCAACCTGAACCCACTGGACTACTTTGTCTGGACATCACCAACATGACCTCCCATAACACCAAAGCTAGCCTGATCGCCACCATCTGCCAAGCTCCTATAAGGCATACTCCCAGTTCCAGACCCATATCGAGGTGGTGATTAAGACTAAGTTGAATTGAATAGATATCAGCTCTACTACGTAATCAAGTTACCAGAACTGATTTTTTCAAAAGTTTTAAAATAAAGCTGTAGTGCTGTTTTCTTTAGGGCAACGAGTTTAACGTTCCACACTGTACTACTACTAATAATAATAGTTCTACTACTACTATTAATAAAAATAATAATACTATGCATACTCATCAAAAATGATCATGAAAGATCAAGGAGAATGGAAAGACCGAGGAGGGAGACAACTAACCGAACCTCTATTGGAAGAATGCAAAGATTACTGGAACTTTGGAAAGGGTGCACTCATTTAAATTCTAGCAGGCCAACGGTTGTTATCAACAAGAAATCAATGGTAAATGGCCACTGCAATAACGCAAAATTCTTTGCAATGATTACCAAAGGAGGTGGACAATGTTGAAAATCTGAGGAGACTTGTCACTCAGACTTCAGTGGATTATTTCTAGTGAGCAATAACAGATAATGACTTGTGTGAGAACTCCAAGTAAGTGAGTAAATAATAATAATAATACTTGGGAAGTAGTCTACGATTACTAAGAAACAGGAAAAAGAGAGCTGCATGATCTGTTATACATAGATCAAAAGATCCTGAAGGAAATGAAAAGCAGTAAAAAAAAAAAAAAAAAACATAGCCATGGCATGGATTGACTACAAAGAAGCTGATGACAGAATCCCTCAAACTTAAATAAGTGAATGCTTAAGAATATACAAAATCTGAGGATCATTTCAAAAGTAAGGCCTCCTATTTTTTAACTAAAAAACTAAAGCATTCAAGAGCTACAAAAGCTGGAGTGGTACCATTAAAACGTGCTGTGCTCCAGAATTTAATTTTCTACTTAGTCACCACCATTCTTAATGCACTTTTGCTAGCCTCTAAAGAAGAGGGTGCTGAGCAAATGATATCTGTAAATGTTTGGGAGCAGATTCTATGAAATCAACAAAATTTAAATAGAAGATTGGAAAAGAATACATAAGTGCAAGAAAACTCTTAGAAACGAAATTATATAGTAGAAATCTAATAAAAGAAATAAACATCTGGGCTGTATTACTGATAAGATACTCTGGACCATTCAGAAGCTGAACAGAAGAACATATGCATCTTGACTAAAAAACTAGGAAACTAATGACCATACACAATACACTACACCCATTCAACAACTGTATGTGAAAAGGGAAAAGGCATGAAGTTGATGGGGAAGTATAGAAGTATTGAAGATACAAAAAAGAATGGGAAAAATACATAACCGAGAACACAGAAGGGCTGATCACTACAATAAGAGACACAATAAAAAATTCTACTATTATATAAAAGTCAATTTGTTTGTGTGTGTGTGTGTGTGTGTGTGTGTGTGTGTGTGTGTGTGTGTGTGTGTGTGTGTGTGTGTGTGAGAGAAAGAGAGAGAATTTCTTCTCCATGGGTTCCAAAACTGCTGAGCCTATCTTTTGCAAATTTCACACAAAGCTAATTTATATTTCTGGTAGTGTTCTTAAATATATATTGTACTAGCGGGGCGTACCCGGCGTTGCCCGGATGTTTGTAGGTGTGTGTGGTGTTAAATAAAAAAGAACTCATGGGAGGATCGAACTTGAAGCCCTGAGGCGAAGTTTGAAAATAAAATTGGCCAGCCAAAATGAGTTAGTGAAAGATGTTTGAATTTATTTAAGAACGAAATTGACAGGTGCGCGGCCAGAAGTCGTCGAGCGTTACGACGACAACGATGACGACGTAGGTTTGTTTGTTATAAGCGAAGTAAAAAAAAGAAAACAACGTTAACACTTAAGCGGAAAAAAAAACAAAAAAAATCTAACGTAGAGCAAATGAACGATGAAAACAGACAAACAAACACGTGAAAAATGGCTTCAATAAGCCTGTTTCGATATTAAAATTTAAAAAATCGGTGAGTACCCAGGTGTTTTTGGGTGTCGCTAATAATAAGCGAAGTAAAAAAAAAAAAAAAAAGCAGAAAAACGAAACACTGGTTCAATATTTAAATTTTTAAAATCGTAAAAAACATCTCACACCACGATTCGAACCCAAAACAATAATAAACCAAGGCCTTAAGCAACTGAGCTAACGCGACGTACATGAAATTTGTTCGGTTTTTCAACTATTTAAATTAAATCAGGTCACGACGTCATCTGACGCATGCATAAAATCGGTCATTGTCATGAGAGGACCGTTTTTATTGACCCCCCCCCCCCCCCGTTGAAAATTGTCGATTTCGGGGTGAAAAAGTTAACGTTTTTGGCCAATTTTTCGTTATTTTTTTAGCAAAGGATGGAGCTTCGATGTGATACCGAGTTTGTGAATTTTCGTCACGTCTGTCGAAAGTTTTTAGCAGACATCCAAACATACATACAAACATACATACATACATTTTCGCTTTTATATATATATAGATGGAAATTCATGCAATAAGTATCAAAAATCAGAAAAAAATCCAATCTTAAACATAGTTTTTCTTCTCTTATAGATAAAAAATAATTTCAACAGAGGAATATTTTATGTTACACCGGCCAAAGAAGATAATAAAATCTTAGCAAATCATTTCTTCTTAAAAACAAAACAGATTTATTTAATAATCAACAGAGTATCGATTCTGTAATAATTCATACGCAATCTGCATAAATTAAAATATGTTTAAGTGTATTGTATGACCGGGCAACGCCGGACAGCCAGTTAGTTGTGAATATAGAGAGTAGTGAAATCGGAAACAAAAAGATGAGAAAAGAAAAGTAGGAAGAGAAGCAGCTACACAGACAATTCATAAGAATTCAAATCCCTACACAGTGCAACAGTGGAGATGATCACCAATAGTAACCTCTTAAGTCCAAGTGACATTGTATCTTATCTTGGGTGAATCTATATATATATAAAAGTGAAAATGTATGTATGTATGTATGTATGTATGTGTATGTATGTATGTGTATGTATGTATGTATGTGTGTGTGTGTGTCGTGCAAAAACTTTCGACAGATGGGACGGATTTTCACGAGATTGGTATCATTTTGGAGCCTGGCATCTTGGACGACAAATATCGAAAAATTGGCCAAAAATATTAATCCCTTCACCCTAAAATGACCAGTTTTGTACAGGAGGGGGTAGCAAAAGATCGTTCCTTTATTTTCCCCTTTTCTACGACTACTGCGACGATGACGTCATCTTTGACCTAGAAAACGTTGATGTTACTTTAACTTGCTAGTTTTTTAAACGTTTCATTCTGTTAGTTCTTACTTTGTCTGTTTGGCGTCTGTGTAACGTGTTGGATTATTTAACCCCCCCCCCCCCCGCCTTAGCCTCGAGGTTTCGGGTTCAAGCCTACCACTAGACCAAAGCTTTTTTTTTTCTTTTACGCCCGGGCAACGTTATTTTTTTTTCTTTTAATTTAAACAGGGTTATTACTTCGCTTATTCTTTAGTTTACCCCCCCCCACCTCTACACACGCAGCGTTGTTATCTTAAGATTGCAGGTTCGATCCGACAGGGTTATTTATGCCATTTTTTTTTCTGCTTTTCGCGGTTTTTTTTTTTTTGTTTTTGTTTTTGTTTTTTTGTTGTTGTTGTTGTTGTTGTTTTGTTTTTTGCTTTTCTGATTTTTTAATATCGTTTTTTTTTTTTTTTAATAATATTTTAACAGGGTTATTACTTACACCACTACCCATACACACACCTAGCAACGCCGGGTACCCCCCCCCCCGCTAGTAATAAATAAAAGATAAGTTTGGTAAATTTTCACGAAGAATTAATAATTAGGTAGAGTGAAAATTGCTGATTAAGATCAGAAGAAGGTTGTGCATCCTGTCTATGACATCACTGGCACAATAAGCGTGTGCAGCAAATTGGTAGAGAGAACCTGTCTCTTTCATCTGAATCAACAAAGGGAAGTCGAGCTTTTGGATAGCTGCTTCCTCCTCCCTCATTTCCATAGACACACCTGAGGAAATCGGTGTACGGTTTTTATTTGTTAGTTGTTGTTTTTGTAGATGTGTACATAAGAACAGATAACTCTAAAGAGGTTTTTATTCGTTGATGCATCTTTTTTTTTTTTTTAATAACGTTCATAAAAGGAGTTATGGTTGAGAGAACAAGAACAAGCACTCTTCTTGAATTAAATGAAGAGTACAGTTCAAAATTGCTTAATTGATTCTTAATTTTAAAAATAAATGTATACCAAGAAGGTCAGTGGTTACCTTCGCTGAAACGTTATAAGAACAAATCACAGTAAAGAGGTTTTTATTCGTTGATGCATCTTTTTTTTTAATAACGTTCATAACAGAAGGTATGCTTGTTTGTTTGTTTGTTTGTTTTTACAGCAATACAACCTTTAAAAAGTGGTTATGGGTGATAGAACAAGAACAAGCACGCCTCTCGAATTAAATAAAGAGTTTAGTTCGAAATTCTGTATGGCCTCCCAAGTTTAAAAAAAAAAAAAAATACATCTGAAGAAGGTCAGAGGTTACCTTCCCTGAAACGTAAAAATAACCAATATGAGAATGATAGTCCAAATAATTTTAGAAAGAGAAATTATCTATCCTTATCTAAAAAAAAAAACATTATAAAACAAACTAATCTATAAAATACCTATTCGATACAATAATCGCAAATGTTTATGTAGAAAAGAAAGAATGGAATTTCTGAAAACTTCTTTGTAAACAACGATGACGAATTCCAATAGTCTAACAACACTTCGCCTTTCGTGCACTCACCATCTCCTGAAACAATGCACGGAAAAAATTTTTAAAAAAAAAGGGGGGGGGCTACACTACATTGTGCAAAAGTGTGTCATGGTGGTTATGTGCCTAGCGTCAACCATTCTTGACTCAAGCTATCAGTTACACAAGTTGCAGACCTAATAATAAACATGATAAATCACTTGAACGATAATACCTTGTCAAGCATTAACTATGAATTTGCTATGACAGATATTGGTCAAACGAATCTCACAAAGAGACTGACCCACAAATCAGAAAACAAACACTAAATAGGTTTTCTTTGAATCGTTATTACCAATAATCACACTCCATTTGACGATAACGAGAATAAATTGCGAAACAGGTCATATAAAATGTGCTGGGGTGGGTGGGATTATATTCTTCAGATGTGTCCATTTCACCTGCGTCTTGACCAATCAAAATACTTAAGCATCACAGAGCAAACAAAATTCTTTTTTCAAACTAGGGCATCACAAAATGAAAATAAATTCTTTAACATTTCTTAACAGAACAAAGAAATTTACTTTTTAAACTCACAGAATAGAAAAAAAAAAATTTTTAAACTAGAGCATCAGAATGAAAAAAATTTTGTTTTTTCAAACTAGAGCATTATAGAATGGAAAAAAAATTATTTTTTCAAACTAGAGCATTACAGAATGAAAAAAATTGTTTTTTCAAACTAGAGCATTGCAGAATGGAAAAAAATTATTTTTTCAAACTAGAGCATTACAGAATGGAAAAAAATTGTTTTTTCAAACTAGAGCATCAGAATGAAAAAAAATTTGTTTTTTCAAACTAGAGCATTACAGAATGGAAAAAAATTATTTTTTTCAAAATAAAGCATCACGGAACAGAAAAAAAAAATTGTTTTTTCAAACTAGAGCATTACAGAATGAAAAAAATTATTTTTTTCAAACTAGAGCATCAGAATGAAAAAAAAATTGTTTTTTCAAACTAGAGCATTACAGAATGAAAAAAAAAATTGTTTTTTCAAACTAGAGCATTACAGAATGGAAAAAAATTATTTTTTCAAAATAAAGCATCACGGAACGGAAAATTTTTTTTTTTTTTTCAAACTAGAGCATCACCGAATGGAAAAACATTTTTCAACTGAGAGTATCACAAAGCGAGAAAAAAAAGTTCTATTTTCAAGCTAAGACATCACAGAGCAAAAAAATATTTTTTTCAAACTAGGATATAACAGAGCAAAAACTTCTATTTTCAAACAAAAACGCCACAGAAAAAAAAAAATTTTTTAACCAAAGCGTGGCACACGCAAAAAATTTGTTTTCAACCCAATGTGTCAAAAGACTCAAAAATTTATTTTTCAAACTCAAGTTTTTATCTACTTATTTATTAGGATGTTTACTTGCTTCCTCAAGAGGACAGAACTAGAGACAAAGTTGGTTTTTAACGTTGAGAAAATCTAGGTCCTCGAAAGACGGATCTCTGGATTGGAAAAAATATTGCCTCAGCACATAGGATTTCTTCTTCAGTGACGGAAGACAGAAAAGATGAAGTATAGAACAGATACTACACATTTTTAAATGAGAGCATCATAGACAGATGAATAAGTTTTTTTTATTTTAACTGGTGTTTCTTCCGAGAAAATGAATATTTGATCCTGGTTCATCATTTTTTCTTGTTAATCGGTGTAGCACGTTCTTAAGAATACATTGTAATTCGATTTAATTCCTTCAAGAAAATACATTGTTGTATATAATTCAGTATTAGTCAATAGCGTAATGACTTCCTTGAGACTGAAACTTTGGAGTTGAAAGCTATTTTAGTTTTAGAAGAGAATAGAAATGCTGCTCTAAACAAAATGGAAGTCTGAATCCAGAAAAGCTTTCAGACAAAAGAGTTTCTGGTAGGTAGCCAACCTGAAGAAGTCTTGAATCATAAAAGTTTACAGACAAAGATGAAGAGTTGCTTTCTGTGTGAATACACAAAGTTATGTGCAGGAATTTTAAAAGACTCAGTATATTTTATGGGGCCGAGTCCGGTTTCTTATTGGTCGGTAGTAGAGTGTGGTTCCATGTGCTTGTTCAGTTCTTATCAACCCCTGTCTATAAATAGAACATTCTAAGGTTTTGTAATTATAACCTCTTAATTACACTAAAAATATTGCAACAGAAATAAAAAATGTTTTGAAGAAAAATAAAACAAAAACAGAATCGCCAAAGAAAGCAAAGCAAAATCAATTTACAGCAAATACACCATTAGGCAAGGATTATATATATATATATATATATACATATACATATATATATATATACATATATATATACATATACATATATATATACATATACATATATATATACATATACATATATATATATATATACATATATATATATATATACATATATATATATATATACATATATATATATATATACATATATATATATATATACATATATATATATATATACATATATATATATACATATATATATATATATACATATATATACATATATACATATATATACATATATACATATATATATATATATACATATATATATATACATATATATATATATATATATACTAGCAAAGATACCCGTGCTTCGCACGGAGCTTTGTTGCGCACTCGGGTACCAAAATCTGTGGGCACCTTTCCAGTAAGTTGATGTTGTAAGAGCAACGATTGCATAAGGTGATTAACATTTTAACTACCTCTTGTAGTGCCTGAAATTCAATCAGGAACTTCACAAAACATTTTCATCAAAAAGGAAGGTTACTTTATGTTACATAGTAAATTTTTCATTGAAGTAATTTTCAACTCTTGCTTAAATTTTATCTTGCACATTCAATACTAAAAACTTACCACAATCAGATCATGTCAGTTTTTCCTCATATCCATTTCTCGAACTTTTCACTGAAGAGCCTCAGGGTAAACTACATTTCTGCTGCTTTGATTTGGAGCCAGAATGTAGAGTTTTTCTGAACTTCCTGTCCGGCTGATGGAGACGTAGAACATACCGTGACTGAAGCAGTCTGATGTCAAGTCTACGCCAATGGTGTTAAATGTCTGACCTTGACTTTTGTTTATGCTCATTGCAAAACACACCTTCACAGGAAATTGAAGTCTCCGGAATTTAAATGGAAGTTCTGAGTCCGATGGAACTAAGGGGATCCTTGGCAGTAGAACGGTTTCGCCTTTGTAGGGACCACAGGAAATGGTGGCCTCAAGTACATTGGTGTGCAATCTGGTGATAACACATCTGGTTCCGTTTGTTGTTTTTGGCGGTTCCAAGGATCGAAGAATCATGATTGGCGATCCAATTTTGAGATTTAAAATGTGTGGAGGCATTCCAGATATCTCCAAAGAGTTTAAAAACTCCACAGGGTAGTGAACAGCTTCATATTCATTAGTAGCCGAATCAACTGACTTGTATTGCTTTGTGTCTCCTGGAAATTCATTCATTATTGAATTGTTCAAATGATTCACATTGCTGTTTAATGGCGAAATAATAGCCCTCTCAGCAAGCCAATCCGGTGATTTTCCATTGTTTTGCAGGTCTGGGTACACTTTGTCTTTCAGTTGCTTCTGATTACCGACACATTTACCAAGCGCAGTTGGAATCTTAATTGTGTCAGGTGAAGAAGTGATAGGAAACTGACCATTACCGATTTGGAGAAGCAATTTTGAGAAGTCTGCTGTAGCTGTGTTATCAGAGATATAGGCTCTCATATTAGTAGTCAGTCTCTTCACTATAACGTGCCTCCAGAGATAGGATTGTTTCAAACTTGCATTGACAATGTTAGCCCTTGTGCGATTTTTAACCACTGGGAGGATTTGACGGAAATCACCGCAAAATAAGGTTGGAATGCCACCCATGGGATTCTTGTTTCCTGTGATGTCTTGCAGTGTTCGGTCAATTGCTTCATAAGCACTCTTGTGCGTCATTGGGGCTTCGTCTACAATGATTGCAGAGGTGTCTCTAATTACATTTGCCAAGGCTGAGTTACCAGTAATTTTGCAAACTGGCCGATCCATTCGATGAGTATCCAAGGGTACTTTAAAAGTGCTGTGAAGAGTGCGGCCACCTTGTAGTAGAGTAGCAGCAATGCCACTGGATGCTGTTGCAAGCACAATCTTTCTCATGGATCTAATCTTTGCAAGGATCAAATTGATTACAAAAGTCTTGCCCGTACCACCTGGAGCATCAAGAAACATCATGTTTTTGTTCATTTCACCTTGTGCTTCCAACATTGCCATGAATGAATTGTAAACTTCTCTTTGAGAATCGGTCAGTTTTTCTTGCATATTTTTTGCTTGTAGGGAAAGTTCTTCAAGATTATAAGTAACTTCACGTTGATACTCTCTCGCGAGTCTTTCATCTCTCCCTTGCGTTGGTGCAGGTAATCCATAGCTTGCCAATGGTTGACCGCACATAAGGAGAACTTTTTCTTCAATTAGACAAAGAGTTTTATTGTAGATGTCCTCATTAAAATCTGCTTCTGGATTGTTAACTTCTTGCCTGTATCTGTGAAGAATGTCTTCAGATATTACATCACGAAAAGCCATCCAGATCTCAAGAGGATTTCTTGGCTCACAGGCTGTTAAAATTATCACAAATAGGCTTCGCAAATTTGAAGGTGATTGAGTGGCACTTGCCTCTCCTACTGCTTGATGCAAGTGATGGTCATTTTCTAGAAGGCCTCGAGCAAGGCACGCTGCTCTGTATGTTTCAAACACCTGACCATTGTATGCTCGCAAATTTTGAAATGAAGTTGGACCAGCAACCTCATTGAGCAACAGGCGTAAGAAATAACACTCCCCTGCTTTTGGACTAATCGTGTAGATTCTCCCAATGCATGGTGCCTTCCATACATCATCATTTACAGCACCTTCAACTTGTACCCCACGCATTCTTCTCATCCATTTCTTTGTCGATTTGTTCCAAGTGTAAAACTCAGGGACTTCTACGTATTTGAGACCCCTTGCAAAGTCATCCTCATGGCAGAGTTGAAAAAATGGTGTCAAAGTTGTGGCAGGCGGTGGACCTTGGGCTCGTTCCAGAGCAGTATCAGCTGAGAACATGACATGCTGCCCATTTTCAAGATGAACAGAAAGTTGTACAATTGGGGGGAAATGTTCATGGATGGGATGTTCCAATATCCTCCAGGCCGCCTCTGAACTGCCGACATACCTTGCATTCTGGAACTGCTGGATCTCATCCACAATGTGACTTTGTACTTGGCCTTGTTGGTTAGCTGCTCCATCAGTTCTTTGTAGTTCAAACACTGCTTGATCACATCCTTTATTCACGTATTTGAGGACATATTTGATGCTTTGGATCGAGCTGCAAATTTCTACGTTAATGTAAGCGTTGAACTGTTGAAGGAGGACCTTGTTGTACGGAACAATCCACTGGTTTGTTATTTCTTGATTAACATACCGACCATTTCTCTTCATCCTTATTGTACCAGTCTGGCTTCCATCTTCTGGTTTTCTTCGCCTGTACTTGGGGTAAGAGTCTTGGCCTTGCTCGGTACACTGCAGAAATTCTTTTGGGTATTTTTTGGAACATTTGTTGTCAATCGTACATGGACAATTTGGATTAAATGGTCCACAAGGTCCATGCACCATATGTGCCATCACTTTAGCATGAAGATCAGGATCTTCCTCTTTGTCAGGGATCTCTGCAGATATGCATTTTTTCTGGTAGAAGTTTGTCCTCTGGGGCCTGCCAGGTGAGGATGTGTGCATGCGGCAGTCCTCTTTTTTGATATTCAATACTGTACAGGAAAGCCCTCAACCTGCCAAATCCTCCCTTTTTAATAAATTCAAGTAACTTTTTTAGCTTCTGCCTGAAAACCCTGGCAACAATATCTGGACGATCCTGAGGGTCTTGCCCTTGAAGACAATTTTCTGTAATTTCTGTCCACTTTGGATTTGTTGTGAACGTGATGAAGAGGTCGGCTCGGCCCATTCGCCGAACATATGCCATGGCATCACTTTGACGCTCAAACATGTATCGAGGGCCTCCTGTATAAGTTGCCGGAAGAACAACTCGTTGACCAAACTGTTCTGGATTCCCATCCTCCCTAAGAATTGAATCTCTCAAGTTGCTATAATTGTCAGCTCTCAGGGTCTGTTGCTCACGCCTCAGGAACTGTAAACGTTCTGTTTCAATCTTGCAGTACACATCCACCAGCCATTGTTGAAATAGCCTTCGGTACCAGAGAAAATAGTTTCCAGGCCGAGTCATTAAATGGTACGAATAAAATTGCTGTTGGGTAACTTTTCGCCCATTGGATACCTTCATGTAGATGTTGTAAGATGGAGAACCATAGGGGTACATTAACGGGTACATTAAAGTATCGTAGAGGGGATGTAGTTCGGAGATCCATTTTAATGTATCATTTCTAAAACGCAAGACAATATCCCGGTTAGCTGTTGGTTCATTCTCCATTAATATTCCAATCTCATACGTTGTTGTTGGAGCATTGAATCGCCGTGGATGCTCTTCTTGCGGCCTTCGGTCTTCCCTTATGACAACTTTATGTTCTACCAAGTGTTCTTCTTCAATCCTCTCCTTTGTCGTTTTCAGCTGACAAATGAAGCTGTTGTTCTCATGTAAAAATTCAGTCAGACTTTGGAGAATGTCTCTATTGAGTCTACTGTCACGTCCCCGATTATGTAGTTCCTCTTCCAGACTATCCAAGAAGTAGACTTGAATAAACTTTGCTGTTTCATCTTCAGGTGGTAAAAGACTCCCAATCTGGTGGCAAACCTGGCCTCGAATTCTAAAAGAAGGATTCCACCCATGTACTGCCACAATTTTGTGACCAAATGATGTCATTGCAAAACAATTGTTATAACTGCGTAGATTTTGCAGAAAATCTTTAGAGATGGGACCATTGCCGGAGAGCAAATCTTGAAGCAACTGAGGCAGTGGTGGAAAGCTATCAAGCACAACTTTGCCAGAAGAACAACAACAACCAGGGGTTTCTCCTTTAAATTTTACAGCTGAGCAATGTTGACATACTTTGTCCATTTTTCCTATATCAGCTGTAGTGAGAGAGTCATTTTTGTTGTAGAGCAATCCTTTTCTATTGCAGTGTTCTATTTCATGGTGTCTCAAAGCAGTCATTCGTTGTCTAGCTGCCTCGTTTTCTGTCAATTGCTGGGGCAAAGTCATACTCTCTCTCCATGCAGCCTCTCGTTGTTGCCCTTGGTATAGGCGAAAGCTTCGTTGGGTTTCCGATTCATTCTGATGTCGTTGAGCCACTCTCAACTGACCTTGTGTACGTCTACTTACCTCATATAATTCATTCGATCGTAATATTGCTTCTCTTTCCAGTGCATATCTTTGCCTTTCTTGAATTTCATCTTGTGATGAATTTAACCACCTTACAGCATGTCTAGTTCTGTCAGCTTCACGTTGGGTTTCTCTTTCCAAATCTGACAGTCTTGCTCTCCTTTCTCTTTGACGTATCCTGTTAAGTTCTAGACGTCTTTCTCTATCTGAATTGTTTTCATTGGAGCGAACTGCAGCAACTCTTAGTCTATTAGCTTCCAATCTTTCCATTCTTTCTTCCTCACTTTCGTTTCTACTTCGTTTGGGTGGCATAATTTCGGTTTTAAACGGAATTGTTTAACGATATTAATGATTGTAAATTAATTAAGCGTAAAGGAAATGTATACTAACTGAAATGGACGAACTATAAATAATATTTCTGAATAGTACAATTATAAACAATTATATTGTACCTATTTACTATGCCTCCCCACGGGACAGAGTTAGACACCAGGGTCGTTTTTTAACGTGGAGAAAAGGTACAAAAATAAAAATTGTCTCAGTCGTGAAGGATTTCTCCTCCACCGAAAGAGAACAAGAAAATGAAGTGCAGCATCTGAAGAACAGATACTACACTTTGATCTTGACCAAAAGGAATGAATAAAAGCGACCTACGTGTGACTCATTACTTCCGGGTGTAAACGTCACAGTCTAAAAGTAATAATTAAAAAAAAAAGTAAATGTAAAATAAATGTAATACCAACTTAGGTTAACTAAGTAAACAATACAATTAAAACAGTTCTATTAAAACAAATAATTACTAAGATCTAGGTAATTGTTAGTCTCATTGTTATGGTTTTAAAGAAAAAAATGTGTAAAAAAAGTTCTGCTTTTGTGAGTACGTGTATTTCTTTTAAATTACATAACCTTTTTATTTTATTATTTATATCTCTTTTAAATTTATATATTTTGTTAGTAAACTGGAAGAAATTCAGTTGAATAAAACCTTGTTCGTGTTCTTTACGTTAAACTCATATTTTTATAAAAGGTTCATCCGGTTTAAAGAAAGCACTAAGTTTAAATAAGACTGAAAATAACTAATTCAATATATAAATAGAAAAATGAAATAAATATAAGCTTTAAGTCTTAAGATAGTAATAATCAAAATGTAATAAATTATTTGTAGTTCAAATCTATGATAAGACAGGCTTTCGAAATAGGCTCGACCAGAAAGATTAAATTGGAACGAAATTATAATCTCCGTGCCATTTTCAAAACAACCCCACAAAAGTAACGGTATCCTCCTGCAGTTGGTTAAAATGACAACGTTGGTTGTAAGAAAAATGTAAAAGAAAATGCGCTTATCTGTTTATTTTGACCTGTTTTATTTAATTAAAAAAAAATTGGCTATAACTGGAAGAGAGCGTTATGTTTTGGGGGTTGTTTAAAAAATAGAATGGAAATAAAGTTAGTTCCGTTTTAATTGTCTTTAATTGCGGCAAGCGCTAACAAAATCGAAAAATCACTGTTTACATTCGAAATGTTAACTTTTATAGGTTTACAGGTTTGCTGACAAGGCTGGGGGTGTTTAATACAATTATTTTACTAAATTGATTTTTTTCATTTAAAAATAAAATTATTTCTTTTTTAATAAAGTTTTATTTTAAAATATTTGTTTTTGTTTATTTATATAAAATTACGATAGTTGAATTGTATTCTTTCAATAATATTGGCAAGTAAAATATAAAAGATTAAAACGGAACGAAATTGAAATTTCCATTACATTTTCAATACAATCCCAAAACATAAAGCTTTGCTCGCCAATGAATTGTTTTGATAATATACGTAAAGTGAAATAAATCGAATATAAAATTAAATGAAAATATATTAAATAATTAAATGTTTAATAGATTTTGTAAATAGTACAGTTGAAATGATTAGAATATTTCCAATATGTAATAAGGTCGAGGTAATTAGTTAAAGAGATTTAATATAATGTGATATGCAAATGAGCATGTCATTCGATATGGGGGTGGGTTGTAGACTAGTATATAAAGAAATTAGGCAAAAATTCTTATGTCTCCTATAACAGAAACATCCTAAAATGGGTTCTAATGTTTCTCTACCAGGAGAGATCTACCCTCTTACCTCCTTTATATTTCGTTGATGATGGAGAGCTGTACACACAGACAGAAACACACGAACCCTATTACTTTATAAAAAATATAGATATATATACATCAGTGGCGACTCTAGCCTATTATTGCTACTCGTGCCCCCCCCCCCCCGCCCTCTTTCAACTTCAGTTCCCAACTCGTGGTCCGTGGACCCAAAGTAAGTTGCTATTGCGTGATTCTCCATTGTATAGCACAGATTGACTAACGTACCTTCCATGGTGTTTTTTTTTTTTTGTAAACAATTAAGACACTATATAATTTGTAGTCTTGTTAATACTGTAGATAAGAATTTTTTTTCCTTTCAAAAGTATAGAAGAAAAGAGATGTTCATTACAATGACGAGAAAATATGTTTATTAGAATAAAGAAATTGATGACAATGACAACTAACCAGGTTATCAATTAAGTCCACGACTCTATACACAGCATTATAGCCGCTTTTATGGGATGTTCAATGAATCTGACGGTGGCTGGACAAAGACCATCTGTTCAAAACAGCATCGTTTTATTATTCCCAGATATATTTATGAACATTTGTCTACTTAGTTATCGAAACTTGAATAGATACGTAATTGCTTGAAATTAATGGATGATTTTTAATCCATTTTGAATAACACCGACCGAGTTATTGGTCGTGCCGGGCACGAGTGGCACTAGCCCCATCTCCGCCCCTGATATATATATATATATATATATATATATATATATATATGTGTGTGTGTGTGTGAAAGTGTGTGTGTGTACATTTTCCTACGCAATAACTATCAATTTTTAGACTAGACTCGAAATTTGATATACAGGGTACTGAGATTTGGGAAAATCGATGTGATCGGCTTTCGGCCAGAAATTTCGCTGTTAAGGGGTCAAATTTCAACGATTTGACCTATGAGAACTCTACCAAACTCCTCCGATAATTTTGGGTCTAAACACTTGACATTTTAGATATTGGTTCCTTGGACATGGATCTGACTTAATAACTTGATTTGAGCCCAAAACAATAAATATTAAGGGGTCAAAGTTAAAAAAAATTACCGTTTTCTTTTTTTTTTTGCTCAGCATACACTGCCAAACACCCAGGCAACGCCGGGCACCCATTGCTAATATATATATATATATATATATATATATATATATAATCTGAGGTTATTGTTTTCCAGACGTTAAGTAACCAATGAAGTTTAACGAGGTTAATACAAGAACACTCAATACAAAAGTAGAGCAGGATATACTCTTTATTTGTTTTACATGTGCAGTAATATTTTTCTACAGAGTTACGAGCATGTTTTGGTCAGCTAGTTGTTAGTAATTAGAGAACTCTTCAGGTGATACAACTTACGAAAACAAACTTTGCTTTCGTAAGCTGTATCACCTAAAGAGGTCTTTAGTTACTGGTAACTAGCTGACCGAAACATACTCGTAACTGTGCAGCAACATATTACTGCTTATGTAAAACAAATAAAATGTACACGTACACATATATACATACACATATATTGTTAAAATATAATTATCCACTGACACGTGTTTCGTCGTCTACGACTCATCAGAGTGGCTGAATCTAGCGAAATTCGAAATTGGGACCCCAATTACTACTAGGCTATCTTGCACGATTGCTGAATGTATCATGCTTTTTATGTAGACATTTGTTTTGCGATACTTTTCACTAGATTCAGCCACTCCGATGAGTCATAGACAGTGAAACACGTGTCAGTGGATAATTATATCTCCTCATTTGGGAGTACCAAACTTGTAAAAGGGAAAATTACTCCCAACTTGCATTTAGGAAAAAATGCACTTTCGTAGAAATAATTGAATTCATTCAAAAAGTATCGCAAAACAAAAAAAAATAACATCTACATATATATATATATACACACACATAGATAGATGTATCCTTTATGGAAATCTACAAAGGCTTATAATAATTTGTATGAAATTATATATATATATATATATATATATATTCGCTAGATCTAATAACCTAAACACAGTTCGCAAACAGACAAGTAGACACAAAGAGAGACAGGCAAACATCTGTTATATTAGCAGCGGTTACAACAATATGTTGAGAACCTCCCATTTCTACGAAAGCCAAAGAATGCGTGGCTATGACACAGGTGGGATCCATCATACTGATTAAATGCTGAAAGCATAAACCAAAAATTGTCTTCAGCTCTCTTTAAAAAGAAGTACCTTACAAAATAAAGGCATCACGCTATTGCAATGCAACAGAGAATAAAAGAGCAACTTCCAATACTAATGTCTGATACAAGTTGTTCTCATGAATTACACAGACCACAATAACACGGATCTAAACTAGTGGTGGGACTTAAAAACCACCAAAGAGTGTTCGAATCAAGATAGAGTGAGAAAAGACAAAAGAATACATAGACAGCTAAGTGGAGAATGGACGACTTACAAATAATGGCTAATTAGAATAATTAAAGAGCGTTTCCAAAAACAACTCAATCCCAGAACTAAAGAATATTTTAGGTCAGCATTTACTGTAGTATTAAAGTATACATGAAAAAATCTTTCGGAAAGAAATCCTAACTCAGCTTTAGTGATAGATATCCTGTTACTGGGTTGAGTGGAATATCATTAAAATATGAAATGAAACAAAATATTATGTATTATGATAATGGGTGGTGGGACATTAGGGGGAAGGTTATTTTTTTTTTTTCTTTAACATCACATATGTGAAGTTAACCCTAAAGACATGGGGTTCTAATATCAACCAACGTGTGGGCAACGTACCATAATGCTTTAAACAGAATGTAGGGTCACCAAAATAGTAGCAGTTTTAAGATTAAAACAAGGAACCTAACAGAGTTCTAAAGTTGAGAGAAAGAGGGGAAAAAAGAAAAAAGGCAAGAGAGAGAAATAGAAAAGGTGAGAAAGAGAGAGAAATAGAAAAGGTGAGAGAGAAAGAAAAAAGCAAGGGAGAAAGAGAAAGAAAAAAGCAAGGGAGAAAGAGAAAGAAAAAGGAAAGAGAAAGAGAAAGAAAAAGGAAAGAGAAAGAAAAAGGAAAGAGAGGCAGAGTTAGAGAGAGAGAGAGAGAGAGAAAGGGGCAGGCAGAGCCAGAGAGAGAGTAAGATGCAGAGCTAGAGAGAGAGAGAGTAAGACGCAGAACTAGAGAGAGAGAAAGAGTGACAGAGAAAGTTTGAGAGAGAAAAAGATAGAGCCAGAAACAGAGAGAGAGAGAGAGAAAGAAAGAAAAGAAATACACACAGATGGAAATTGGTGAGCTGATATTATAGCATGG